>NC_031998.1:7656994-7734696 GCF_001879085.1 Nicotiana attenuata
CCGAGATCCAAAATATTTAAAAGCTAACTCCGTGCCACAAGTTTACACTTAGCCTTACTTTGTGGAATTAGTTGAGTAAAAACGGCCAAACAGGAGATATTTTTGTCCGTTTGGTAGGTTGTCTTGAAAAAGTAGGGGCAGTAACAGGAGTATCTGATGGGACATCATTTGGATTAGCAGAGCTATCACTAGTTGGGTTAATATCAGGAGCAGGACAAGTGGGTATATCATCATCCGGTTGAGTTTCATCAAAATCTATTTCCTCATCATCATTTTCATCAATAGTTGGATTAGAATAAAGAGCATTCATTAATTCATGGTGTAATTGTTCACCAACTGTAATATTATGGAAAAATTGACTCTCAGTAAATTGTAATAATCTACTATCGCTATCAAGAACAGCAGGTGTAGGACGGATATGAGGTTTGGTTCGGGGAGCCGGAGGCAGTGGAGGAGGAACAGATTGACCACTAGATTCGCCACTCTTGAATTTTCCATTATTTTTACCAAAATTTTTTTTTAAGGAAGCCACTTAATTAATCAACTAATAGAAAATAAATAAAACAAACAAAACTGTAATATTAAAACTTAAGAGTTGGAACGAGTTTACCAAATTGACGAACAACTTTTTGAAAATTGATTATCGTTGAAGACTTGAAGACTTAAATTCACCAATTTCATAATTTTTTCACAAAAAGTAACAATAAAGTAAGCAATAGTAGCAATTATAGAAGAAAAATAAAGAGAGATTATGGTAGATTGATGTTTTGTAAGAAAAAGAATGAGGGAGTATTTATAGTTGAAAATAGGGAAAAAGTGTAATCATAAAAAGTTTGGGGTTAAAATAAAGTTGGGGGGGGGGGGGTAGGGAGGGGGGTTAAATGGCTATTTTGTAAATCGCCAACGGCTATTTTGGAAGACCCAACGACCATATCTAAATGCCCCAACGGGCAGAATTTTTTTTTAAAATTTTTTATCGTTGGGACCGTTTGGCCCGCCAGGGACCGGTCCCGGTCCTAGCGGTCCCAAAGTAGATAACCAGCCCATTAGCCCGAACAAGGCCCACGAAAACCGATCGAACCAGTCCTGGCCTATTTGGCCCACTTGGCCCATTTGGCTCGCAGTCCAGGCCAATCCCGGTCCCGAACAGGCCCACTTGCCACCCATATGTATAGTTTGTATATCGGTAAAGATTCATGGCGGCCTCATTAGCCTGCACAGTTTTATATATATATGAGCTTTTGGGTATGTTTACCCCTTAGATGAGAGAGATGATATTTTCACATGAATTAGAATATGGCCGCATCGGCCTAATTTGAGGGTTACCCCTCCAAAGTTTACAGTTACAAAGTGGTACGCTCGCGCTGAGTATTGCACCAGGTGCCAACCGTGCCTCGTCAGGTTTCGGGCGTGACAAACTTGGTATCAGAGCAGTTCTATCCTAGGGAGTCTACGAGCCTGTCTAGTAAGTCTTGTTTATAGATGTGTTGTGCACCACATTATATAAACAGGAAGCTATAAGGTATTTAGGAGTCTGTTGCTCTTATTTCAAATCTGAATCGTGCTATAGAGCTGAGTCATAAGAGTTCAAGCCAGGACTTATTGTCACGGCCCAAAATCTAACCTTGGTCGTGATGGCGCCTATCGTGTTACAAGGCAACCCTATTCGCAAAATATTACTACTAATTTGATTATAAGAATTTAATAAATCATTTCTAATAATTTAATTCCAGATAAACTAAACCAACTGTAAATATAAATAATATAAAATACGGAAACGAGTCCCAAACATCGTGGTGTCACTAAGTCATGAGCGCCTAAAACTATAAACTAAGATATATAAACTGTCTAACTGTCCAAAATAAGAAATGGCAAAAGGAGTAACAATGTCCTGCGGACGCTAGCAGCTACCTTGCAGTCTCCAATTAAAGTCGGCCTGAACTCAACGATCGCCGCACTCTAACTCACCTGGATCTTCACATAAAGTGCAGGGTGTAGTATGAGTACAACCGACTCAGTAGTACCAGAAATAACTAAGGAACTGAGCAGTAGTGACGAGCTAAGAAAAATAGTCTAATTATTTATTTTCACAATTTACAATAACCATGAATAAACAGGTAAATTCCATAAAACCAACAAATGCCACAAAGAAATTTAACAGATAAATGCAGCAACAGCAAAAGTAAATGCAACCTCACAGCAATGTCACTCCATCACTCAGCACTCGCACACAGCACTCCACACTCAACACTCAACACTCAACACTCTGTGCTCACTAGGGGTGTGTACATACTCCGGAGGGGCTCCCAAAGAACAAGCGCTAAGCACGGACAACTCACGTGCTACCATATCAATACCTGGATCCGCACGGCCAACTCACGTGCTACGCGGATTCAAGCCTAAGAACTTCTAAACTTCCTACTTTCGCCAATTCAAGCCTAATTCTACCACGGACCTCCAAATTACATTCCAGACACACTCCTAAGTCTAAAATCACCCAACGAAGCTAATCGAATCATAAAAATCCAAATCCGAATTCGTTTACTCATAAGTCAACTTCCGGTTGACTTTTCTAACTTAGCTTTCTAACTAAGAGACTAAGTGATCATTTCACTCCAAAAACTACTCCGAACCCAAACCTACCAACTCGGCACAACTCAATACAATTGGAAAACACAAAAATAAGCATAGATGGGGAAAATGGGCATATAACTCTCAGAACGACTGACCGGGTCGTTACATCCTCTCCCTCTTAAACAAACGTTCGTCCTCGAACGAGTCTGAAAACATACCTGGAGTCTTAAATGGGTGAAACCTTCAGCAATACATTCTTGACACATTCAAATCATATGAACTCATCTCGCGGTCACATCATACTCATCACGTGTACATCCAGCCACTATTTCCACTAATAGGGACACTACCGGACATACAGGTGCACAAGCACGCGCTCACACAATCAACACCTTAGTGCTCAATCTACAGTCAAAACACGGCCTCAAGTCCTCCAGACTGGCCCAATATCAACACGCAGAAATCACATCTCGCCCTCATCCAGAGAATCCCAATTCGTCGATGCACAACTGATATCGAGCGCTCATGTGTGCATACGAATGCATGGAAGGAATTAAAAGAGTTACACTTCAAGCTGAATCAATACCGCACGATAAGAATTCAAGAAGGTGAAGTTTTCTTAAAGGTTCTACAGCCTCTCGAAGATAAGTACGACGTCTCCGTACCGATCTACAAGACTCTACTAAACCCGCTCATGACTCGTGAGACCTATGTAACCTAGGCTCTGATACCAACTTGTCACGACCCAAAATCTAATCTTGGTCGTGATGGAGCCTATCGTGTTACAAAGCAAGACTATTCCCAAAATATTACTACTAATTTGATTATAAGAATTTAATAAATCATATCAAATAATTTAATTCCTGACAAACTAAACCAACAATAAATATAAATAATATAAAATATGGAAACGAGTCCCAAACATCGGGGTGTCACTAAGTCATGAGCGCCTAAAACTATAAACTAAGATATATAAACTGTCTAACTATCCAAAATAAGATGACAAAAGTAGTAACAAGGTCCTGCGGATGCCAACAGCTACCTTGCAGTCTCCAATTAAAGCCGGCCTGAACTCAACGATCGCCGCGCTCTAACTAACCTGGATCTGCACATAAAGTGCATGGTGTAGTATGAGTACAACCGACTCAGTAGTAACAGAAATAACTAAGGAACTGAGCAGTAGTGACGAGCTAAGCAAAACAGTCCAATTATTTATTTTCACAATTTACAATAACCATGAATAAACAGGTAAATTCCATAAAACCAACAAATGCCACAAAGAAATTTAACAGATAAATGCAGCAACAGCAAAAGTAAATGCAACCTCACAGCAATGTCACTCCATCACTCAGCACTTGCACTCAGCACTCCACACTCAACACTCTACGCTCACTGGGATGTGTACAGACTCCGGAGGGGCTCCCAAAGCCCAAGCGCTAAGCACGGACAACTCATGTGCTACCATATCAAAACCTAGATCCGCACGGTCAACTCACGTGCTACGCGGACAACTCATGCGCTATGGTATAAATACCTGGACCCGCACGGTAAATTCACGTGCTATGCCGACAACTCACGCGCTATGGTATTAATATCCTCACAACCAGGCCATTATATCAATACATGGATCCACACGATCAACTCACGTGCTACGCGGACAACTCACGCGCTATGGTATCAATACCTAGAACCGCATGGTCAACTCACGTGCTACGCGGACAACTCACATGCTATGGTATTAATATCCTCACAATCAGGCCATCGGTCTCACTCAATCATATACCTCACTAGCCTCACCGTCATCAACAAATAAGGGGACACAACCCACATCAAGTATCACAGCATATTAGCAAATAAATAGAGACGGAGGTAAACATGTACAATGATTTCTATGACTGGTTATAATTATGTGAGCATGAATAAACATGATCCCTAACTTGAAGGCAGACAAGTTCAACAACAAGTAAATGCATAAACACAGATAATGGTCATTAGGTCTCACAGGAAGGACCAAGTCTCAATCCCTCGAGGCGTACACACACACGCCCATCACCTAGCGTGGGTATCACCTCCAAATAATCACGTGATATCAAACGCTCCAGGTTTATACCCTCAAGGCCAGAGTTAAAACTGTTACTTACCTCAACAGCGTAAAATCCTATTACGGGATGCCCTCGTCTCTGGACTCGGTCTCCAAAAGCTCTGAGTCTAACCAAAATCAGAATAATACTATCAACATGGCTAGAGAATCGAATTCCACAATAAAAACTACAAAAATAGGCCAAAAATCTAAAACCGGCCAAAACCCGGCCCCTTGGCCCATGTCTCAAAACCAGTCAACAATGGCAGAATCAAAATCCTCATCCTCTCCCGAGTCTAACCATATAAAAATTTTTAAAATCGGACTCCGTTTGGTCTCTCAAATCCTCACTTAAAACTCTCAAAACTCAAACCCTAACTCCCTCAATTTCACTTTGAAATCATCAGTCAAATCCCAAAAACGAAGATGGATTCATGAAATATAATCAAAACCGAGTAAAGAGAACTTACCCCAATCCCTATGGTGAAAATCACCTCCAAAATCGCCCAAATCCGAGCTCCCCAACTCAAAATATGATCGAATGAACAAACCCTAGTTTTATATATTTTTCTGCCTCATTTCTCATGCCAAACGATCCTGAAACTCGTATTTTATGCCTCCAATGGATTCCTTGTAAAATTCTAGTCAAGTTGGACTTTTGAATCACTCAATTTGGCCTTATAATGAAGGAGATATGTTGGTTTCAATATTTGCAAATAGTGCAGATTTTTAATTACGCCGTCAGTGGCAATTCCGTAATTAATCTGAAAAAATCTAGCAACCTAATTCTTAGTAAAATGATCCTAAAATCCTCATACGATGCCCAAATTCTACAATTCTTTTTGCTACCGGTCCGTAATTATGATACGGATCTAATGCTTCAATCAAAAAAGAAATCAGAGCTCATTTGTTCAATATAATATCATTTATTCTTGAAGAAACGGCGTCGAAACATAAGAAAAACCAGCGCAATACAACCCAAACTTATCCAAAACTCACCCGAGGCCCTCAGAACTAAGTGATCATTTCACTCCAAAAACTACTCCGAACGCAAACCTACCAACTCAGCACAACCCAACACAGCTGGAAAACATAAAAATAAGCATAGATGGGGAAAATGGGGATATAACTCTCAGAACAACTGACCGGGTCGTTACACTTATGTTTGCAATTGATATAGAGATGCTTGCAATTAGAAAAATTACAGCTAGCTAGAGGGCTACTACAGCAGCAGGTAAGGGCACTAGTAGAGAGAGAATTCTTGACAATGTTACATGTTGAAGCCCTATCAGATCATGCATACCAGATGTGCGGATTTCCTACATAAGACCCTAAGACGATAATATCTAATATACCCCGCGAATAGCAGGCCATGGGAGTATTAGAAGGTAAAAGTATAAGTTTCAATAGATAACAGAAGCAGGGTGAATAAGGGTACGAGGTACCCAATTAACGAAGATTATCCAAATGTTCAATTCAGGCAGAGAATTATAAGGCTCCTAAGTTACCTTTAACAGAAATAGAGGTACGTACAATTGGTCACACCTATCTCGGTTATACCCTATGGGAGCTAACATAAATAGTTTAAGAGAAGATGGAGTATCAGGATCCAGCTTGGGTTAGAGTAACCCAAAAAGGCGGACTGAGTCAGGGGAGCTAAAAGTGAAACAATGTTTTGTTGAGATTTTTATAATATTGTGATAGATAAAAATATTAGCAGGGGAATAAGAAGAGAGTAAATGAAGCATTATGAGTAAGGTAAGATAAATGAGTGATAACGGTAAATCAAAATATGGTAGGATGACAGAGTCTATGGTTAAGTAAAGGAAAATACAAGAGGTGACAGGCCTTGAGACAATAAAAGAATATAAGCCATGAAGTCATATCCTTATTTCAAGAAAATGAGTTGGTGTCTCCAACATAATTACTGTTGATACCCAATTTTCCCTCATATTTAAATTGCATATATATACTTTCAAAATATTATATTTTCATCATCAATTAGTTTATGAACCTATACAGGCATTTTACATAATTTTCTATAACTTTTACACGTTTTAAATCAATTTCTTTCTGCAATTTTATTGTATAAATACACAATATTATCCTTCAAATTATTTTTATGGTGATTTAATCATCCAAACTCATTATTTATACCAATATGTATGTTTTTAAATATTTTACTGTATTTTTATAATTACATTCGCATTTTTAGGCTAATTGCATATTTTTGCAATAATAGCCCATATTTATGTAAAATTTGTTATTTATGCAAAAAATATCTTTTATATTTTTATAATGCTAAGTTATTTTTTTTATCATTTCAGTGCATAAATAATATTTTTTGTTATTTATAATTATTTTTATAAATTATTTTTGTGCTAAATATGGGGTATTTAAATAATAGCCTAATTCTAAACCTATTTTTCGGACCTAATACACCAACCCAATCGGTACCCGTCTATTTTTAACCTGCCCTGTTCACTTTTAAATCCCAACCGTTGATCTTTCAAGATCAACGGCCCACATCCTTCCCACCGTTTTAATTAACCAAACCCCCTCCCCCCCCCCCCCAAAACCCTATCCATTCTCTCCGGCTCGTCGCCCTCATATGCTCACATCTCTCTTCTCTTCGGAAGAACCCTAGCCATATCCCCCAAATCCCCTCTCCTAATCCCGTTGATAATGGGATTTTATCATTATTTGCTTACGTTATTGTTCTCCTCTCACTACTGGCGGTTCGTCTATGGTGTTACCCAGTTTCTTGCCTAAACATGGCAATCAAATATCATCAAAAGT
Organism: Nicotiana attenuata; assembly: GCF_001879085.1. Taxonomy (NCBI): domain Eukaryota; kingdom Viridiplantae; phylum Streptophyta; class Magnoliopsida; order Solanales; family Solanaceae; genus Nicotiana; species Nicotiana attenuata. Next base: position 7,664,448 of record NC_031998.1, read on the forward strand.
CGAACCAAAATCGGTTAAAATACTTGACTTCTTTGCTATTCCGTGTATATTCTTCCCTTTGTTCTATTATGGGTACGGATCTTTATGTATTTTCTGTTGATTCTTACTTACCCTAATACTAGGATTTTAAAATCTCTTTAGATCGAACCAAAATTGGTTCAATTCTTTGATTTCTAGTGATATTTTGTCTATATTCGTCCTATTCTATGTGATGTTTGATTTTTTATTTAGATTCTGCCGATTTTTCACTTTCCCTAAAAATTAGGGTTTGAGATTTATCTCTTTTCCCTACTGACTTTCGATTGCATGTGATGTTCTTTCTTTTCCCGTGTTTAATTGATGATTTTTCTTGTTTGGTTGTTTAATTTCTACTACTATATAAACCCTCCCCATTCCCCTTTGAGACAGACTTTAATCACTATTTTCTCACTAAAAAAGCTGAAGTTTTTTTCTACTCTGTGCTTGTTACTATTCGATTCTATTTGGCTCATGGCCGGTTGAAAGCCAAGGCCACCGGACTTTACTTGTTCTGACCTCTCTTGGGTGTGGCACTGCCTGGGTTCTTGAACCCTTGGAACTTGACACATTCGGAGTTATGGGTCCTTATTGCAATCCTTTTCATTGTTTGTCGAACAATCACTAGTTAGTCTCTAAGTCTTTGTTGCGTTTACTCTATTATCTTAAGCATGTTCTTTGAAACTGCATGATTTAATGTGTTTCTTTGACTCTTTTCGCCTAATTCTGCCTATGATTATTAGCCTAAATATGTCCCTGCACCTAGTTTATTTAGTTGGAAAGAATGAAGCATGCTTAGTTTAATGTTGCTGATAGTTCAAATGTTCTTCTTTGACTATATGGTTCAATCCATGTTTCTCTACCTAATCCTGAACTTCTAATGACCAATTGATGTTATTAGCATGCCCTAACTTGTTTAAGATCTTGCTCTGAATATTGTATGCTCCTTTGACTATTGTTGCCACTATATGTGTTCTTGTCATGACCAATCTATACCCCTAATGATTTGTAATCCCTTAAAGCCAGTCTGCCTGACTGATACTCTCTATGTTACCTGATCCTTCTGGAATTATAATGTTTAACTCTTGTGTTTGGTATAATATGATCCTTTAAGTCCTGAATTGGTTGCACTACTTGGTTTTTAATAGTCTAATAACATTGCCTGTTAACTTGTAATCCCAGGCTCCTTGTTCCTTATCATATGTCACCCTGCCCAGTGTGTTAATTTGCTCATGTGATTATCTTATAAGTTTGCAAATGCTTTCCAAACCTATTACTCTACTACTATTTTCACTTATTGTTTCCTATTATGAGTCCAATTCTGGGGCTCGCTGAAAGCCAAAGCCCTTCCCCTAAGTTTCCTCTATCAACCTCCCTAGTGTGAGCACTGCCCTGGGTTCATGAAGCCCTTGGGAACTTTGACACACTAAGGTATAAGGTTCTTTGGCACTCTATCCTAAATGCTCTATCCTACCCTCTTTTGACCTAGTGAATGAGCCAATGGGCTTGTGCATGGATGTCTTTTGAATCTTTGATGGCTACTGGGTTTTGGCTATTTTATGTAAATGAGGGATGTTTTCTGGGTTTGATTGGCTATGACTTCTGGGCTGTGATGAAGCATGTTGGATGTGAAATTGAAGGTCTGGCCTGGCCGGGTATACTTTGGGTCTATCTAAGGCCTACTATAGTTATTTTATAACGTTGTAATTAACTTCATTCACTTGGCATGTAATAATTCTGTAATAACAATTGGGGTGTTAGTAAAATTGGGAAAATGGGTTTACTTTAATATTTTCATGAAACGGGTAGAAATCCTGCTTATAGGTGCTTAATTTGTTCAAACATGTTATATTCCTATGTGTTGTTAGATAACCTTCATATAGGTGTTAAATTTGCTCGAACATGTTCTGCTACTGTGTGTTTTAGATAACCTGCCTATAGGTGTTTAATTTGTTTAACCATATTCTGCTTCTACATGTTTGTTAGATATCATGCCTACAGGAAAATAAAATGACCAATCCTTCCATTGCAGCATGTTTTCTAGGTACCATGATCATAGAATTATATTAGTTTATGTTCTACCAATCTGCATTTTAGAAATCATGCCTATAGGGTCTTAATTGGTTGATATGATATGGTTATTATTACTCACTTAGGAGATATGTCTATAGGAGCTAAAACCAGTTTCAATCGCTAATTGTAGAAATCCTGCCTATAGGATAATCCCACTCGCTTTTACGTGCTAATATATTGATCTTTCAAACATTGTTTCGTTGCCACTATTAGAAAGCATGCATATAGGATCAAACTGAGCAATTTTGAATATCTCCATAGTTATCACCGCCAATTACTACACCTAGATCATGTTTATAGGTTTAAACACTTATAATCTATACTAATCAGCATATAATATCAGGTTCCATAAACTATGTAGTTATTTAGAAGTCATGCCTCTAAAATAACACCTTGCATCTGAAACTGCCTGCATGTTTGAACTCCAAAGTCATATAGAAATCATATCTATAGGGCTTAATGGCTTTAACTCGTCTCAATTCTGAAACTGTCAAATGCCTAATTTGTTTGCGTGCATTTGTTGTCTAAGTGTTGAGGCTAAGTTGAGCCCTTAACTGGTTTTATATGAAGTCCAACTTATTTTGTATGTCACCTAGTTTTCTCATTTTTAGCAGCCTAAGTTAAGTCTAGAACCACCCAAAATAGTGTTCCAAACGCCTCCTGGACCATAGGCATGAGACGGGTAGTGCACGCATAAGGCACGGTTTAGAATCAACTAATGTGCTTTAGGTATTAACTTAAAGATAGTAATCAGGTAGTAGGAGATGATAGTTTGTACCCATTGAATAATACGAGTAACACCCCATCCTGAGGGATTTATGAAGTATTATTTATGTTGCACGGGGAGATCCTTTAGGCTAAAAAACATAGGACCCCCATCCCATCTTGTTTTAAAATTAATTATTTGTTTTTTGGTAGATTTTGATAATAATTGCCCCAACTCTTTGTCTTTCCCTTTAATTTGGACTAATTCACATAATTTGAGTTTAGCTGGGACCTACAATTGTGGACCTCGAAGAGTGCCTAACACCTTCTCTTCGAGGTAATTTGAGTCGTTACCCGATCTTTGGTGACGCAAACTAGTTAAACCTGAGTTACTTGCAAACAGGTGCCCTAACGCACNATTTCGCGAAAGAAAAAGGGGTGTTACTAGTTCGCCAGGAGGACCTAAGTTCGACGACCCTCCTCCCCCCCCCCGGGGGGGGGTAATAGAAATCAGCATAGGCTAGTAAACAAGATAAATCGAACATGAATTAGGGATTGGAGGATTTGATAATAGTCGTCATTGTGACAATTTCAGAGACCATGTTCCGACAAAAATAGAATGGACAATAGAAGAATAACCTTTAAAGGTCATTCAGGAAGACGCTTTCCTAAAGAAAGCCCTGTGTCACAGTTAAAATTAAGGAACTAAGTGTTCCAGTTACACTAGGTGTCACCCTCGCGCGTATGAAATTTAGTATCCGTGGTAGAGAAGGGTTACCGCAATGCGAGAAAGAATCAGTGAAGACGTGAAAAGACGCCGAAGATGAAAAGGTAAAATAATTGATCTTCACAGCATTAAATGTTAGTACTTCCCTAAAGGGGGAGAAGATGGGGTGATATGGTATTAAGTCGGAGTTAAGTGGTTCGGGTAACTATGAAATAGTAAAGGAAGTATGCGGTAAAAAGGCGAAAGGAATGACACTGCATTTATTCAGATCATACAGATATGTTACAACTCCAGAATATTATGCAAGCACGATGATGGGGAGAGGCAGTAAGGGTTCCCGACAAGGATGTTATTGATAAATAAGTGTGAATGGGCACTTGATACATTAGGAGCCAATGCGAAAGGTAAGTTAAGGCAAAAGACGTAACACAAGAGAGGTCACGCAAAATATAAATCTAAGAATGGACCAATGAGTAGTTAGTAGTTGATTCAGGAAGAGACAAGTTATGGCTAGACAAGAGATACAAATAAATTAGCGGATCATGCAAGATAAACGTAGTGAACCCAAACATAGGGAATTCACTCTCACAGATATGAAATCGTAATCCTTGAGAAATATTCAGATAGGAGTTGGGGTAGTTAAAGGTACCGTATAAGTGTTACAGAATAAACGAGAGTGCCACTGGGGAGACTATCAAAATCTCAGTTCAGAAACAACCCTACGAGCATAAGGGCACAGAGGTAAGTAACTAAGGATAATTTTAGGCGAGTAAAAAATCAAAAATTCCTTCGGGTATACGATGTAATAAGCTTGCAACTTTACAAGAGTCGGAGGGTCTCCCCTAAGTACTACAACAAAACACTAGCTGAGGAAATAAGAAAAAAGGCTTCAACCTAAGCATAGTAACCTGAAGAAGAAATGGTCTTGTAACACTACAATATTGTATGCTTCAACCTAAGCATAGTAACCTGAAGAAGAAATGGTCTTGTAACACTACAATATTGTATGCATTCCATAAGAAACTAGCACCTATCGTGGCTAATGAAGGGGAGGTAAAAAAATCAAAGGTAACATTCGGATCATAGGAGTTGCACGAAATTCCAATATATGCGGGCACTAAGATAAGGCAAGTATTCATGCAATAAGTGGCAGAACGACCAAGAAAAGTAATTGTTTACGTTTAAAGACAACTGAGAAGGCATGAAAGGAATTATTCGATTTATGACCCAAAGTTAGTTACGTTGCGATCGCACTTAAGATTTCAGAGTATTATTCATGAAGCATATACGTTGACATTTTTACAGTTATAAGAGACTCCGGTATAAGTTAAAAGAAATAATTGAGTCCACGTCACAGACAAAGGCTTGAATTCTAAGAAGGTTATATCATGGATGTTCCATAGCGTCCACGAAAGGCTAAAGTAATAACTAATATCCTGAGCTAGAGATCGGAAGATAGCTTAAGCCTACTTAAAGGCTGAGAGAGAAGAGGAAACTAAAGAGCTACATCAGCTAAGTGAATCAGGAGTCTGATTATAAGACCTAAATAATTATAGAAATTGTGATTGAGAACATTGCAGAATCACTCTTAATATTAGAGGTACAAAAGAGATAGTACAACAGCCATATTCTATAACGGCTCTACGATAAAGCCGGTTAGAATAGTACCAGCCTCATAAGAAGACAGTATGGAGCTCCCACCGGATTGTGTATGCACCAGAGGTGCAAGTGTTATAGTAGAGCTTCAAGTTGTGGATGTGAATTCCACCTATGTGGAAGGGTGTTTATGAAAAAACACCGAAAATATAATGTGAGATTTAAAGGTAAGTAAGGTAAAGGTGAAGAAGGTACGATATACTCAAGTGCAGAAGGTTGTGAATAGTCCAGACTTCGGATAGAGGGCTATAAGCACTGTGATTCAATATCCAAAAATGATAGTGGTGTCATCAGTGGAATATCTTCCAGTGTATGGTTTCCAGGTACCGAGAGGTTTAATTAAGAGAGCAAAGAAGAGTTAGATACGGCGTGATGTCTCACTTTAGGTTCCATAATAACATAAGGAAATCTATGGTTCTATCAAGTTAAAGAAAGGTTGAGAGTAGTATAAATAGATATGTGTAAGTCATAAGCTAAAGAATGATAGAGCAACAAGGTTTTAGATAGACATGAGTAAGGATAAGAAAAGGTGAGTGAGAAGGTGATGAGAATAGGTAAGGCCTAAGGATAAAGCCCATCACAAAGTGAGAGCTTATGGTTCCCGTAAGTTATAGAAAGCTCTATATAACCTGAATGAACTCGGAGGAGTCTATGACTAGGAGAAGTTAGAAGAGATTGAATGATGCCATGGTAGTAGAATAAGGGTGTAATTGCGATAGATAAGAGGAAGACGTTTAGGCCTATGATTGAGTAATGATTCAAATAAAAGGAATTTCATGAATTGCACGGGATTAGAATAGCCCCTAGAGGATGAACCACGTTGGGATGCCATCAAGTACGGTTATTGAAGTATGGTATCAACCCTGGGTGGATCAGGCAAATCACTTCAGATGTTCCCCGATGAGATGTGAGCCATAGTGATAATGTGTTACGTAAGAGGTTTCAAGTTATCAGTAGTAGATTATAGTTCAACATTAAGGTGAATCAACTGTAGATGGATAAAAGTTCCAAAGTATAAGATGAGATTAGGTTGTCATTGTTAAGATGAACAGCAGTAATGAGGAAGCATTAAAGGACTTAGATTTATACATATAGGAAAAGCAGCGAGAGAGTAACCTAGAGTTGGATACCAAACCTCGGTAGTAATAAACCGAAGTAAGTGTTACGTTATAGTATTACCCACCTAGATGTAGTAAAGCCATAAGCGTAGATAATTGAGGCTATGGAACAAGATGTAGCGATAGTCGTAAGTTTGACAAAGTACCAACGAAGGACTCCAGTACACCTATAGATGCCTAGAGTGACAGAATGGAATAGTTCTATGTAGGTTAACAAAATGAGGCCTAGAGACTGGCTAAAATATGGAGGAAGAAGAAGAGAAGAGTTGCATAGGTGCACATACATGGATAGAGTCGTACAGGTTGCACGATAAAAGGTAGCAACAGCAACGAGATTGGAAGAATTCTGACCACGGATCGTGGTGCGAGAAAGAGACCTAAAGGGGGGAATGCCCGGGGCTTTGGATTTATTCATAGAATAGTTGCCTAGATGTCAAGGACAATACTAAAGTATTTGTAAGAGCTATAGGTTATGATATTGATAAGCACATCAGTCAATATTCGAGGATGAATGTTCCAAAGGGGGAATGGTGTTACACCATATATTTTCGTACGTGAGAGTACGCCGTAAGTTAATTGATGTAAGCTCTGAACTGAGATCATCTTTGAAAGTACATAAATTAAGTTAGTCATGTTAAGTAGGAGGTCACAAATATGTAAGATCGTGAACTGCAAGTACCAAGAGGGCTGAAAGGCTTAGAAGCTGAACGAATTGAAGAAAATAGGTTTTGTCGAAAGTCGACAAGTTGAAAATGTTATAATATGTAATTTTGGGGTGAGACTAGGTTACTCAAAATGATAAGGAGGTTATGTTATAAGTTATTTTAATCTTATGATAGTCGTGTGTTATGTTTTGAAGTCAAGCGAGTCGTGGAACATAAGTTGGCAAAGATCATCACAAGTTGCATTCAGAAATATTCTGACAATTAGGTCAAATATAGCTGAGCATTTCTCCCAATGCACTTGGAATTACGGGATGATCTACCCGGGTGTTACGATGTGATTCTAGTGCCGAAAATCCCGGACAGCTTGCTAGTTTCACTTTCTCCTTCTTGTAGCTGTGTTGGGTGGCTGATTCTGGATGAAGAAGGGCTAGTTTTCGTGGGTTCTACTCAGTCCAAAGTAAATTATGCTTCTCCTTCCATTATCTAGGCTTGTACGAGTTGTAACTCGGTCGTAAAGTCTAGACCTAGCGAGTTTCGAAAGAGTGGTATGTTGTTTGTTGTTGCGTCACTGTTGGCTGGTTGTAAACTTATTTTCAAGTTGAATTCATGGCTGGTTTACAGGATAAGAGGTTTAATTATGTACTGTTTGTTTTGTTTCTCAATTTGAAAGAAAAGACAAGTCGAAACATGTTTTAGTAAATTTTCAGTTGCTGAACTTGTGGGATTGTTTTGTGGGTTGTTTCGTGTTGCTATTGGGTTGTCTCTTTTGCTACTGATTTTATGGAGTATGGGAGGAGAAAGAGTGTCGATAAACACCAAATAATGTCAGGGTGGTTAGCTGGTCGTTCGTCATTGTATTTTCGAGTTGTTTAACACTACTAGGGTTGTCGTTTTGTATATGAACCAATTGGGGTATGTAGGCTATTTTGTGGTGTTTTGTGATGGATATAAGGTTGGGAAATGATGTATACATGTTGTTATTTTTTGTGTTCTTGTTGTTGTTGGTGCTATGTCGAATTGGGAAGAAGTAAAGATTATAGGGGAGATTCTGCCCGTTTTATTATAAAATAAGCTTGTCGTCCGTTGTGCGATAGTTGTACCTTCCATAACTTGATCATAGTATTTTATCATTGTTGTAGATTAAGGTGAAACGAGAAGAGTTTAACGTGGTTATTGGATAGATTGTGATAAGGTATGTTAAGACTAAACCTTTCCTTCATTTTGGCATAATCCCATAACTACATGTGTTTGATAACGAGACATAAAGAGAAGTTCGTACTCTTGAACGTACGTACATTATCCTAGTCTCATAAGTTACATTATTCTTCCTTATAGAGACTTTATATTCAGTTAAGTATTGTCTTCTTCCAGTCAAGAGAGTAGAGGGTGTATATATATATAAATATATATATATATATATATATATATATATATATATATATATATATATANTATATATATATATATATATATATATACAGTATTACAGTATTTTCACCACCATCGAGCTATAATCGGTGGGCAGGCCCCTATTGGGCAACCTCTGATCAGATGGTAAGTTATATACCGAGCCTACTATGGTTGAGTGCCTATGAGCGAGCCCAGAATGGCCGAGATACATATCCTAGTATGGCCGAGCACCTATGAGCGAGCTTACTACGCCAGAGCAAGTTACACATACCGAGCCTTATAAGGCCGGACAGCTATTTTATTCAGATTATCTTTGACTCCCAGTTACTTTCAGTTATTATATTATCAGTTCAGTTTCAGCTTTCAGTTATTCTATTGATTTACATACTCGGTACATTACTTCGTACTGACGCCCCTTTTGCTGGGGATGCTACATTTCATGCCCGCAGGTCCTCATAGATAGCTGGATAGACCTTCCCAGTAGACAGAGCCAAATATTGGCTTGGTTGGTAAGCTCCACTTTCCTGGAGTTACCAGGTTTAGACCTTGGAGTTCATTTCCTTATACATGTTGATGGGTAGGTCGAGGCCCTATCCCGACCATGATACAATCATCTCTAGAGGCTTGCAGACAAGTCCAGTATAGTTTGTACATTAGTAGATGTTCATGGCGGCCTCATTGGCCCGCACAGTTTTATATATATACTTTGGGTATGTTTACCCCTCAAACGAGAGAGATGATATTTTCATATGATTCAGAATATACCCTCATCGGCCTAAGTTGAGGGTTACCCCTCCAGAGTTTACAGTTACAAAGTGGTACGCTCAAGCCGAGTATGGCACCGAGTGCCGGCCATGCCTCGTCAGGTTTGAGGCGTTACACTTTATTGTTCAACTTGATATTATAATCGTTTATTTTATATCTTAATAATATTTTAAGGATTCATGATTTTTAAACGCATTGAATCTTTTGAAAATGATAAAATGAATAATTGAATTGATAGTTCATCATTGGCTTTCCTAACCGCGTCGTTGGGTGCCATCACAACTTATAGTAGGAAATTGTGTCGTGACACGTGTGTTGATTGATCTAGGTAGCTCGGCCAACATTATCAGATCAAGGGTGATAGAGCAGTTAGGGTTACAAGATCAAATAGTGCCCGCAGTCCGGGTGTTGAACGGATTTAACATGCTATGCGAAACCACTAAAGGGGAAATAACACTACCGCTGAACATTGTCGGGACCATCTAGGAAACAAATTTCTGTGTGATCGAAGGAGATAAGAGATAAAACGCTCTATTCGGAAGACCATGGTGTCACGACCCTAATTTTCCTCAGTAGGATGACGTGAACCTAGTCTCTGAGACTAGGTAAGCCTATCAACATGCGAAATAATTGAAATAATACTTATTATAAGTCTCAAACTCCACACTTATATAAAACAATGTTTCAACTCAACATATACAAATCTTGAGACCCGGCGAAATATGAGTCACAAATTCAAAGTAAAAATTCTGGATAATCCTATATATCATGTCTATATATAAAAGATAATGAGTGAAGAAATCTAGAGAGAGGGGATCTTCGAGGACTCGGACGTCGTCAGGTATACCTTGAAGTCTCTGCAGTAGAATCCCAGCTAATGCCTAGGCTGGTAAGAAGTACCCCGGTAGAGTGACGAGGTCAGGTGAGGGCTGTCAGGAACCAAACTAAAGAGCCGCGACGGGCACCCGGTGCCTAACTCAACTGAGTACCAACATAACGTGTGCTTCTTATCATACTCTCATGGATAAATGAACCGGAAAGGCCGACATGAGATAACCAGAATTAAGCATAAGAGAACACTCAACATAGGACGACCCAACATGATATAGAAACTTATACATGTCATATACGGGCCTATAAGATCGACATTATCATTAGTAAACTCATAACATAGGCCGACAAGGCCATACAAGTATTCATATACATGATATCCGTCTACAAGCCTCTAAGAGTATATAAACTTCATAAGGCTGGGACAGGACCCCGACATACCAATCAATACATGTCCAAAGCATACTGACCAAATAGGCAACTCCGGAGCAAGTAGAGTACACCAACACCTTTCGTTGAGTTGATAGCCTACTAGGAAGACTATCATCCTGACTATCGAGACCTACGGGCATGAAATGCAGCAACCCCAAGAAAAAGAGACATCACTACGGATAACATACCGAGTATGTATGGAATGAAAAGTAGTATATAAAAGACATGAAAGAAACATGGAATAAAGGACACAACCTGTAAGTCTGTATAGCTCTGTGAATCATGAAACATTTATAATACCATGCATATGCGTATAAATGTCATATCATGCATAGGTATATATGTACATAACATCATCAAGCCTCTGAGGGCATCCCATCATATCATCCCAGCCTCTATGGGCAAAATCATCAATGTATACCAACTGATCAGGTGGTGGTACGTATACAATGTCGTAACCTTTTCCCATACCCCATATACATATAATATACGCGTATATAACGTCATCTAGTCGTGGGTCAATGTATATGTATAAATTAATGCAATGCATAATGAAGTAAGCCAATAATATCTCTCAGAGAGTAAGATCAGTATGCCGTTGGATAAACTCTATCAATTTACGTATTTTCTAAGACCCATGAACAGACGATATAATAATCGGACACATGGGGAATCAAGAACATATGCACCCCTAATACTTCTATGAATAGAGTCATTTAAGAAAGTTACACATTTGCCCGTTTCGTTTGTATCATATGGATCGTGCCAAAAGAAAGAAGGGATAGCCTTAACATACCTTTGTCGTTTACTTAGCCACACAACGTCGGCTCAACCCTTTAGTACTTCAATCTACAAGATCATTTCCTCTTTAGGTCACTATGCTTAGGATGAAGCTTTCTTCCTTATTTCATCAACTCTTCTTTCGTTGTATTACTTGGGGGAGACCCTCTGACTCTTGTAAAACTTTGAGCTTATTACACCATATACCCGACAGAATTTTTGATGTTCTTCCTCGCTTATAATTATTCTTAGTTACATACCTCCACACCCTTATGCTCGTAGGCTTGCTTCTGAACTAAAAAATTTTACTGTCTTCCTAGTGGCACTCTCTTTTATTTCCATAACACTTGTACGGTACCTTTAACTATCCCAATTCCTATCTGAATATTTCTCAAGGATTACGGCGTCATATCTGTGAAACTGAATTCACTATATTGGGTTTCACTGTGCCTATCTTGCACGATCTACTAATTTGTTTGTATCCTCTTGTCTAGACATAACTAGACTCTTCCTAAATCAGCTTCTAACTACTCATTGGTCCATTCTCATATCTATATTCCGTGTGATCTCTCTTAGGATATGTCCTTTGTCTTAACTTAACCCTGACATCGGCTCCTATGTTTCAAGTGTTCATTCACACTTATTTATCAATAACATCTTAGGCAGTAACCCTTAATGCCTCTCCCCGGCATCGTGCTTGCATAATGTTCTAGAGTCGTAACATATCTGTGGGATTTGAACCATATAACTATTCCATAGTTACCAGAACCATATAACTCTTACTTAATACCATATCACACTATCTTCCCTACTCTCTTCATCTTTGGTGTCTTTTCTCATCTTCACTGACTCTTACTCGCCTTCCGGTAACCCTTCTGTACCAAGGATAACAAAATTTCTTACTCATGAGGGTGACACCTAGTGTAATTGGCACACTTAGTCCCTTGAGCCTAACTATGCTCACAATGCTTGCTTTAGGGAAGTGTCTTCCTGAATGACCTTTAAAGGTTATTCTTCCGTTGTCCATTATATTAGTGCCGGAACGCGATCCCTGAAATTCTCATGATGCCGACTATCATCAAACCCTTCTGTCCCTAACTTATGTTCTGTTTATCTTGTTCACTGGCCCATAGTGATTTCTATTACTCCGGAGTCTAACATTTCCTCTGGTAATCACATCGAAGTCACCAACTTATATCTCGAAATGAGCATATGACTTTATGGCTTATGCTCTTTTATTGTTTCAAGGTCTGTCTCCTCTTGTCTTCCCTTAACTTGACTATAGACTCTTTCATCATATCATATTTCGAATTACCGTTGTCACTCATTGGTCACATCTTACTCATAATGCTTCATTTACTCTCTTCTTATTCTCCTGCTAATATTTCTTTATATCATTTTATTCTGAAAACTACAACAAAACATTCTATCATTTTTAGCTCCTCTTGCTTCATCTCGCTGGCTCTTCGGGTCGCCTAACATTCTCTTTTTTCTAGGGGAGTGAGTCACACTAAGGTCATTATTTATCCCTTCTAGGATTCCAATGCATATCTTTTGAAATTTTTGAACATTATAGTATTCATATCTGACTGTACTATTCTAGAGTGCACCATCTGGGTGTCTCACAAGGAGATCTATTACCACATTTGCAATATCCTTAGGAAATGTCCGCTAACGCTAACAATTCATCCACCATTTTGGGTTACTCTAATCCCTGTTGGATTCTGATATCCCGTCCTTTTCTTAAACTATATCTACTAGCTCCTATAGGGCATAACTAAGATGGGTGTGGCCAGTTGTACATACCTCTATTACTGTGAAGGTAACTCAAAAGAATGGGGAAATGTCAACAAGAGTCGCTAATAAGGTACCGCCTTGTAGTCTCAAATCATAAAATAAATCACATTCTCTCCTTATATCACCGGGGAGCCATTACATTTAGTTTTGAAAATTATTTTTCCAGAAAGAGCATCCCGCGTTCTAGCCCACCTTATCACACTGCATCGGTTCTAGTAGTTCCCCTACTAGCAACACGTATCAAGCCCACCTTATCTCACTGCATGTGTTTCAACACCCAAACCTTATACCACCGCATTCTTATCAATATCATAGCGTATCACAATTCGCACCTCAAGTGCCCAATATCACAACTTGCTAGTGAAGCCAAACAATAACAGAATTTCACAATAAGGAGCCCACGGCTCAACCACAATGTACACAAAGTCTCAATAATAACAACCGGAAGAATAACTCAATAGAATGATATTAACAACTTAACACTTTGCCTCAATAGAAATCACGGCCTTTGCAACTCAATACCAATTTTATCAACAAGATATCCCAAGAAATAGCAATTTCAATTAAAGAATTCAACAGTTAAATAATGATTACGAAGTAAGGAAACAAGAGTTTCAACTAAACATGTAGAGTAGTTAGAAAGCAAGAGATAAGACAAGTAGACATGTGAAATTAGACCAGAAATGATGACTATAACATGTTAAGGTAACTCAATTAAGGCATGAAAGGAATTTACATAGCTAAGAACCGGTAATTTCGACATTAAGCCTGTGTACACGCTCGTCACCTTGCGTACACGGCTCTTACACATCACAATTATCACAAACAACACCAATCCTAAGTGGAAATTTCCCCACACAAAGTTAGGCAAGCCACTTACTTCCAACCATGCTAAATCAATCCACTAGAAGGCCTTTCCCTCGATTTTATACCTCTGAATGGCTCGAATCTAACCAAAACAATTTCATAGTATAAATATAACTATAGGAAACCAATTCAGACAATGAAATTACGATCTTTGCAAAGAATTAAAAAATCGACCCAAAGAGTCAACCCGGGCCCACGTCTCAAAACCCGACCAAAATTACAAAGTCCGAACACCCATTGGATATCGAGTCCAACCATACAAGAATTACTCAAATCCAACCTCGATTCGCCTTTCAAATCCTCAAAATTTAGCCTAAGGAGTTTCTACCATTTTCCCCCAATTTCTAACTCCAAAACACTGATTAAACGAAGAAACTATCAATAGATTCATGTAAATTAACCAAAAACGAGTTAGAATTCCTTACCCCAAAGTTCTCTCTGAAAAACCCTCGAGAAATCGCCTCCCACCGAGCTCTCTAAGTCCAAAAATGAATTAATCAAACCCTCAGATTTTTCCCTTTTCTGCCCAGGTAATTCGCACCTGCGACTCCATACCAGCGGAATTTCCATCGCAGTTGCAGCCATGACTTAACTCCTCACTCTCCACTTCTGCAAGAAAAAGATTGCATCTGCGCATGTGCTCCTGCGACAAAATATGTCGCACCTGCGCTCCTTTCCTTCGGAGAATCTAAGTGCTTCTGCGGATCTCTTTTCGCTTCTACGACCCAGCTGGATATGGCCAACTCCGCACCTTCGATCCCCAACTCGCTTTCGCGAGCCCGCACATGTAGCAAATCCCTCCACATGTGCAATGACACCAGAAACTTCAAATCATCAGCAATTCTACAAGTCCAGTTTTGTTCCGGATTCGATCTGTATCACACCTGGGGCCACTGGAACCCCGTCAGGATATGCCAACTAATTACAAAACATATGACGGGCCTACTTGAGGCCAATAATCACACCAAACAACATAAATTCTACCAATGCCAACCCAAATTCAAGCCTAAGCAATTATGAACTTCCGAATTCCGAAACCAATGTCGATTCATACCAAAACAACTCGATTGACTTCAAATTTTTCTCATAAGTCATAAATGACATTACGGACCTATTCCAACTTCCAGAATTTGAATCTGACCCCGATATCAATAAATTCAACTCCCAGTCAAAATTTCTAAAATCTTCTAACTTTCCAACTTTGGCAAATTCACGCCGCAATGACCTAAATACCTCCAAATCAACATCCAGACACTCTCCTAAGACCAAAATCACCATATGGAGCTATTGAAACCATCAAATGTCCATTCCAGATTCATCTTCACACAAGTCAAACTACGGTCAACTCCTACGACTTAAACCTCCAACTATAGGACAATGTGTCCCATTTCACTCAGGAACTCACCCGAAACCATAACCAAACACCCCGCCAAGTTATATAACCACAATATAACACAAAGGAAGAATAATTTTGGGGATCGGGGCTAAAATACTCAAAACGGCCAGTTGGGTCGTTACATCCTCCCCCTCTTCAAACAAATGTTCGTCCTTGAACGAGTATAGAAACAAACCTGAAGTGGTGAAACGATAAGATAATGGCAATGCATATCATGTTCGGTCTCCAAATGGCCTCCTCGACTAGTTGACCTCTCCATTGAACCTTCACTAAAGCAATGTTCTTCAACCTCAACTTTCGAACCTGCCTGTCCAAAATAGCCACCCTCTCCTTAACATAAGACAAATCCTTGTCCAACTGGACTGAGCTGAAGTCTAACACATGAGACGGGTCGTCGTGATACTTCCAGAGCATAGAAACATGGAATACTGGATGAAGTGCAGCTAGACTGGGTGGTAGTGCAAGAATCTATGCCACCTCTCCATTCCTCTCAACTATCTCAAATGGTCCGATATACCTAGGGCTCAACTTTCCCTTCTTCCCAAACCTCATAACACCCTTTAAGGGCAAAACCTGGAGCGAGGCCCGCTCCCCCAACATGAATGCAAGGTCGTGAACCTTCCGATCTGCATAACTCATCTGTCTAGATTGGGCTGTACCAAGTCGTTCTTGAATCAATTTAACCTTTTCCAAAGAATCCTGAACCAAGTTTGTACCCAACAGCCTAGTCTCACCTGGATCAAACCAACCCATCGGAGAGAAACAACGCCTACCATACAAAGCCTCATAGTGAGCCATCTGAATGCTCGACTGGTAGCTGTTATTGTAGGCAAACTCCACAAGCGGAAAGAACTGATCTTAAGAACCCTCAAACTCCTACACATGCACAGAGCATATCCTTCAATATCTGAATAGTGCGCTCTCACTGTCCGCCCGTCTGAGGGTGAAATGTTGTGCTCAACTCAACCCTCGTGCCTAACTCATGTTGTACGGCTCTCCAGAATCGTAATGTAAACTGCGTACCATGGTCAGAGATGATGGATACCGGCATGCCTTGAAGCCCGACAATCTTGCAAATATAAACTTTAGCCAGTTGCTCTGAGGAATAAGTAGTGACCACTAGAATGAAATGAGCCGACTTGGTCAACCTATCCATAATCACCCATACTGCATTGAACTTCCTCTGATGTGGAAGCCCAACAACAAAATCCATAGTAATCCGCTCTCATTTCCACTCTGCAATCTCTAGCTTCTGAAGCAATCCACTTGGCGGCTGATGTTCATACTTCACTTGATGACAATTTAAGCACCGAGCTACATACTCCATTATGTCCTTCTTCATTCTCATCTACCAATAACCCTGCCTCAAGTCCTGATACATCTTCGCGGCACCTGGATGAATGAAGTATTGCGAACTGTGAGCATCTTGGAGAATCAACTCACGCGAACCATCTAAGCATCCGTACTACACTTTCCTCTCCAAGAGTGACCTCCTTGACATCGTCGTGCTGAATTGTGTCCTTGAGGACAAGCAGATGGGGGTCGTCATACTGACGCGCTCTAATACGATCATATAGAGAAGACCGAGAAACCACACAAGCCAAAACTCGGCTTGGATCCAAAATATCTAATCTAACAAACTCGTTGGCCAAGGCCTGAACATCCAATGCTAATGGCCTCTCTTTAGCCGGTAGATATGCTAAACTGCCCAAGCTCTCCGCCTTGCGACTCAAGGCATCAGCCACCACATCGGCCTTTCTGGGATGATACAAGATGGTGATATCATAGTCTTTAAGTAACTCTATCCACCTTCACTAATGCAAGGTAAGATCATTCTATTTGAACAGATGCTACAGACTCCGGTGGTCGGTATAGACCTCACAAGGAACACCCTACAAATAGTGCTGCCAAATCTTTAAGGCATGGACACTAGCTGCTAACTCAAGGTCGTGAACAGGATAATTCTTCTCATGTACCTTCGACTTTCTAGACGTGTAGGCAATCACCCTACCGACTTGCATCAACACCACACCGACACCAATACGTGATGCATCATAATACACAATATAAGACCCCGAACCTATAGGTATCACCAACACTAGGGTTGTAGTCAAAGCAGTCTTAAGCTTTTGAAAGCTCTCCTCACACTCCTCGGTCCACCTGAATGGAGAACCCTTCTTGGTTAATCGGGTCATAGATGCTGCAATAGATGAGAAACCATCTACAAATCGATGGTAATACCCTGAAAAACCAAGAAAACTCTGGATCTCCGTAGCTGAAGACGGTCTGGGCCAACTCTGCACCACTTCAATCTTTTTCGGATCTACCTTGATCCCCTCACTCTACACTACATGGCCCAAAAATACTACCGAATCAAGCTAGAATTCACACTTTAAAAATTTTACATATAACGTCTTCTCTCTCAAGGTCTAGAGCACGTTCCTTAAGTGCTGCTCATGATCCTCCCGGCTTCGGGAGTACACCAGAATGTCATCTATAAACACAATGATGAATGAGTCAAGATAGGACTGAAATACATTTTTCATCAAGTGCATGAATGTTGCTGGGCGTTGGTCAGCCTAAATGACATCACAAGGAACTCGTAATGACCATATCGAGTCCTGAAGGCGGTCTTCGGAATATCTGGCTCCCGAATCTTCAATTGATGATAGCCTTAATGCAAATCAATCTTTGAGAATATTATGGTACCCTGTAGTTGATCAAATAGGTCATCAATGCGCGGTAACGGATACATGTTCTTCATTGTAATCTTGTTCAACAAGCTATAATCAATACACATGCGCATAGAACCATCCTTCTTCTTTACAAACAAGACTGGAGCACGCCATGGTGACACACCGGGCCGAATGAATCCCTTATCAAGCAACTCTTGCAACTGCTCCTTTAATTCTTTCAACTCTGCTGGGGCCATACGATATAGTGGAATAGAAATGGGCCGAGTGCTAGATAATAAATTAATACCAAAATTGATATCGGGCGGCATGCTCGGAAGATCCGCTAGAAACACATCGAGGTAATCCCTTCTCGATGGGGCGGGGAAGGTATATAACTCAGTGGTAGAGTGTCACCTTGACATGGTGGAAGTCATCAGTTCGAGCCATCACTACTGGAACTGACTTAACGACAGATGTATCAACCCTGACATCCCTCATGAAGGTTAGATAGCATTACACCACTTCTCAACCATACGTTGAGCCTATAGAAATGAGATAACCCTGTTAGGAACATAATCTAAAGCACCTGTCCGCTCTATCCGTGGTGACCCTGGCATAGCTAGCATCATAGTCTTGGCGTGACAATCGAGAATGGCATGATGGGGCAACAACCAGCCCATGACCAAAATAATATCAAAGTCTACCATATTGAGCAATAATAGATCGGCTCTGGTCCCAAAACTACCAAGATTAACTAAACATGATCGATACACACGGTCAACAACAATAGAATCTCCCACAGGTGTGGACACTTAGAAAGGAGAACTCAAAGAATCACGGGATGCACTCAAATATGGAGCAAAGTAAGATGACACATAGGAATAAGGGGAGCTTGGATCAAATAAGACTGATGCATCTTTATGGCAGACCAAATCAATACCTGTGATAATTGAGTCGGATGCAATTTCCTCCGTCCTAGCAGGAAGAGCATAATATCTAGCCTGGTCTCCCCCTCGAATGCGACCTCTACCTGTCCAACCTTTACCTCTAGCTGGCAGTACAAGTGGAGTGGTAACTGGTAGGTAACCATGGCTTGAGGACCCGGTGGAATACGCGGAGCCTGAGTAGTTTGTGGAGGTGCACCCCTCCTGAGTCTGGGGCAATCCCTCACCATATGACAAGCGTCACCACACTTAAAACAAGCTCTCGGAGGACATGGTTGTTGTGGATGGAGGCCTGTTAGGCTGGACTAACTTCTAAAAGCACCCTGTGTCGGAGGTGTACTAGAAAATGGCAGTGTATAATGAGGAACCTGAGGTCTAGGAGTGGCTGGAATACCGCTAAAGGCTGGAAGTGCTGAATGAACAGGGCTGCTCACGTAGCCCCTACCATGGCGGGTTGAAACTGGGGCACGGGCACCACTATATGTGCCAGAATTTTGAGGCCTTTTGGCCTCCCTCCCCTATCTGCCCTAGGCCCACATACCCTTCAATCAAATACTAGGGTTGAGACCCTCGATAAATCAACGGACTCGCTCTCTAACAGTAGAAACCAAGGCTAGTGCATGTCTTGACAAATCACTGAACGGGACCGCATACTCCGATATGGTCATAACACCCTGATGCAACTTCTGAAGCTTTGCGCGCCATGCATCTCTGAGACTTTGGGAAAAAAATCCCTCAAAAACATATCTGAGAAGTAAACCCAAGTGAGTAAAGTTGCCTCGACCCGACTACCCTACTCATACGCTCGCCACCACCGATAAGCCGCTCACTTAAGCTAGAACGTAGTGAAAGCAACCCCGCTATACTCCACAATACCCATAGTACAGAGCAGTGGGACTCCTAAAGAAAACCCTGGGAATCCTCTAAAGCCAACCCGCTAAAAGTAGGAGGGTGGTAATTCTTGTACCTCTCGAGCCTGAACTGTTCCTCCTTAGAAGTTGTTGCCCTAACCTCGGGCTAAACTGGGTAATCGCTTGTACTGTATGACCTTTGGGACCTGGTCAACCTAGACCCACTACTCTGGGGTACAGGTGGCAGGAATATGTGCTCCTACCCCAGCCTGAGATATGGAAGGAGATAGTGCAATCAACCCTGCCTGAGCTAAAGTGCCGAACATGCTCAGAAATAGGGCGAGAGTCTCCTGGAGTGTTGGGGCAGTAACAGGCATCTTAGGTGCCTGCTCTCCAACTAGAGCAACTGGTGGCTCCTCTATTGCAGCTCGTGCAGGTGCTCTGGCTGCACCACGTGCACGTCATCAGCCTTTACCCCGGCCCTGGCCTCTCGTAGCTCTAGTAGAAGATGCGGGTGTCTCGTTATCTAATCCGGCCGTGCATGTCCTCACAATCTATGAGAGAATAGAAAGACGGAAATTTAGAATCTCGAAGTCAACAACTTCGCACGATAATGAATCAAAGAAGTGAAGCTTTTCCTAACAATTCAATAGCCTCCCGAAGATAAGTACATACGTCTTCGTACCGATCCGTGAGACCCTACTAAACCTCCTTGTGACTGATAACACCTATGAACCTAGAGCTCTGATACCAACTTGTCACGACCCAAATTTTCCTATGTAGGATGTCGTGATGGCACCTAGTCTCTAAGACTAGGTAAGCCTACCAACATGCAAAATAATTGAAATAATAATAAATATAAGTCTCAAACTCAACAGCTATATAAAACAACCTTTCAACTCAGCATATACAAATCCCGAGTTCCGGCGAAATACGAGTCACAAGCTCTAAGTAGAAATTTTGGATAATCATATACATCATGTCGATATATAAAAGATAATGAGTGAAGAGATCTAGAGAGAGGGGGGCTCCGAGTCCTATGGACGCCGACAGGTATACCTTGAAGTCTCCGCAGTAGAATCCCAATAATGCCTAGGCTTGTAAGAATACCAAGACCTGCACAAAAAGATGTGCAGAAGAGCATCATGAGTACACCACCACGTTATCCAGTAAGTGCAAAGCCTAACCTCGGTAAAGTAGTGACGAGGTCACGTCAGGGCCCTACTAGAAATAATTAAAAGACTAAAAAAATGTAGGCAGTGTATTAATGACAGTAATGAAGTTTAAAAACAACGAATAGCATAACAAGGTTAGCTAAACAGAACTAAGCAAATAGTGCAACACAGAGGAAGAAAATTTATAATATGCTAAGGTAATAACAATCAAAGACTAGGGCAAAAGAACAGGGAAATGTCAACACTAGTCGCTGCCGAGGTACCGCCTCGTAATCTCAAATCACAAAATAAATTAGAATCTTTCCTTATATCACCGCGGGAGCCTTTACATTTAGTTTTGAAAATCATTTTTCCCAAAATAGCATCCCACATTTCAACCCACCTTATCACACTACGTCGCTTCTAGTAGTTCCCCAACTAGCCACACGATTCAAGTCAACCTTATCTCACCGCATGTGTTTCAACACCCAGACCTTATACCACCGCATGTGTATCAATATCACAACGTATCACAATTCGCACCTCAAGTGCATAATATCACAACTTGCCAGAGAAACCAAACATTAACAGGATTTCACAATAAGGAGCCCACGGCTCAACCACAATGTACACAAAGCCTCAACAATAACAGCCGGAAGAATACCTCAATAGAATGATATTTAATAACTTAGCACTTTGCCTTAATAGGAATCATGGACTTTGCAACTCAATACCAATTTAAACAACAAGATATTCCAAGAAATAGCAATTTCAAGTAAAGAATTCAATAGTTAAATAATGAATACGCAGTAAGGAAAAAAGAATTTCAACTAAACATGTAGAGCAATTAGCAAGCAAGAGATAAGACAAGTAGACTTGTGAAATTAGAGTAGAAATGATGACTACAACATGTTAAGGTAAATCAATTAAGGCATGAAAGGAATTTACATAGCTAAGAACCGGTAATTTCGACATTTAGCCTTTGTACACACTCGTCACCTTGCGTACACGGCTCTTACACATCACAATTATCACAAACAACGCCAATCCTAAGGGAAAATTCCCCCACACAATGTTAGGCAAGCCACTTACCTCAAACCACGCTAAACCAATCCACTTGAAGGCCTTTCCCTCGATTTCAAACTCCGAACGGCTCGATCGAGCCAAAAAAAGTTTCATACTTTAAATATAACTATAGGAAACTAATTCAAACAATGAAACTACGATCTTTGCAAAGAATTGGAAAATCGACCCAAAAGGTCAACCCGGGCTCGCGTCTCGAAACTCGACCAAAACTATAAAATCCTAACACACATTTGATATCGAGTCCAACCATACAAGAACTACTCAAATCCGACCTCAATTCACCTTTCAAATTCTCAAAATTTAGCCTAAGGAGTTTCTACCATTTTTCCCCAATTTCCAACTCCAAAACACTAATTAAATGAAAAAATTATCAACAGATTCATGTAAATTAACCAAAAACAAGTTAGAATTCCTTACCCCCAAATTTCACTCTGAATAACCTTCGAGAAATTGCCTCCCACCAATCTGTCCAAGTCCAAAAGTGGACTATGCATCAAACCCTCGGATTTTTCCCCTTTTCTGCCCAGGTAATTCGCACATGCGACCCAACTGCCGCATTTGCGGCTTCGCACCAGCGGAATTTCCATCGCAGGTGCGGCCATGATGTAACTCCTCACTCTCTGCTTCTGCGAGAAAAAGGCCGCATCTGCGCATGCGCTCCTGCGGCATAATATGTCGCACCTGCAACCACAGTCGCTCATGCGCTCCTCTCCTTCGCAAAAGCAAAGTCGCTTCTGCGAATCTCTTCCCGCTTTTGCAACCCCAGCTGGACAAGGAAAGATCTCCACCTGCGATTCCCATCTCACTTTTGTGAGCCCGCACCTACAGCCAATCCCTCCGCGAGAGTGATAACACCAGAAGCAGCAAATCTTTAGCAATTCTACAAGTCCAAATTTGGTTTCGGATTCGATCCGAATCACACCCGGGGCCCCCCGGACCCCGTCTGAACATACCAAATAATTTAAAACACATAAGGGACCTACTCGAGGCCAAAAATCACATCAAACAACATAAATTCTACGACTAGCAACCGAAATTCAAGCCTAAGCAATTATGAAGTTTCGAATTCCGAAACCAATGTCAATTCATACAAAAACAACTCCGATTGACTTCGAATTTTGCACACAAGTCATAAATGACATTACAGACCTATTCTAACTTTTGGAATCAAGATCCGACCCCGATATCAATAAAGTCAACTCCCGATCAAACTTTTCAAAATCTTCCAACATTCCAACTTTCTTCAATTCACGCTGAAACGACCTACGGACCTCCAAATCAACTTTTGGACACGCTCCTAAGACCTAAATCACCATATGGAGCTATTGGAACCATCAAAACTCCATTCTGGAGTCATCTTCAGACAAGTCAAACTACGGTCAACTCATACGACTTAAACCTCCAACTTAGGGAATATGTGTCCAATTTAACTCTAGAACTCACCCGGAACCAAAAACAAATACCCTGACTAGTTACATAACCACAATATAACATAGAGGAAGCATAATTTAAGGGATCAGGGCTAAAATACTCAAAAAGATTGGCCGGGTCATTACACATTGGTTCACAGCATGAGGGTGGTTCCTTCGACCTTGCACCCGATGTTGAAGTTCCCTACACCAAGAGGAATCAAGATAATATATGGAGAATAGTCGGCTGTAAAAGAGATGTTCACAGTCGATGAAGTACTTTTTGTACCCGTCATTTTGACATTAAAGAGCAAGGGGCTGATCAGAAAGGCGAAAGTTAAATAGCAATCACCGATGTCGATCCCGGTCGAACGGAGGAATCGGGAGTCGATGAGGAGGAGGATTACGATGTTCTGAGATCATTCATAACTCCTGATGATACCGAGGCCAGCAAATCAACGGTCGAAGAGTTTAAGCGAGTCATTTTGATCGAGCACCTACCGGATCGAAAGGTATACCTAGGCACGGGGTTAGCCCCCAAGTTCAGGAAAAAACTTATTAATTTCCTTAAAGCTAACGTAGATTGTTTTGCTTGGTCCCATCTTAACATTACAGGGATCCCACCGGAGGTAACCACTCATAAGCTGAATTTGGACCCGAAGTTCCAACCAGTTAAACAGAAGAGGATCCTCAATCTGAGGTCAAGCATGCATTCATCAAAGACGAGGTATCTAAACCCCTTAAAATAGGGTCCATTCGGGAAGTTAAGTACCCGGACTGGTTAGCTACCATAGCAGTAGTGCCTAAAAAAGGAAATAAGCTAAGAATGTGTGTAGATTACAAGGACTTGAACAAGGCGTGCCCTAAGGACTCTTTTCCTTTGCCTAACATCGATCGCATGATCGGCGCGACGGTCGGGCACGAGATACTCAGCTTTCTCGATGCCTATTCTAGGTACAACCAAATTCGGATGGTCCTGGGCGATCAGGAAAAGACTTCTTTTATCACTAAATTCGACACCTATTGTTATAATGTAATGTCCTTAGAATTAAAGAACGATGGTGCTACCTATCAACACCTAGTAAATCGGATGTTCGAAGAACAGATAGGAAAGTCAATGGAAGTTTATATTGATGATATGTTAGTCAAATACCTGTGAGCAGAGGATCATTTGAAACATTTGTAGGAAACCTTCGACATACTGAAAGAAATACAATATGAAGCTAAACCCGGAGAAGTGCGCATTCGGGGGTCGGATCGGGGAAATTCCATGGGTTCATGGTATCCAACTCGGTAATCGAGATCAATCCCGACAAAATCAAAGCCATAGAAGACATCACCGTAGTGGACAACATTAAGGTCGTTCAGAGGTTGACCGGGTGCATAGCCGCCCTAGGCCGATTCATATCGAGATCCTGCGATAAAAGCTATCAGTTTTTCACACTGTTGAAGAAGAAGAATAATTCTCCTAGACTTCGGAGTGTTAACAAGCTTTGTAAGAACTCAAATGGTACCTATCAAGTCCGCCCTCGCTCCACACTCTGACGGAGGATGAGAAGTTGTACCTTTACTTGGCGGTATCCGAGATAGCGGTAAGTGGAGTCTTCGTCTGGAAGAGGAAGGTACACAATTTCCTATTTCTTATGTCAGTAGAACTCCAGGTGATGCTGAAACAAGGTACCCTCACCTAGAAACATTGGCGCCCGCTTTGCTAAGCGCCTCCCCAAAATTAAAATCGTACTTTCAATGTCACCCCATATGTGTCGTAACATCTTACCCATTGAGGAACATCATGTTCAAACCCAAGCTCTTGGGCCGGTTAGCCAAATGGGTCGTCGAAATCGGTGGGTATGATATCGAGTATCGACCTCGACCGCCATCAAATCACAAATTTTGGCAGACTTCGTGGTCGACTTTACGTCGGCCTTAATACCCGAAGTCGATAGGGAATTACTGTTAACCTTGGGGACTTTCTCGGGAATCAGGACCCTTTTTACAGATGGTGCCTCGAACACACAGGGGTCCGGACTCGGAATCGTGTTGAAACCACCTATGGGGAGTACAATTAGGCAATCTATTAGAACTGTGAAATTGACTAACAATGACGCCGAGTATGAGGCCATGATTACAGGTCTCGAATTAGCTAAGAGCCTTGGGGTCGAGGTGATCGAAACCAAGTGCGACTCCTTCCTTATAGTAAATCAAGTCAGCGGAATATTCAAAGTGAAAGAGGAACGAATATGGAGGTACTTGGACAAAATAACAAGTAATGCTGCATCTGTTTAGGGAACGGACCCTGCAGCACGTGCCCCGAGATCAGAACAGTGAGGCCGATGCTCTAGCTAATCTAGGCTTGATGATCGATACTGACAGCTCAGGAACAGTAGTATTGCTCTTGAAATCAGTGATAGAAGAAGGCCACACCGAAGTATACTCAACAAGTTTAACTTGGGATTGGAGAAACAAGTACATAGATTACTTGAAAACTGGAAAATTACCCTCGGACCCCAAAGAATCGAGAGCTTTGTGTACGAAGGCTGCTAGATTTATCTTGGCCAAAGGGACTTTATTCAGACGAACATTTGACTGTCCGCCAGCCATATGCTTGGGGTCGGGAGATACCAAATATGCCTTGAGAGAAGTTCAAAAAGACACTTGCGGGAACCATTCGGGGTGAAATCTTTAGTTCAGAAATTAATCAGCGTCGGCTATTACTAGACTGAAATGGACAAGGATGCGAAGGACTTTGTATGAAAATGCGACGACTGCCAGAGACACACACCGATGATCGATCAACCTGGAGAGCTACTCCATTCGGTTTTATCCCCTTGGCCATTTATGAAATGGGGAATGGACATTGTCGGTCCCCTACCGTGGGCACCCAACAAAGCTTAATTCATATTATTCACGACAGATTATTTTCCCAAATGGGTCAAAGCTCAAGAGTTTGAGAAAGTCCGAGAAAAAGAAGTCATTGACTTCATCTAGGACCATATAATATGTCGATTCGACATACCATCCGAAATCATTTGCGATAATAGGAAACAATTCATCGCTAGCAAAGTAAATAAGTTCTTCGAAGAACACAAGATTAAGAAGATACTATCAACACCTTACCACCCGAGTGGAAATGGACAGGCAGAATCTACGAACAAGACAATACTCAAAAACCTAAAAAGAGGTTAACAGACGCCAAAGGGAGATGTGTAATGCCCCGGAAAATTTCGCTAAGTAATTTAGGATTTCGTTGTGCCAGGTAGGCTATTTATAATATTTTACGTGCTATTAACATGATGAACATCAATTGGATTTGGTAAATAGGTGTATAAGTCATATAATAAGTAATTTGGGGTCCAAGAAAAGGCCTAAGTCTAAGTCATATTGGAAAATTTTATAATATGCTAAAATTCCAAATGAGTCCGCACAAGTCCACACTTTGGACGAGTATATCTAAATATATAAAAGGTTTTATGTGATGAACAACCTATCAAATGAAAGTTTTTCGAGTCTAGTTTCCAACTCTTCAAACGGTTCATCATTTGGACATTCCTACACAAAGTTATGAGCAAATTATCAAAGCTTGGATTTGCGATCAATTTCGCGATCGCAAAACGACTCTGCGGACCGCATACGCGTCGCATAGTGAAGCAGAATCGGGCAAAACTTATGCTGTCACATAATTGATTATGATGTTGATTATGCTATCGCATAATGATTATGCTGCAAGTCTGTTGCCCACATATCGATTATGTTATAGCATAATTGCACCACATATTTGACTTCGGGGGTCATTTTTGGACATTTTCATACCGAACCCACTTTGATAAATAAGCTTTGGGGTTCATTTGGGGCTATTTTATTCTAGAGAGAGGTGAGAGCATTTTAGAGCGATAAGGAGGAAGCCTAACATCATAACCAATCAATCCTTCATCAATCTTTAAGAATCTAGGAAACCAATCACAAAATTTTCATCTAAGAGGTAAGGTTCTATACACTAGACTTTAATTTCGAGTTTTGGGTATAAGATGGGTAATTTAGGTATGATTCTTGGGTGTAGTTGTATTATGTATACATGCATGTAAAAATTAGGTTTGTGGGAAGATTGACGAACACAAATAAGTAAAGATTGGGTTGGGGAATGAAGGAAATCTTGTAGAAGAGCTTTGAAATCAAGATGCACAATAGTGTTTGATATAATGCTCAAATGAGCTGAAACCATGAATATCTCCCTAATTTGTGTTCGATTTTGTTATGTCTCAAAGTAGATTGGGATTGCTATAATTTCCGGAATGTTGTAGTAACTTAAGGAAAGCTTAAACAAGGTATGTTGGCTAAACTTTCTCTCTTAGAATCGAATTCCATAAATTTTTTCATAAGTTCAAGTATGGTTTGCTCAAAGTTCATAAATCTTATATTTCGGGTTATTACCCATAAAAATGACTATTACGAAATGAGCCTTATGAATAAAGATATATATTCTAAGTATAAGTTGCGTATTAAAATGTTACGGCTTTGAGACGTGTTTCAAATAAAGGCTAGTATGCCAAATTGTGTGAGAAAACTCGATATGGTTGATACTCCTAGTTGCTCTTATGTGTACAGAATGTATTTGATTGATTGTGTCTAGTTGTTGGTAATCTATAAAGATGTTCGAAATGAATTTGGGAAAAGGAGTGTGGCCAACGTGCCGAGAACTTGAGTTATAATTGTGCCTGGTGATGCCTATGACATGAGAAAATGTGAACAGATCAGGAAATGAGCCTTGACTTTACTTTCCGTAACTGACTTCAAAAATAAAGTGGCCTAAAGGCTTTGTACTAAATTTATGCCCATAAGTGGCTGTTCGAGATAATGATTTGCCTTATAAGTACCTCCAATGTGATCCGATGTTGAAATTATATATTGTCATGATTGGAAAGGAGTAATTCAATAATAATTGGTCTAATTGCTTGTTTATGACTTTGATGTGTTTTTCTATTATGGTTTGGTGTGTCCCCTCCTTTGGGAAGAATCCTTAGTGATTAAAGTTCCATTGCTAATGAACTTTAGGAGTATGATTTCTGAAATACTCTATATTCCCATGATTCATGTTTCCTCTCGTGTGTACTTGACATCTTGAATTGAATGGCTTGTTGTTGAAATTGATATTGATGTGAAATATGTGGAAAGAACTCGAATTATGAAATGTGGCCTAGTGCCAAGTATGATGTAATGATTGTGGCCCCAAGTGCCGATGAACTGATATATATGAAATAAAAATTGAAATGAGATGACTGATGGAAAAGGGAAACATCTTGGTAAGACGGCTTAGCCGATTGGGGCGTGATCGGACGCCATGCCGCACACATGGTGGCAATATGCTTATATTGAAACTGGAAAGTGACAATGAAATTATGATTGAGGTACACGTCTCAGATAAGATGGCTTAGCCAATCGGACCGAGATCGGACTCCGTGCTAAGATTCACGGTGGAATATGTATATGTATATATTGGCATAGAAATTGTGATTGAAATTGGGAGTTGGTTGTGATGTGCATATTGTGAACTATGGTATGAACAGTGGTATTGTGAATTGTGGTGAATCGGTATTAAATATCTTCTATCCAATAATAGTATTGTCTTCATATCCCAAGTTTCTCTTTAACCATATGAACTCTCGTATATTGAAAAATTGTTATGTTTAACTTGGCCTTTGGATATCATTGATTGTTACTTGTTGTTTACATGGTTGTCTTTTCTTATATTGGCATTCTATTTTGAAAGAGGACTTTTAGCTATTCATACTAGTACTATTCGACAGTACTAACATCCCTTTTGTCGGGGGCGCTACATCTTTAAATGGATGTAGGTGGCTTTATAGCAGACAGTGTTGGTCGCAGCTAGTGGCGCATCCTCTTTTCAGCCGATTTGGTGAGCCCCACTTCATTTCGAGGTCCGGTATCATTTGTTCATCATGTACTTGTATATTGAGGTATAGCCGGAGCCTTGTTGCTGGCATTTTCATATTTCTCTTCAATTGTATTTAGAGGCTCCGTAGACAGGTTGTGAGTAATGTCGGGTATTGGAATTAAAATAAAAATATTGATATTTGGCAAAGATGTATAAAACTTTTAATATCTTGAAAATTATGAACGAAGTTGCTAATGGAAATGAAATGGAAGTCGTTAATAATATATTCATAGAATCTGATTAATGGTGTACATTTCCTCTTTATTCAAAGACGAATTTGGGTAGTATGAAACCTAAGAGGCTTGCTCAGTCGGGTTTACTCGGTTGAGCGTCGTTCGCGCTCCTCGGTTTTTGGGGCGTGACAAGATGGAGGGAAATCTTGCCTGAAGAACTGTGGGCATACCATACGACCTCAAAGTCTAGTACAGGGGCGACCTCGTTTTCATTGGTCTACAGTGCCGAAGCCCTAATACCAGTCGAAGTGGGAAAATCGAGCCTCCGGTTCCAATACGCGACCAAAGAGTCGAATGGAGAGGCCATGATCACGAGCCTGGAACTATTGGATGAAAGGCGTGAGGCCGCCATAGTTCGGTTGGTCGCCATGAAATATCGTACAGAATGATACTACAATCAAAGAGCCAACCTCTGACACTTCAAGATCTGGGATTTGGTGTTGAAGAAAGTGACATTACACTCTCGGAACCCAAACGAGGGTAAGTTGGGAACGAACTGGGAAGGACCATATCGAGTTATCGGAATTACCAACAAAGGCTCATACAAACTCGAAGCAGGAACCGGTGTGCAACTACCGAACAATTGGAATGTGGCGCAGTTAAAGCGATACTAGTGCTAAGGTACGATTTCAATTACTCTTTAATAATATCATGAATCGGACTAACAGTTGCAGGCAACAGACAAGGATGAATGTGGCTATTAGTTCTGAAAGCACGCGTTGCACTCTTTTTCCCTTGAACCAGTTTTGTCCCAAAAAGGGTTTTTGGGCAAGGTTTTTAATGAGGCAACAGTAAATCGTGCTAACTTAGGTTTGAAGGTAGGTCTCAAACCGTAGTCAATGGGTGCATCAACAGTATCTGAGCCCTCTTAAGCTCGACCTCAAATACTGGGGGCCATTACGCTCGGGTTAAGGTTCTTAGCAAGGAAAGAAGGAAACTTTGTGCTTGAGTAGCTAAGGCTCGATGGTTAGGATTCATTGTAAGGGCCAAACGGTCATGAGAATCATGACCACGTAGTCCACTTTAGCCATGATACATATTTTTATCATGTACTTTACACATTGAAATGAAAGAAAATTCCACCTTCCTAATATGCATTCTCTAGCCTCTTAAAACTGGGATCTTAAGAGCCCACGGGCTACCCCTACTCGGGGACTATCGAGCCAGAGGGATACCCCTACTCGCAAACTATCGTCCGAAAAAAGTCGGATAAACCGAGCTACCAAATCGCGAAAGCACCAAACCTATTAGGCGGTGCCCCAAAAAAAGGCTACGGCCACCCAAAAAAATGGCTTAGAGACGTCTGAAGCTCATAATCAAAAGTAAGGCCTTTATAAAAATTTGAAACCTACTAAAAGGTTACCCTCGAGAAAAGCATCGTCAAAAATCATTTAAGCATCTTGAAAAAACTTCTGATCACACCGAGTTTTCAAAACCTCGAGTAAATAATGTAGTATCGAAGTCAAGCTCTGTTTGGACCTCTGAAAAAAGAACGCCCTATAACTACATTTGATTCTACGCTAAGGCAATAGAAACATCGCACGAATAAAAATTATGAAAAGATGCTGAAAAAGTAAAGACTCAAAATTGCTAGAAAAGGAAAAAATTAATATACATTCTAGAATATACTTACAAAGGCCCAATAAAAATGACCTCAAAATAAACAAAAAATGCACATAAGAGAAAAGCTAAAAAAGTACTAAGGCATCTACGCCTAGTCTTCACCAGGGCCCGACTCGTTCCTAGAGCCTTCGGGTCCCTTCGAGCCCTCGGAACCCTCAGAGCCTTGGATACCTTCAGGCTCGTAAAGTTTCTTCACCCCGGCCTCTGATTTTTGGCTTCCTCAATCTCAGCCAACAGGTCAAAACCTCGAGCGTGGATCTCCTCGAGGGTCTCTCTTCCGGATAGCCACTTCATATATTCAGCCTTTGCCTTCAGGCGAACCTCGGCTGCCTCCATATCGGCCTTGTATTGGGCCACCAATTCTTATATATCGGCGGAGGTTGTATGCAACTTGCAATTCACTTCCTCGTATTCTTTACCGAGGGTGTCCCTCTCTGTGGCAGCTGAGCTCAGCTATGCTCGGAGATAGTCATTCAGCTAAGACCACTTGTCAGCCTTCTCCCTCGCCACCCGGAGTTGGACCTATACTGATGCTAGCTTCACCTTGGCAATTTCCTTCTCCGAAGCCAGCAGGTCTATTTTGATTTTCCACCCATCGGCCATGGCTTGGACCTCGTTCCTCTCGGCTCGGAGTTAGTTGATCAGGTCGATCTTCTGTTAGACCTGCAAGGTTGTGTTGTTAGTCACCACAACTAGCTCGTCGCTTTTAACTTCAAAGACCATTACCTTTTTAATCAGGTCTAGATGTTCCCGCCTCAGGATCGAAGCTTTCTTCTGAGCCCTGTCCAGCTCGGCCTGAATGTCCTTGATGACCCCGTGTTGTTGCTCACTGGGGAGCTTGAACATATCCTTTTTCTGAGCCTGCTTCTTGAGGTTGAACTCGAGATGGCTGGTTTCCAGGCGGTACCTAAGGAAGCTCTCATGGTGAAGCACTGAAGCCTGTAAAGAAAGGGAACTAAGTAAGAAACGGTAAAGGGAAACTTCAAGTGATTCATCAGAGAAGTTTGAAGGTGTTAGAACCTTACCTGGTTCAATGCATGTTATGCCTCGTTGAAGAGACTCGATGTGCCCACCTCATTCATCTTTGTCGGGTCGTCCTCGGTTACCAAACATCGGAGGTAGCTGTCTATGCCTAACAGAGTGGATAGGACTTGGCCATCCTCCGGGACTTTGACAACAACCATCCTTTTGCGCACAGGGTCCGCGCTCGGCACAGGGAACTGCTTCACCAATCTTGGGCTCTTGCTCGGCCCGTTAGAACCCGAAGGAACGTCCTTCTTCGGTATCTCCAGGTGGCACAACCCAGAGAAATCTTCCAATATAGACATATCCATGCCTTCGAAGAAGGAGTGGAGAGGGTCTTCTGCACCTTGTGCGCCTTTACTAGATTTGTCTTTGCCCGCTTGGGCCTCTTCAAGCATGGACTCGGTGTATGAGGGAGTCTCCATGATGTCTATCACATCGGCAGTTTCTTTCAGTACAGAAGCAGCTTCTCGGGAGGTCTCAGCCCCCGTCTCTATTTCGGCCCCTCGAGTCGGAGGGAGATCAGCCTCATGGCTCTCTTCCTAGTCCGCCGCCTGCTCCCTGGCAGATGGGAAATATTTGGTTCCTGACCAAAAGCCAACTGTAATGGGGAGACTTCATGATAACTGGTTGGCTTTATGTGCACAAGTGTTGCTGCATGCGAAATAGCATGTCCCCACATTGAAAAGGGAAGATTTGTCCTCATTAGCAATGGTCTAGCTATTAATTGAATGTGTTTAATCAACGATTCTGCTAGACCATTTTGAGTATGAGCATGAGCAACCGGATGCTCAACTTTTATTCCAGTGGCCATACAATAATCAGTAAAGGCCTGAGATATAAATTCACCAGCATTATCAAGACGAATTGTCTTAATTGCATAATCTAAAAATTGTGCCTTTAACTTTATTATTAGGGCCAACAATCTTGTCAATGTCATATTGCGAGTTGACAATAAGCACACATGTGACCATCTTGTAGATGCTTCTATCAAGATCATAAAATACTTTAATGGTCCACATGGAAGGTTTATAGGCCCACATATATCACCCTGTATACGTTCTAGAAATGCATGGGATTCAATCTCAACTTTAGCTACTGATGGTTTAATAAGAATTTTTCCTTGAGAACAAGCACCACAAGAGAATTGCTTAAATTAAAGACTCTTCTTGTTCTTCAATGTGTGCCCATTTGAATTTTCTATTACTCCGCGCATCATGTTAGAAGGATTGCCTAATCGTTCATGTCAACTGATACAATCATTAGTAGTAAACCTTTTGTCTACTATG
Source organism: Nicotiana attenuata (assembly GCF_001879085.1). Lineage (NCBI taxonomy): Eukaryota > Viridiplantae > Streptophyta > Magnoliopsida > Solanales > Solanaceae > Nicotiana > Nicotiana attenuata. The sequence goes on from NC_031998.1 coordinate 7,697,922, forward strand.
GCATGTGATTCAACCACACCAATGTTTGTGTGATACAACCCAAAAAATGCGAGTAATTTCTCATGCACACATTTTTTTTTCCGCTTTTATTGTAGTAATATAAAGGTATTTAACCTTTCCTTCATTAGAGATCACAACATGGTAGCCATTTTGGCGAATAGCTTTGAAACTCAACTAGTTTCTTTGAGACTTACTACAGTACAATGCATTATTAATAGTCAATATCGTTCCTCCAGGTAGTAATAAGGTCGCTCTTCCAGAGCCCTCAATTAATTTTGTACTACCAGATATTGTATTACCATAGACCTTTTTCATAACCAAATAAGAGAAAAGTTTCTTTTCTCTTAATATTGTGTGAGTTGTAGCACTATCCAAAAGGCATAAATCTTCATTACTCATCTTGGATCCAATTTAAGACTGGAAAATTTTATTTTCTTCATAAAAATAAAAATAAAAGTACACCATAAGAAATATGGAAAAACTAACAACAACAACAACAACATAAGAAAATTTAAGTACTACTTAAAAATAAAAATAACTTTAGAACGAGATAAAAAAATACTAAAAATAAAAATAACATAATTGTATTCCCTAGTAAAATGATCAAACTTTAGTTTTGATCACCAAAGAAGTCTTCAACTTCCAGATGAGTAAGATCATCGAGGCCTTCAAAATCATCATGATTCAAAGCAAGATTTGCCTCGGTATTATTATCATTTTCTTTGAAGGTCCTGCCTCAAAATTATTTTTAAAGGTCAAGTGAGACTCCACTGGGGCATTAGCAGAAGATGCTCCAATATTATTTTTCTTTCTTTTGATGGTGTTTTGATAAAGCCTGACAAAATGCTCAGGTGCACGATATTTAATTTTCCAATGACTTTCATGCCACAGTGGTGGCAGTTACCGCTTTTGCCTCTTGAAGGATTGTTTTGAGAACCTATATTGTTCTCTTATTTCCCATGACCATCACGATGACGATTATTATGTCGTCTTTTGCATTGTCATTCCCACGTACAGTCATATGGACATCATAAGTATTCTGTCTTCTTTCAGACTTATCATGTCTCGCTTCCATACTCGCTTCAGGAATTGGATCTGACCCTGTGGGACGGGCTTCATGATTTTTTATCAAAAGGGTATTATGTTGCTTAGCCACCAGAAGGCATGAGATCAATTCAGAATACTTTCTAAAACCCCTTTCAGGTATTGCTGCTGTAATACAATATTTTAGGCATGAAAAGTCGTAAGAGTCTTTTCCAACAAATCCTCATCATCATCCCCACTTAATTTTAATTGGGAAGTTATTCGAAATACAGCAGAGTTATACTCACTTATGGTCTTAAAATCTTGCAACTGTAAGTGCATCCACTCATATCGAGCCCTTGGCAATACCATAGCCTTAAGGTGATAATACCTTTCCTTCAGGACGGTCCACAATTCAAATGGATCTTTCACTGTCAAATATTCAACCTTCAAACCTTCATCCAGATGATGACGAAAGAAAATCATGGCCTTCACTTTGTCCTGGCTTGATGCTTCATTACCCTGAGTAACTTTACCGGCTAGGTGAATCACGGCATCGAGAACCCATGATAGGTAATTCTTTTACAGAAACGTCAGATGCCACAAACTTAAGTTTTGACAAATTCGACATAGTGAAAACTGTCAAAAAAGATAATTAATTTAGAAATCATTAGGATCATACCATACAGAAATAATTTGACTTAATTATAAAATTGTGACCTATATAAACTATATGATTAACAATTCCAAAAAAAAAGTACTTTTTTTAACAAATAGTTTCCACACAAATAATATCCTAATAGGCTAGTTAGGCTTATAAGAACCTCACATTATCTCTCACAAGTTTTTGGTATGAAGCTTGTTGTATCTATTTTATTAAGTAAGTGATTTTCATATCATTCGAAAACAAAAACGGTAAAGATGCAAAAGTAGGACTGGTTAGTATAACCAATCATCGTTTAAATATATAGATATTTGAGTGTAAAAGAAAGTCATGGAAACTAAATAAAATATGAACATGATTAGTTAAAAGTATATATCTTGCGGATAGGAGAGTGGGAACTTAACTCGGAGAAGATTAGAGTTTCACCTTGAGATTAAAGACTTCGTATTGATAATGTGTTAAGAAATGTAGCTCAAAGTAACAATATAAAACAAGAAGATAAGTAATAGAGTAAGAGAAGAAGAGATAACTTTCTTATTTCATCAAGTGTCCAAGTGTGTCCCATATCACATTTCATGCCTCTATTTATACTATTACATGGAAGGTTACAAAAGGATTGTCTTAAACGTGACATTAACAATTGAGATCATAGGATGTCACGACCCGGAATTTCCACCGTCGGGATCGTGATGGCGCCTAACTCTTAGAATGCTAGGCAAGCCAACAGATATAGTTCCAACACATTAATTATTAACCGAAACAGAAATTTACAATAATTAAAACTAAATAGATATAAAGTGTGGAAATTTTATAACAGTTTAAATACTCTAGTACAAGACTACCCAAAAGATCTGGTGTCACAATCCACGAACGTCTAAGAATTTCTACAAACACTGGTTCCAAGGAAACACATCTATTTTTCAGAATGAAAGAAAATAGGAATCTAAAATAGAGGGAATGGGACTCCAGGGTCTGCGAACACCGGTAGATCTACCTTGGGTCTCCTGTGGACTGAAGGCAGCAACCTCGATCTATGGTCCGTACGGTCCACCACTGCGATCTGCACAAGAAGTCCAAAGTGTAGCATCAGTACAACCGACCCCATGTACTGGTAAGTGTCGAGCCTAACCTCGGCGAAGTAGTGACGAGGCTAGGACACGACAAATAACATAAACTTGTGCAGTTAAACAATATGCAAACAGAATAACAATTAATACAAGCTAAGCAGCATTTAATAGGAAGGGGCAACAAGCTATGGGGGTACCAAAATAAAGAATCACAGCAGTAGAGGAATTTAAATAGCTAGTACACTTTGAAGCGGTAATAACAAGTAAACACAGCAAATGGAAAATGCACAGCATCACCCTTCGTGCTTTTACTCTCAACCTCGCAGGTAATCAATAATAGAAACGTTCACGGCATCACCCTTCGTGCTTTACCACTCAGCCTCACCAGATAATCAATATATGTGTATGGCATCACTCTTCGTGCTTTAACACTCAACCTCACCATATGAATAATAGAAATATGCACGGCATCACCCTTCGTGCTTTATCACTCTTCCTCACCATATATGTAATAGAAACGTGCACGGCATCACCCTTCGTGCCTTATCACTCTTCCTCACCATAAGAAACAATAGAAACAGTAAGAACCCGGCAAGGGCATCATAATTAAACAACTTCGTCTCATCACTTAACTTCACAACATAAATATCAACTTGCACCAATATTCAACCAATATCCAAAACCAGGAAAAATATGATAAGACTTATTTAACATGAGTAATAACCAGTTTAAGCAGGAACAGTACATATAAAGAAACTCAACGGTCACAAGTATAAGACTCACTCGCATGCTATGACCCGACAACAACGTATAGATGCTCGTCACCTCACCTATACGTCGTACTTAACAACTAAACATGTAGCAAATAAGGCAACAATACCTAATCCCTCAAGCTAAGGTTAGCCATAACACTTACCTCGATTCCACAGCCAAACTCAAGCCTCAAATACGCTTTTCCCTTAGTTTCCACTTCCAATCCGCTCGTATCTATTCATAATTAACTTATTAACATCAATTAACGCTAAAGAAACCAATTCCAATGCATAATTATAGATTTCCCATAATTTTCCCCAAAAAGTCAAATATCAACCTCGGGCCTGCTTGGTCAAAAATCGAAATTCGGACCAAAACCAGATTACCCATTCACCCCCGAGCCCGGATATACAATTAGTTTTGGAATCCGACCTCAATTTAAGGTCTAAAACCCCAAATTTCGAAATTACTAAGTTCTACCCAAAAACACCCAATTCCACCATGAAAACCCCTAAATTTTATGATGAAATCTTTTAAAAAGATGAAATAGATTGAAAGGGATAAGTTAAGAATCATATACCTATGATTTGGGGAAGAAATGATCTTTGGAAAATAGCCTCTTGAAGTTTAGGTTTTGAAAAATGGGAGAATGAATGAAAAATCCCACTGGTTTTGAACAGTCGCAGTTATCGCATTTGCGATCACAGGTTCACAAATGTGAACTCGCAAATGCGGACATTACTTCGCAAATGCGAAGCTTGGCCTGGCCTGCTGGCATCGTAAATGCGAACAAGTGTTCACAAAGCGGCCCATGTTCTCGTCGCAAATGTGATGCTGAGCTTCGCAAATGTGAAGGTCCCCTCCCAGCCCTATTGATCGCAAATGCGAAGATTCTTCGCAAATGCGATGCTCGCATTTGCGAGCCAAACTTCGCAAATGCGAAGTCTGCAAACTTGCAACATACCAGAAAAATTCCTTAAGTCCAAATCACTCTGTAGCCTATCCAAAACTCACCCGAGCCCTCGGAGATCCAAACCCAACATGCACACAAGTCTTAAAACATCATACGAACTTGATCATGCGATCAGATCGCCAAAATAACACCTAGAACTATGAATTCAACACCAAAAACACATGAAATTCTCAAGATAGTTTCAAACTTCCTATTTTCTCAACCAAAGGTCCGAATCACGTCAAATCACTTTCGTTTTTCACCAAATTTCACAGATAAGGTTTAAATATTATAACAGAATTGTACCGGGCTCCGGAACCAAAATACGGTCCAGATACCAATAAGATCAAATCATTTAAATCATTGCATTTTTAGTCTTATCAATTTTTTTCAAAAATTCATTTCTCGGGCTAGGGACCTCGGAATTCGATTTCGGGCATACGTTTGGGTCCCAAATTTTACTACGGACTCTCCGGGACCGTCGGAATACGGGTCTAGGTCCGTTTACCCAAAACGTTGACCTAAGTCAACAAAAATCATCTTTTTAAGCCAAAAATCATCTTTTCTTAAATTTTTCACATAAAAGCTTTCTGGATACGCACCCGGACTGCACACGCAAGTCGAGGAGAAAGAAAATGAGGTTTTCAAGGCCTCGGAACATGGAATCGGATTCTAAAGCAAAAGATGACCCTTTGGGTCATCACATTCTCCACCTCTAAAACAATCGTTCGTCCTCGAACGGACATAGAAAAGTACCTGAGTCGGTGAAAAGATGGGGATATCTGCTCCTCATATCGGACTCGGACTCCCAGGTAGCTATCTTAACAGGCTGACCTCTCCAGTGCACGCTAACCGAAGGATAACTCTTCGATCTCAACTGACGAACCTGTCGGTCTAGAATAGCTACCGGCTCTCCTCGTAGGTCAAATCGTTGTCCAATTGGACAGTGCTGAAGTATAACACGTGGGATGGATCGTCGTGATACTTCCAAAGCATGGACACATGAAACACTGGATGCACAGCTGATAAACCTGGCGGCAACGCAAGTCTGTATGCCACCTCCCCCACTCGATCAAGGATCTCAAAAGGCCCGATGAACCTAGGGCGTAGCTTGCCCATCTTCCCAAATCTTATCACGCCCTTCATGGGCGACACTCGAAGCAACACTCGCTCTCCAACCATGAATGCCATGTCACGAACCTTACGGTCGGCATAACTCTTTTGCCTCGACTGAGCTGTACAAAACCTATCATGTATAATCTTAACCTTATCCAAGGCATCCTGTACTAAATCTGTACCCAACAACCGAGACTCCCCCAGCTCAAACCACCCAACTGGCGATCGACACCGTCTACCATATAATGCCTCATAGGGAGCCATCTGGATGCTCGACTGATAGTTGTTATTGTAGGCAAACTCCACTAACGGCAAGAACTGATCCCAAGAACCTCCAAAGTCAATAACACAAGCGTGGAGCATATCCTCCAAAACCTGAATAGTATGCTCGGACTGTCCGTTCGTCTGAGGATGAAATGTTGTGCTCAACTCGACAAGCGTACCCAACTCACGTTGTGCATCCCTCCAGAAATGTGAGGTAAATTGCGTACCTCGGTCAGAAATGATAGACACAGGCACCCCATGAAGACGAACGATCTCCCAGATATAGATCTCAGCCAATCGCTCCGAAGAATAGGAAACTGCCACAAGAATGAAATGCGCTGACTTAGTCAGCCTATCAACAATAACCCATACTGCATCGAACTTCCACTGAGTCCTGGGGGTCCAACAACAAAATCCATAGTGATATGCTCCCACTTCCACTAAGGAATCTCAATCTTCTTAAGCAAACCACCAGGTCTCTGATGCTCGTACTTTACCTACTAACAATTCAAACACCGGGCTACATATACAACAATATCCTTCTTCATCCTCCTCCACCAATAATGTTGTCGCAAGTCCTGATACATCTTGGCGGTGCCCGGATGAATAGAATACTAGGAACTATGGGCCTCCTCTAGAATCAACTCACGGAGTCCATCCACATTAGGCACACAAACTCGACCCTGCATCCTCAAAACTCCATCATCTCAAACTGTAACCTGCTTGGCATCTCCGTGCCGCACTGTGTCCCTAAGGACAAGCAAATGAGGATCATCATACTGGCGATCTCTGATATGCTCAAATAATGAAGACCGAGCGACTGTATAAGATAGAACACGGCTGGGCTCAGAAACATCCAACCTCATGAACGGATTTGCCAAAGCCTGAACATCCAAAGCAAGCGGTCTCTCACCGACTGGAATATACGCAAGGCTACCCATACTAGCCAATTTCCTACTCAAAGCATCGGCCACCACATTGGCCTTCTCGGGATGAAACAAAATGGTGATATCATAGTCTTTAAATAGCTCCAACCACCTCCTCTGCCTCAAATTTAGCTCCTTCTGCTTGAACAAGTATTGCAAACTCTTGTTATCCCTGAATACCTCACACGACACGACATATAAATAATGCCTCCAAATCTTCAGCGCGTGAACAATGGCTGCTAGCTCCAAGTCATGAACTGGATAATTCTTCTCGTGAATCTTCAACTGCCGCTAAGCATATGCAATAGCCTTGCCATTCTGCATCAACACCGCACCAAGTCCAATACGAGATGCGTCACAATATAATGTATATGGCCCTGAACCTGTGGGCAACACCAACACCAGCGTCGAAGTCAAAGCTGTCTTGAGATTCTGAAAAATCGCCTCACACTCGTCCGACCACCTGAACGAGGAACCCTTCTGGGTCAACCTGGTCATCGGGGCTGCTATAGATAAAAACCCTTCCAGAAACCGACGGTAATAACCCGCCAAGCCCAAGAAACTCCGGATCTCTATAGCTGATGTGGGTCTAGGCCAGTCCTTGACTGCCTCAATCTTCTTAGGATCCAGTGAATACCCTCTACTGATACAACGTGGCCCAAGAAAGCAACTGAACTGAACCAAAACTCACATTTCGAAAACTTAGCATATAGCTAGTTGTCTCTTAGTGTCTGAAGAACAATCCGAAGATGCTGCTCGTGCTCCTCTCGGCTGCGGGAGTAGATCAAGATATCATCAAATGAAAACAATCACAAAGGAATCCAGATAGGGCTTTAACACCCAGTTCATCAAATCCGTAAATGTTGATGGGGCATTTGTCAACCCAAATAACATCACTAGAAACTCTTAATGCCCGTACCGAGTGCGAAAAGCTGTCTTAGGGACATCGAATGCCCTAATCCTCAACTGATGGTAGCCAGAACTTAATTCAATCTTCGAAAACACCTTGGCACCCTGAAGCTGATCAAATAAGTCATCAATCCTCGGCAATGGATACTTGTTCTTGATGGTGACTTTGTTTAACTGCCGATAATCTATGCACATCCTCATTGATCCATCCTTTTTCTTTACAAACAACACTAGCGCACCCCAAGGCGAGACACTGGGCCTGATAAAACCCTTATCAAGCAAGTCTTGCAACTGCTCCTTCAATTCTTTCAACTCTGGCGGGGCCATGCGATACGGCGAAATAGAAATGGGCTGAGTGCCCAAAGCCAAATCAATGCAAAAGTCAATATCCATGTCGGGTGGCATCCTTGGCAAGTCTGTAGGAAATACCTCTGGAAACTCCCAAACAACTGGCACGGAACCATAGAAGGAACCTCATCACTAGAATTACGAACATAAGCCAAATAAGCCAAACACCCCTTCTCGACCATACGACGAGCCTTCATATAGGAAATAACCCTGCTGATAGAATGACCAGGAGTCCCTCTCCACTCCAATCGAGGCAACCCCTGCAAAGCTAAGGTCACGGTCTTGGCATGACAGTCCAACAAAGCATATAAGGTGACAACCAATCCATCCCCAAAATAACATCGAAGTCAACCATATCGAGAAGTAGGAGATCTACACTAGTCTCAATACCCCCAATAACAACCACCACACGAATGATAGACACGATCTACAACAATAGAATCCCCTACTAGCGTGGACACATAAACGGGAGCACTCAAAGAATCACGAGGCACGACCAAATATGGAGAGAAATAAGATAACACATAGGAGTATGTAAACCCTGGATAAAATAGAACGGAAGCATCTCTATGCAAACTGAAATGGTACCTGTGATAACTGTATCGGAGGACTCAGCCTCAGGCCTGGCTGGAATAGCATAACATCGGGGTTGGGGCCCACCACTCTGAACTACATCCCTGGGACGGCCTTCTGCTAGCTTGCCTCCACCTCTAGCGGCCTGACCTCCACCTCTAGCGGCCTAACCCCTACCTCTGGCTCCCTGACCCTCTAGCTAGTTGGGCAGGCGGTGCTGGAATCATGGCACTAGAACCCTGATGCTGAGAATTGCTCGATGCTCGAGGGCAAAATCTAGCAATATGCCTCGGGAAGAAATGGTCTTTGGAAAATAGCCTCTTGAAGTTTAGGTTTTGAAAAATGGGAGAATGAATGAAAAATCTCATCCAAAATGGTTTTGAACAGTCACAGTTATCGCATTTGCGATCACAGGTTCGCAAATGCGAACTCGCAAATGCGGACATTACTTCGCAAATGCGAAGCTTGGCCTGGCTTGCTGGCATCAGAAATGTGAACAAGTGTTCGCAAATGCGGCCCTTGTTCTCGTCGCAAATGCGACGCTGAGCTTCGCAAATGCGAAGGCCCCCTCCTAGCCCTACTGGTCGCAAATGCGATGCTCGCATTTGTGAGTCTGCAGACCTGCAACAAACCAGAAAAATTCCTTAAGTCCAAATCACTTCGTAGCCTATCCAAAACTCACCCGAGCCATCGGGGCTCCAAACCAAACATGCACACAAATCTTAAAGCATCATACGAACTTGCTCATGCGATCAAATCGCCAAAATAACACCTAGAACTATGAATTCAACACCAAAACACATGAAATTTTCAAGATAGTTTCAAACTTCCTATTTTCTCAACCAAAGGTCCAAATCACGTCAAATCACTTTCGTTTTTCACCAAATTACACAAATAAGGGTTAAATATTATAACGGACCTGTACCGGGCTCCGGAACCAAAATACGAGCCCGATACCAATAAGATCAAATCATTTAATTCATTGCATTTTCAGTCATATCAATTTTTTTTAGAAATTCATTTCTCGGGCTAGGGACCTCGAAATTCGATTCCGGACATACGCCCGGGTCCCATATTTTACTATGGACCCTCCGGGACCGTCAGAATACAGGTCCGGGTCCGTTTAACCAAAACGTTGACCTAAGTCAACAAAAATCATCTTTTTAAGCCAAAAATTATCTTTTCTTAAATTTTTTACATAAAAGCTTTTCGGATACATGCCCGGACTGTGCACGCAAATCGAGAAGATAGAAAATGAGGCTTTCAAGGCCTCGGAACATGGAATCGGATTTTAAAACAAAAGATGGCCCTTTGGGTCATCACATGGGGGAAGATCATTGGGGGGGGAGGGGGATATGGAGGTGTGGGGGTTACAATCATAATAGTGATGAGTAGTGGGAGGTTATTTATATCATGGGTGAAAGTAGTGGGAGTAGTGAACATTTACATTTACTAATAGTTTTACATCACTTAGTAGTTAATTGGTTTTTATTTTTTTTCTTTTATCTATTTTGAATTAGTTTAGTATTAATTTATTTTATTCTTTTTCAAATTTTTAGAATTTTCTCTTTCTTTCTTTTTTTGGGTTGCTTTTTCTTAATTCACGATATTTACTACTCCTTTTTGTTACCTTACTACTCCTCCCTTAGTAGTTAATTGGTTTTTTTTTCTCTTATCTTTTATAAATTAGTTTAGTAGTAATTTATTTTATTCATTTTTATATTCTCCTTGTTTAGAACTTTTTCTTTCTTTAAAAATTTTATCTCATATTCATTCGGGAGGAAAATTAAAAGAGGTAAATTAAAGAACTAAGCATAATGGGGAAGTAAAACATATTATTTTTACAAGCATGAGAGTGAAGTTAGGTCCACATAATTACCAATAAAGTTTACCTTTTGAAGGTAGTAAAATGCAAATAACTTGGACAATTTGAGGTATGTTTTCCGTATGAAAATTTGCAAGTGGCTTATAATTTTCTATGCATCAGCAAGATATATAATTTTTCAATTCTAATTAGAGATACCTAAATATTTAAATTATTAACATCTGATTAGCTAGAATCACATTGAGATATTCTATACAAAAGTTTACACATTAAAGTTCAAACTTTGCACGGTTTGCATATATTATAATTATAACAAGTTCAAGTATGAGCGGATAATTTTATGTTAGTACCAAATTAGTTATGTTAGTAAATATTGAATATCTATTATCTTGATATGTATTATAATTATTATATTTTCAAAGAATTAGTACGTCAAGCTTTGCCGCTGGCAATTGGCATATCTAAAATGGTGTCCGTTGTTGTGAACCAGCCTGACTTGGTAAGGGATTATGGGCCAAAAGTGTGAAACGAGGCTAATCCAGTTGGGACTATTGGGCCAAAAGGTAAAGGCCCAATGATCAAACAACCAAATAGAATACCGGTACGTTATATTGGGATCCAGGGGGGAGATACAAGATATGCGTATTGTTGAAGTAAAATGTCTGCTTCTCCTCATCTTCCTTCTGGAGTGCCTGTATCCTCTCATCCTCATTCTTAGTCCGAGCTTTTCATCCCTTCTTCTCTATCCTTTGTATTTCAGTTTAGTATCTTTTGTTCCTGTAATAGTTTTGAGTTGAGCTGTAATTTCCTATCTGAAGTAATAGAAGTGTTGAGAAACTGATTCGTTACATTGGTGCTTTCATCTATCGGACTCCAATGATGGTACTGGAACGATTCAGCGGCAACGACAACCCAGAGAGATGGCTTTTTCGGGTCGAGCAGTACTTCACTTATCTTGGCTTCGCCGAGAAGGATTGGTTACCTCTTCCTTGCTTTTACCTTGATGGTGAAGCTCTTAATTGGTTCAATTGGTTGTTTCGGAACAATCAATTTTTCGATTGGAAATATTTCAAGGCAAAATTTGCTCAACATTTTCGACAACTACCCACCACACATCCGGTAGGGAGTCTAGCTTATTCCTCACAGGTTCGTTTTAATTACATCAATTATATCCCTATAGTTTCACAATCAGTTCTAGTGTATCCCTTTCCTGCTCCGAGCCAGTTTTCATCTGCATTTGAATCTGCTGATGAAACTGGAAACTCAAAAGCGGACCATGTGTTCGATGAATTGCCAAAGAAGTATGAAAGTGTAGATTCCTTCCTATTGATTACTGTAAGTAATACTATAGTTCAACCTATTGAGGACATGGAGGTACCTCAAGTTAGGTATGCAAAATCAGTAGAGATAGCAGATATGGTACATGAACCTTCTACTATTATCGAAGAGCAGGTGTTCAACAAAAATTCACGCACTACATTAGCCAAGTTATCCAATGATAGCTTTTGTGAAGATGTGAGCTTGCAAACCACGGTACCTACTGAGGTGTTAGATGATACGAGGGGATCTAATATTAAGGAGGAGGAAAATTCACGACATAATGTAGCTTTGTTTAAAAATTCTCCTCAAAAGGATTTATCAGGTTTTCTGATTCCTTTTGCTAGCCGTGCAAGAATTGTTGAAATCGCATATCCATTTGATGGTGCCTTATGGCCTCGCACTATTTCATGTTTGCTTAATTCTCTTGAAGGAATTCGTGAGGTAAACAAAGTAGACTGTCGCTTTACCTTGTCTTTGGTGTACACAAGTGCAATTGGGTTGATACGGGACAGGAGCACAATTTTTCTGGATTCTTGTTATTTAAATTGAGAGAGCGTGCTAGGGAGGACAGAATACAGGGAGTGCTCTAGGAATTTGCTGAAGGATACTCCAAGCAGTATATTATCTTTGATCCTGGTCCTTATCTTGAGTATGTCACACCCTATGCAGTAGGATCTACTTTTGAAGATGGAAAATATGTGGAGGAGGGCGCTGTGAAAATACGAATTGAACTTCCAGCTCAGAAGCTTCCTATTGGTCAAGGGCATGATGATTTAGGTGGAGTTGAACTAGGTGTTGCAAGGTGTGTTACTCTCAAATCTTCTTGTGCAACTTACACTAGGGGAGTCTACTGAGAATTCATTGATGTGGCATTTTGGGGGCGTTACTGCTCATATTGTGGAGCAATTAAATGCACCAGTGTTACAATCTGCTATATGTGCTTACATGAACTGCAACATTCTAGCTTTTTCTCTTGAAAGTATCACTTTGTTAGATCAAATATCGAGGTCAAGGAAAATTTCTGTAACGGCTTTACCACACTCTACACCTATTGTGAAGAGTGAAGAGGAAGATAGTTGTATATTTATCGGCAAAAATGTAATAATATGTTTACATGGGATATTGGAATATTATGGTGTTACCATAGTTAAGGATCTAACATTGGTTCAAGTCACATCCTTCATGGCATTACGAGTTGATATATACACCAATCTTGAGGCTATGGTTCGTGCTCAAATAGTTTGCTATGACTTGCCGAGAATAAATCCTATTAGTTTGAAATTCTTGATATTTGATTTTGATCCCAAAGCACAAGAAGAGGATGCTACTAGACTCTTTCATCAACTGATGATAGTTGGTGTATTTCTCACCAATTCTATAATCGACGTGAAGGCCAGTGCTTGCTCATTGTTGTCTGGATCCAAGTTAGAGAAGCTGCTATATGGATATTCTATCAATACACAGATTACATATGATGTACGTATTGGTAACATAATTTGCAGCATACCCTTCAAAAGTGGTATTCCAGATTGTGTAGATGAAGCATCTAAGAGAGCTGCTAGAATTAGAGATATGCCTGCAACAGTCTATGAATTATTCTTCTATCTGAAACTTGGAGAATATAGTTGCATTTTTAATCTACAATTTGTCATTAATCTACAAATAAGTTGCTCCAGGAGAGTTAGCAAAAGCACATGCCTGTATGTAGTTCTACAGGAGCTCAAAATTAAAGCACTGGCATTGACTCTACAATATAGTGGTAATTTTAGCAATTCGAGGGACTCTAAGATTCTTGTTATTTACTGGAAATTAATTTGGTTGTTGATATTGGGAAGATTGACCAATTCAAAGGATCCTTAATTCATGAATCCTCTGCCTCATGCTTCCATTTTGAGAAAGCAGTTCATACGAGTTGACCATAACTACAAAGTCTTGCTCTGATACAGTTGGTGGCCTCATCTAGGACTTATCGTCTATACGCAACATAAAGCTCACAAGCTTTTCATTTTTAGACTGCCAAAGATCCATACCAAAGAACAAAGAGCTTTACAGTGTAACACTTATAGTACTTTCCTTGAGTTACGTGATAAAGAGTTGTTGCAACACGAAGAAGTGGGCAACTTATGGATACATGGCATCACCTGTTGGTCTGGTCTCACTCTGTGGCTTGATGTTCATAACTCTTTTTTATTTCTTGAGTCGAACCTTGAGTACAAGGTTCTTTTTTAGGACGGAAGTATTGTTGTGAACCAGCCTGACTTGGTAAGGGATTATGGGCCAAAAATGTGGAACGAGGCTAATCCAGTTGGGACTATTGGGCCAAGAGGTAAAGGCCCAATGATTAAACAACCAAATAGAATACTGGTACGTTATATTTGGGATCCATGGGGAGATACAGGATATGCGTATTGTTGAAGTAAAATGTCTACTTCTCCTCATCTTCCTTCTGCAGTGTCTGTATTCACTCATCCTCATTCTTAGTCCGAGCTTTTCATCCCTTCTTCTCTATCCTTTGTATTTCAGTTTAGTATCTTTAGTTCCTGTAATAGTTTTGAGTTGAACTGTAATTTCCTATCACTGTGGAAGTAATAGAAGTGTTGAGAAACTGATTCGTTACATTCGTGTTGCTCAAATCGTAGGTCCGTCTCTGCCTACGAAGAACTTGTTGACCTGGATAAGACATCCAATAAATACAGCTTGGTATTGAAAGTTATAAAGACACACGTGAATGTATGCGTCGATGGATGGATAGAGTGTATATGTTATATATTCATTCAAATTCAATAATTTTAGTTCAAATTTCATATGTGTATTAAAAATTTATTAAACAAATACAAACAATAAATTTTCCAGTAAATCGAATGATTATTATGCTAAAATTTTGAACTCGCCCCCATAAAATTCAAATTGATATGCTTGTATGTGTTGGGGGAGGGAGGGCCTAGAACATAATGTTTGTGTGCTAACTTTGGTGCCTTAAATGAAATAGGTACAGCTTGGTAGGACATAAATTTAATTGGACGCTAAGATGAAATGCTATTTAATTACAAGATAATCCCATGCAATTTATGGGACCATTGAATAGACTTGTTGATCAGTCACACATCTAATTAAAAATCAGTAGACTTCACCAAAATGGCAACGGCGCCCGTTGTTGGCTAAACTAATTATATTACGAGAAAGAAAAAATATCGTTCACATATCAATAATAACGATATGATCCATATTTCAAATCGACCTGTTTCATTATTAATAGAGTTGACCAGTTAGAAAAGATTTTCTTCACTTTCGATTATTTTCACACTAAAATTTGAAAGAAAAAAATCAGTTACGAGAAATTCATAGTTATCTTCCGAAGTGTGAGATTGACACTAATTCCCTCTAGAACCCATCTTCTTTGTATCGAGGAGAGGCTGACATTGATCTGTGTCGATCCCGGGGCGGACCTAGAGCATGGAATATGGGTTCCAGGGAACTCAGTAACTCTTGCGTAAACCTTGTATTTATATTAAAAAATTCACTAAATATTTATAAATATATAACTGTGAACCCAATTGTTATTGCATATTAATTTGAAATTACGATAGGAACCCATAAGCCTCAAATCCTGGATCCGCCTCTGTGTCGATCCTCATCCATTCTTCCTTTTTTTTTCGAAGAGGGCGAATCTTCGTTGTTTGGATGTCCTTAAAATGAAAAGGACGAAAATAGAATTATTTGCGTAAGTGTGTTTGTCAAACATTAGACGAATAAGGTGGCAACAGGCAAAAGATTTGGGACAAAGATAAAAAGGGATTTAAATAAAAGGAAAATGACAGATACACAACAGTCTAATTTGTGGTGCACTAAATGATATATTCAAACGAAATTACTGACTAGGTCTCTTGAGACTTGTTGATCATTTCAAAAGAAAAAAATCATTTATCCTCTGTTCCAATGACAATAGATGCAAAAAGAGTAATTTGACTAATAATTTGGAGTACTAAAAACTCAATGACACTAATTAATAGTAACGATAACAAGAAAGAAAATATATAGCATGGTATTTCTTTCATTGACTGACTTATAAAACTTTACACAATGACCCTTTCAATTTACGCATATTTTTTTTTCTCCAAATGATAGATTTTCATTTTTTTTTATTTTCAATTTTTGTGTAAAAGTAGTATAGTCGTCAATGTTCATTAATATTTGAGGGTGTGAAAGCAGCTAAGAAGATGGAGACTGTTCGGATGAAAATTAAAGAATCAAAGATATTATCAGAATATTGCCATAATTTTAATATACTTAAATAGGGAAAAATCTCCTTTTAAAATATGAGTGAATAATTTCAGGCCTCTAGCTATAAGGAAAGATATCATTCTTCTGTTGGGACGCGGCGTTTGCATCTTTTCTATTTTCTATTTTCCTTTTTCTTATTTGTGTTTGTGCTACTTAATCATTTATTGTTTGGCTAGGATAGTCCGTACCTATTATCCACTATGGATATGACTTATTAGAAGATCAAGATCCAAACTGCAAGCGGAACCAGAAAATCTGTTAAAGATATACATTTTAAATATATTATAAAATGTAAAACTATTTGATATATGTAAAATAATGTATACTTTTCTGACGGAAGATATTAAACAGACTTATGCTTCGCCATCACAATTCAGATGGCTAACTTCATGTGTTATGATAGGGGAAAAATAATCGGTTCAAGTTCCATCAAATCAAATGTACCTTATTCTAATTTAATACCATCAGTAGTCTTTTGTCTCACAATTTATGTGTGATAACTTGATTACGATCTTACTACTTCAATAGTAATAATGAATGATAAATCACTATTTCTTCCTTTTTTTTCTGATTTTCTTTAAGCTAAGAAAGTCAAAGGGGAATACTTGCTTTAGTGTGATGTTTATAACTAATTACATTAATTTATTGCTATAATTAGTGAGATAATAATTAGTATTAGCTAATCGAAGTAATATATAGCAGTAAAGATACGTATTATATACATTTATTAAATTTATTGTATAGACTACATGTAATAAGTTTAGTTAAGTGATGGGTGGCTATAATTCATGGTTTAGCGCATTATTCGCCTTGTATTTTTATACGCGTTAATGATAAAGTACACCTTTTTTTTTTAACCATAAACGAAGATATTATATTACCAACAAAACATTACACAGGTCTTACATAGTCCAATAGGATATTTTCATTGCCAAACTTGGCTAGTTTTTCACACACACTGGTACTAACATACTTTAGCTTAATATTAGAGTTATGCTTGTCCTTTAGCAACTGGTGTTCAACAAAAATAGGTGGACGAGCATGATGAACACATCTAGCAATTTTGAAGTTCTTTACTGCTTCCTTTGCCGACAGGTGAGCTGTCATGTTGCCTTCCCTGAAGTTATGCTTCAGGATTGGGTGCTTCAACTGGTCCATTAACAACCTGCATTCCAAAATAAGATTTGAATAGTTAGGGTTATTTTCATTAAGAGATAATATTATATCCGTTGAGTCAGTCTCAACTTCGATGTTACAGAGATCAAGATGTTTTGCAATCTTTAGTCCTTCATGAAGAGCCATTAGTTCACAATGCATGACTGAGGATGCATAAGTTGATTTGTGATAGCCAAAGATCCAGTCGCCATCTTTGTTTCTGAAAACCCCAACTAGTCCCGCTTCCAGAGTAGCCTTAGAGAAGGCACCATCAATGTTGAGTTTGATTTTTGTTGCGGGAGGTTTACTCCATCTGATCTTGATTGGAATATTATTTTCTTTGAATGGAGTTTTTTCAGTGAAGAAGTTGAACTCCCAGGCTTGATGAAGGATGAGCGTATGACAAACTTCATTATTTAGGTTGTTTAGGTTATTGTTGTTTCTGTTTTTTCAAATATTCCAAATGGCAAATGGAAAGACGATTTTCCAATTATTTACAAAAAGACTTGATTGAGTAAATAAATTCCTTAATTTCAAAAGCCAGTGATCTTCATATGTTAAGGAAAAAACATTAATTCCTAAATGTTCCCAACAAGAACGGTTGATTGGGCATTCAAGGAATATATGTTCAGCACTTTCCACATTAGTTCTACAAATTGTGCAAATCTTATCAATATTCATGACAATGTGGGATAAGTAGGCTCTGCAAGGTATATGATTATGCATATATTTCCAAAAGAAGAATTTGATTTTGTTTGGGCATTTGAGACCCCAAATCCACTCAAAATCTAATTTATGAAGACTAGAGGCATTAATCAGGGAGTAGCAAGATTTGGTTGTGAAAAAGCCACTGGAGGTAATGCCCCAAGTCATAGTATCCTTTTTAATGAAATTATTAGGTATTGGGGTAGCCATAATGTTTTTGATGAGGGTATTAGGAAGTTCAAAGGAAATGTTGTAGAGGTCCCATTTGCCATCAATAATAATATTCTTTATGGGGATATTTAGGTCCTTTTTATCAATAGGGCCACATAAATTCTTCCTAAGAGAACTGGTGTCATGGATCCATTTTTGAAGACCAAATGTTCGTATGAGAACTTGAGTGTGGATGCCATAAGATGCCACTATTACAAAAGTTTCATACCTTAAGGATAGATTTCCAAATAAAGGAGGAGGTCTGAATAGATTTTTTATTTGCATATTTATAGGAGATTAGCTTTATCCAAGGAGAATTTGAGTTTTGAAGAAGCCTCCACGAAAGGCCTGTTAAGAGAGCAATATTTTTGGAGGAGGCTTTTTGGATACCAAGGCCTCCTTCTTTTTTACTCTTGGTGACCATATTCCAATTTACTAGGTGGAGTTTTTTTGAGGTGTTAGTACTTCCCCAAATGAAATCTCTTTGGATTTTGTCTATTTGTTTGATAATCTTTTTTGGGAGGTAAGTGTATTGCATGGAGTATGAGGGGATGGAATTTAGAGTGCTAGTAGCAAGGGTTGCACGACCTGCTATATTTAGAAAGGAGCATTTCCAATGAGATATTTTTGTATGGAGTTTGTCAATTAAAAATTGGAAATCTCTAGGTCTTGGACTATAGTTCAATATTGGAAAGCCTAAGTAGTTACCAAATTCATGAGTAACTTTCAACCCAAAGAGATTTGACATGTAGGTGGTGATTTTTGGAGGGGAGTACTTTGGGAGGATAATCTTGGATTTAGAGAAGTTGATTGAAAGACCCGATTGGGAGCAGAAAAAATCTATACTGCTCTTAATGCAGTGACCAGTTTTTTTATTTGTCTTTCCCATTAGAGTTATATCATCCGCAAATAGGACATGAAAAAAATATAGGCCTTTCTAGGAGATTTTAATGGATTCCCAATTTAGGACATCAGTTTGATAATTTATGAGCTTGGAGAGCAATTCTATGCAAAGGATGAATGTAGGGTGATAGAGGATCTCCTTGACGGATACCCCTACTAAGGTTGAAAAACTCAGTGGTTGCCCCATTAACTAGGACACTCATAGAGCTGGTAGTGATGCAGTGCATAATTAGTTTACTAATTTTAGGAGAAAAAATAAAGAATTGCAAGAATCTGTAGATGAAGGACCACTCTATCTTATCAAAGGCCTTTTCCAGGTCAATTTTAATAAGCATATCCGGGGTCGATTTTCTATACCTTCGAAGATTGTTCAAAATTTCTTGCATAATAATCGCATTATCACTAGCTCTCCTATTTTTAATGAAGCTAGATGAAGAGGGCTAATGAGATAGGGTAGGAAGGGCTTAATCCTATTTGCAATAATCTTCGTAATAATTTGTAGGAAGTATTGCAAAGACCAATTGGTCTAAAAACTTTCAGATTATTTGCATTTCCAAATTTAGGGATTAGGCAGATGTGGGTCTCATTTATATTGCTAGGCAAAGTTTGGGATTCAAAAACTTTGTAGCAAAAGGATTCCACAGAGTTATGAATGATGTCCAGTACTTTTGATAAAAAAAAAAAGGGTGGATTCCGTCTGGCCCAGGAGCCTTAAAAGGTTTAAACGAAAAGACAGCATTTGTGATCTCCTCTTTAGTTAAAGCCATGTCAAGACTTGCAAGATCAAAATTGTTATGATTTGGGGGATCTCCTAAGGTGTCTTTCTAGTGTGAGCAAGTTTTTGAGGTTATGAAAGCTTCCCTAAAAAATTCTAGGGTATGGCTTATAATGGAAGGGGGGTCGTTTATCCAATCACCGTTAGAATTTCTAAAGAACATTATGGCATTGCGACGCTTACGATTGGTAGCCATAATATGGTAAAATCTAGTATTTGCATCACCATCGTTCAACCAAGAGATCCTTGATCTTAATTTCCAAAAATCATGTTCCATTTGTAAGATATTATTAAAATCTAGTTGAAGCTTAGATTCAAGGTCTTGAAGAAATAAACTTTTATGATAAGCTGGAGAGTTTTGGATACCATTTAAACGGGCTAGCAGGATTTTTTTCTTTTTAAAAATATTACCAAAGGTTTCGTTTTTCCAGTCTACTACCATGTTTCGAAAAGAAATTTGAGCTTCAGGCAATGCTTTATTGGACTAACTATTTTTAACGATATTGAAAAAATCCGGATGTCTACACCAAATAGTTTCTAACCTAAATGGCTTATTTGAAAAATATATATTACTAGGATTTAAAGTAACAAGTAAAGGGCTATGGTCGGAGTGAGTTCTAGGCAGGTGACTGACCATAGCTTTAGGAAAGATGTTTAGCCAATCATTATTTATAAAGACTCTATCTAATCTTTCCATTATAAGGCCTCTAGATTTCTTCCTATTGTTGGTCCAAGTATATTTAGAACCCTTATAACCTAGGTCTAGGAGGTTGCAATTATTGATACTATTCCACAAGGTGTTACATCTTCTACGGTTTATAGGATTTCCTCCAAGTTTATCACGAGCACAAAAAAAAATTAAAGTCTCCTCCAAGCAACCAAGGCTTAGAGTTGTTTAAGTGGATGTTTTCAATATTATTCCAGAGTGTACGTCTATTTTCTAAAGTAGTACTTGCATAAACTGAAGAAAATAACCAAACAGTGTTGAAAGGAATTACCTCTACATTTGCATGGATTTCTTGATTTCTCCTAACAAAATCATGCACCTTTACACCTTATTTCCTCACTCCCTCACTTCTCTGATTTTAAGAGATATCCCATCATGTCCTCATAGTGAGAGAAGCTCCTCCCTCTCTCTAACCTACAGTTACATCCTAAATTCACTGTCGATATGACTACAATTTCAAACCATCTTATCCCCCCCCCCCCCCCCAAAAACCACCAGATAAGAAACCTCCTTCCCAAAAAGGAGAGCTTCAAAGTTTCAAAGAAAAACTAATTGAAGGCATACAACAGTCCATAACTATTACTGAAGTAAATACATTCATGGACAATACAACTAAGGTCCAAGAAACAGTCGATCAACAAAATCATCAAATGCTGATAGAGGAACACACAATCCAACTCTCAGAGGAAGACCAAGCTCGGATTTATCAGCCCTGGAAATTTTCCCTCATTATTAAGCTCATTGGTAAGAGAATCCAACATCATATCCTAAAAAAGAAAATCCAGGAAGCTTGGAAAATCACAGAAAATTTCCCCCTAATCGATTTGGGAGCAGACTACTGCATAGCCAAACATAAATGTCAAGAACACATGGTTAAGGTTTTAAGTTCTGGCCCATGGTTCATTTTCGGGCATTTCCTCTCCATACAAAGATGGAAGCCTAACTTTGTGGCAACGGAAGTTAAAAGCTCCATCACTGCCATCTGGATCTGTCTGCCCCAATTACCTACTGAGTTTTATGATGAGATAATCTTGGCAAAAATAGGAAACGCCATTGGTAAACTATTGAAAGTTGATGCGTGCACCTCCTCCACTCTAAGGGGTCGCTATGCAAGATTATGCATTGAGCTCCCAGTGGAAGTTCCAGTCATTCCTTTATAAACATTGGCCACCGTAAACAAACCATCCAATACGAAGGAGAAAACACCCTATGCAAACAATGTGGAAGGTTAGGCCATGTAGCTTCAAAATACATTTATACAAAACCACCTCAAACACCAAGCCATTCGATGGAAAATCTGACTACTATGCCTGAAGAGAAGATCAATATCAACTCAACCAATGAAATAGCATGGCAAACGGTAAAGTTACCCAAAAAGAAAAGGACCAATGGGTGAACTTCTGGAAGATATCAAAGCCCAGGTACCCAAGCAAATTTAATTCATCCAATACCAGGTAAGTTTTCCTTCCCCCCCCCCATCTACGAAATATATCCCTATTAACACTCAACCAGTAAAAAACAATAAACCTACTTCTAATGATTGTCATTCCAATCAAAAAAACGCGGTGGATTGCAATAACAAATTCTCCACTTTGGTAAATCCGCCCATAGAATTAATAAATAATGAAAATTTTATTAAAAACCCAAATATTTCTCCAATGCTAAACAATGTGCTTAACGTGGCTTCACCTAGTTCCTCTTCTGACTACGTGGCTGCCATTGAATTCGCCAACAAAAATAACATGCAATCCATTAACCTTACTTCAAATCAAATGACTATTGATAACTTAACCCCAAACTACAATATTACCCATAATCCTTCAAACAACCCCATTAATAATCTAGCTACTAATACCTGTCCAAGTTCCACCACTAACCACTGCATGGCTCAAATTTGGACCCCACAACACTTGTCCCACATGCCCCCACACAAAATCCAAATGGCCAATAAAGCTACCCACGCGTCTAACCCTTCCGATACCCAAAATCCCCTTAAAATCAATTCACCTGCATGCAAAGAAATCATGCAAATAGATCCAATCATTGGCACCCTAGATAGCCATACTACTACTGAAAAGCTCCTAACTTCTACTGAGCAACACGCCACAACAGTTATAAGTAACCTCTTAAATAATCAAAATGCCAAGAATCCCAATTTCTCAAAGAAGGAGGTACAGTCTAGTCCAAATTCTAAGGCATCAAAGAGCACACACAATGGCAAACCCACCCCCAAACATGAACAACCATCAGGGGAACCAAATAGTGTTCTTCATCCAACCACCACTCCCCCAAAATCATCAACCCCTCTCGTGGATAGAACAAGCTCTAATGGGGCATGCAGTATCATTCAACATGATACTTGACGGTCAAGACACTGTGATAATCCTCCAAAATTCTCACTTCCTTGCACAACTTGTTAGCGAGGGAATGCACATGGCCATGAGCAACTACTACAACCATGTATGGTTGAACAATATCCTTCATCCATTGGCACCAAACTTGAATGCTCAACAAGCACAAGCCATGAGAAATCAGTGGAATCTCCCTCACCATTTCAACCCTCTTCAAACCCAGAATATGAACTTGGATCTCCCATTCTTTCCTCCAAGGGAGATTCAAAACTTGAATCCAATATTCATGCCATGGGCAGCAGCCCCTCACTTTCAACAGAACCAAGCCCAAGCAGCTCCACCAGCAAACAATCCACCACCACAAGAAATGAATCCCAATGTGCAAGAACATGTAGAGCCTCCAGTAGAGAATGTCGAAGAAATCAACTTACTATGGTCGGAAGAGATAATAGAATTCTCAAATCTAAACGATGTAAAAGTTTATCTCTTCAGGGAGATGCAAGAGAAGAGATATGTGCTCAATTGCCCTCCCCCATTGTACAAATTCTTAATGGACATAAGACCCCCCCCCCCCCAAGATCCCAAGGTTGGAAGCCATGCAATGATACTAGTTCCTTCGATGAGGAGGAACCCGCTACTCCAGGCCAGAATGGAGAGCAACTCAAGCAACAACCATGTTCCAATGATGTATAGACCTACTAGTATTATCATTTAGAACATTCGTGGTGGCAACAATGAAAATTTCAGGGTTAACTTTAGGGACATGGTGGATACTCACAAACCATGCATGGTTACCTTGTTGGAAACTCGCATGGAAAACCATGCAACCCTCCTTAACAATTTTCCTTTCACTAACATGGTCGATAAAGTGCACCTTATTTGCGTGTAATAGATCCATTTTATGTCTAGGTGAATTGGAGATGAAAGTAGAAGAAAAAGGAGACCAACAAGTCGAAAGCGTGCGCGGGAGCAGTGAATGAGAGAACCTGGTGACGCCAGGCTTGAAGCTAGCATTAGGCTGGCGATATAAGGCAAAGGCCAGGCTTGAAGCTGCGTTAGGATGGCGACGCAAGGCAAAGACCAAGCAGAACCAGGCGTTAGGCTGGCGACGCCAAGCTTGGAGCCAGGTTCACCAAGCGTTAGGCTGGCGACGCCAGGCCTGAGGCCAGGTCTTGTCCGAGTTTTGAAGACTTAATTCGTTTCCAAGCTTGACTAGGATTTGACCTACATGTTTAGGTCTTGTCCTAAACATATAAATAGACCCAAAATGCCACTTTGAAGGAATTTTTGCAACCAGAGGCAAGGATAGCTCGTGGAACACTACTTGGGAGTTAGAATCACCGATTTCTACATCCCTTTATCCTTACTTTGTAATTTAATTATGCAAAATACATTGGATATTGTTACTATAAGTATGAGTAGCTAAACTCCTAATCTAGGGTTTTGATAAAACTTGTTGTAGGATGATTTTCTTGTTACGTTAATATGGATTTGCCATAGTATTCTCTCTATTTGTTCAACTATATGCTTATTGTTGTTGATTGAAGGGCCCTCAACTAATTGTTCCTATTTAGTATGTATTACACGGGAGAGAGTGCATATTTAGGTAATTGTTGAACAACACCACTCTTAACGCATATGAGGGATCAATACGAAGGGTTTAAAGGTGGGATTAGGGATAACGAAACCGTGGTGCGATCTAAGTGAGTTGTACTTAATGCTAGCTAGCATAATTCGGGAGAATATGTCAAGTATATTGTTGTAATTACTCGGGAGAGAGTTACGACGGTCAGAGTGCTCATGATCGATAAGAAGACTTAGGCAAATTTATAGAAAACGTAGCGGAAAGGATTCCGACAATAGGGAAAATCGGAACCTTAGATCATTCCGATTCTTGTCCACAACCCGTTCGTAGTTGTTGATACCCAATTTTTTCCTATATTTTTTTAATATGCAAAATACCTTCAAAATAGCATGTATATGCATATATAAGTATGTCCCAATGTTTTACTATAATTCCTAATTTTTAAAAGATTTTTAAATCAAGTTATTGCCTTATTTTATCAAGAAAAACCCAATAATTATTCCCAAAATTATCATTTTGGTAATTCATTTATTGGATTCTCATATTTACACTAAAATATAGCTAACATAATTTTTGCGCATTTTTTTACAAATTTATTTAGTATTTTAAAAGCTAATTGCATATAATTTCAATATTAGCCTCTTTTAAGGTTTAATTGTGTTTATAATAATAAAATTGACTCCAGTATTTTCAATTTGATAATTACGTATTATTAATTATTTCAGTACCTTTAATTTATTTTTAGAAATTATTCTACTATTTTTATAAAATAAACAAGGGAAAAATGGCTATTTAAATATTAGCCCGTTTTCATTTTAATTTTTATCCTGATCTGGCACCCCAATTAGACCCAATCCCAAAACCCAATTACCTAGCCCAAATCCTAATCTACCCGACCCACGACCCTTTTAAAATAACCCGCCCGGATCCCCATTCAATCCTGGCCGTTGATCAAAATGATCAACGGCCACCATTTAACCTTTCCTTTTTAATTCCCCATCACCCCCCCCCAAACCCTAATCACTTCTCACCGGTAGGCGCCCTTGAATCCCCCCCCCCCCTTCTCCCAAACTCTCTCTCTCAAACCTAGTCGTCGCCTTCTAACACCACCCTAAAATCACCTGAATCAATGGCTTCCAAAGCCATTAAAGGCCTGTATCTGCCTCTTGTGACTCCTACATGCTCGATTATTATGGTTTCAAGACCAGACTTTGAATAAGCTTGGTCCAGACCTCGGATGCTTTCAGTTCTATGGCTGTTTCCGGCCATCTTTGACCTTGTTCTGGCCAGCCATGGCTATTCAAGCCTGACTCTTGGCTTTTCCTGCTCAGATCAATGACCTTCCAAGCTTTTCTCACCATCTGGGTTCTTCTGAAACCCTAACCTTCGAGGTTCTTCTGATTCTTTTAGATCCGTTATAGATTTGTGTTTTCTCTAAGCTTTTAAACGTTTTCTCAAAGTTTCTTTCAAAACTTTACCTTCAGAACCTTTATCTTTTTCGATTTAGGGTTTTTTTTAAGTTATTTAGAAGTTTCTCTGATCTTTAGCATGTTCTGCAGGTTTCATTATGTTGTTCTTCTACTGGAGTGTGTATGTTAAAATCTTAGTTCTTTCTTAAGGTTTCTGATTTTATTTTCTTTGTTGATATTTTTGCCTGATTCTCTTGTCTTTCATCTCTATACTCGATTGATGGTAGAAACCCTAAAATTTCGGGGTTCATTCGATATGCTATGTGATTTGCTTTTTCCTCATCTCTGAACTTGTTTGGTTTCAAAACCCTAATTTCTTTGGACCTATTCGAGTTTTCGAAGTTGTTTCATCTACTACTCGACTGAGTTTTGAAATCTTTGTTTCAACTTTTGTTTCTTTGTATGATTCTGACTTCCTGCTAAACTCTATAAGGTCTTTTACTTGACCCCTTTTTGCATGCTATTGGACACTCCCTCTTCTCTGTTACGAGGTGACTACCATGTTCCTATAGTCCACTACTTACTGATTTTGTGATTGCATGACACTTCTCTTTGTCATAGATTCAGCCTTGCATGCTTAATGTTTATGCACTCTTTATAGGATAAATTTCCCTCTCAAAATAACCCTTAATTGTGGACTGATTTCAGATCTCCTCGTGTAAGTTTGGTTGATTCTTTCCTTGTTTACTGATTTCCCTGTCTCTTGGATTGATTAGAAAGCTTTCCTTAGCCTTTCGATTCTCCTATTTCTGACTTGGTTTATTTGTTTATTCATGAATCAGTAATTTCGAATCCCTGACTCCTTGATTTACTATGTACTGATTGCCTCTATATTCTGCAGCTTTACTTTGTTTTCTTACCTTATTTGGTTAACCGAGTCTTTCAAAGATTCTTCCCTTAATTAAACCCCATGTATTTACCCCTAATTGTCTACTTTGCACAAGATGCTTACTTGATTTCTTTCCATAAAAGTTTTCTGTCCACTACCGTTTGGTTTTAGCTCCTTGATTAAAGGAAGTCTTTGATACTGATGATTTTTAATTGATACACGGTTCCATAATTATTTTCTTGCGTTACTTTCTACCTATTTCCAAACTATAAATACCCGGCTTTTCCATTAAAAACGGACAGGAACACTCTTAGTTTCTGAACTCACACTCACACTCAAAAGTATTCTCTCTTGTTACTTCTACTATGGCCTGCTCTCAAGCCTTGCTACTTGCTTTTACTGTATTTTGCTCTTTGAAACTAGTATGTCCTGGTTAAGATTTTCAGCACTCACAACAATGTGTTTACTTAATACTTTTACCCTCTTGTTTGCCTACTGCTTGTGTTTAGTTCAGTACTTATTTTAGCATGTTGCAATTTCCTTTTGCCTGTTCTGCACCTACTATGCATCCTAAATGTGTTTGATGCTAATGGTTTGTTTGAGGCATGACAGTATTAAGTATTACTGCCTATGACTCAAACTTGATTCCCCTGGAATCATAACCTCTATGTCACCATCATATGTTATGTATTCTTGTTGATGTTGCAAGCATAACAGCACTCTCTATTGCTGTGTATGCCCAAAATTAGCTAATGCTTAAGTACATAGGCTCTTTGCAATCCCCAATCCCTGAACCCCTTTGTGTGAAATCCTCAATCCTGTAATTGTTTCCCAGCCCCTCTTCCCCTCTTCTGTGCTTTCTTAGTTCTTTAAAACTTTGTTTCTTCACTTGCACTCTCTCTTAGACTTAAGTTCTGCCCCCCCCCCCCCCCTTGTGAGCCTTGCCTTGGGACCCTTTGAGCTCCCTCTGAATTGGACACTTGAGGGCTGCCACTTCCACACTGCACTTGTCCCTATTCTGGTAATACAATTTGGGTGTGAGCACTGCCCGGAGTCCCTTTGAGGCTCTTAGGGAACTCTGACATACTCAAATTGGAGAAAGGCTTTGGATCGATGGTCTTTGAGTTGGTTTATCTCATAATTCAGACAGGAAGTCAAGAATCAGGCCTTTTAGGGTTGTAATTATTTTCTTTGTATTTTTCTGATGTATTAGTTGCTCTGGTTTGTAATAATTTGTAAAGAATACTCGGGGCTGGCTAGTGAAACAAGGTTGGGGTAACTATGCATGCAAAGGGTAGAAATCATGCCTATAGGACTGTTTTAATTCTGCATAATTCCACTACATATAGAAATCATGCCTATAGGACTGTTTTAATTCTGCATAATTCAACTACTTATAGAATCCATGCCTATAGGATTTTTACAATTCTGCATATTCAACTCCACCTAGAAATCATGCCTATAGGATTGTTCCAACGCCATTCTGCATAATTCAAACTGCATTTAGATACCATGTCTATAAGGTTCAATTTTTGCATTTATATGCCACGTTTATAATGTTTTAAAGCAAGTTCTGCATCTAGAAACCACGTCTATAAGTGTATAAAATCAGCAACGCGTAGAAAACATGCCTATAGAAGTTTCTAAATGAATCTGATTCGCTTCACCCATTGCTAGACGTAAAATCAGTAATAATACATACCACCACCTACAGAGCCTGTAATCAATTTGTTAATTCTGCATCTCTTTTGGATAATCTAAGTCCCCCAATGTTAACAAGCATGCACTTTTATGATTTCAAACAATTCATTTTTTGAGCTTTACTGTCTTACCACCTTCTGAGTTCAATAGATACCATGCCTATAGGATCCCCTGAGCACTTAGGCAAACCTTGGAGTAATAATAAAAACTGAATCCGCTTCTGTTAATTATTACAACCAGTAGGCAGTCCCGATTCGGGCTTCTCATCTGAATTATGTAATAAACCAATCTGCCCAAATCCTTTAGACTCCTTCATATTTAATTCTAATCAGACCTAAGCAGTACGTGCAAGACATGCTATTATGTGCTTTTTTTTCTTCTGTGCAAGGAGGTATGATTGAGCCTTATATGTTTATATGTCTCCCCAAATATACAGTATGTGTTTTGTATGTCGCCTTAGAATTTTACCTTTGAAACTCCAAATAAGCCTAATATCCTTCCCCTTTTAGGATTAGTAGTCCTAAGCGCCTCCGGGACTGATAGGATTGGGACGGGTAATAGCATACATTAAGTAATCGATACCAATCCGCGCTTTAAATACCTTAATGGGGTGGGATGGGTAGATATGGATATGATGACCACGCGATAATGTCACGTGTAGCCCCTCATTGAGGAGTGATTACCGGACATTGTGTGGGGTGATCCATATTATTAATAAACCTAGGACCCCTCTCCCTTCATTCTTTATTTCTTTTCCTTAGCATTTTAACTCTTTTAAAATCAGCTCTTCTAATTGCTCTTGCATACCTTGTTTACTTTCAAACCATTATGTGCTGAAATCCCCTCTTATTTGAGCCTTATTTGTTTATATGTAAATTGTACCCAAATTCACAATAATTGTCTGGCCGGTAACCACACTAGTGGATTCTGAGGGGTACCTAACACCTTCCCCTTAGAATAATTTCAAGCTCTTACCCTATCTCTGGTTATTCAAATCGAACTCTTTTGGTGTCCTAATGCACCCTAATCATTAGGTGGCGACTCATCAATTTCAAACCCAGTTCCCAAAAGGAATGAGTTGTCCCTCCAAATGTCATAAACCCGATTTCGCGAGGAAAAGGGGGCGCGACAGTAGTTAGTCCTTATTTATAGCATTTTTATTACGTAACATTTAGTTAGTAAACATCCAATTTATTACATAAATATTTCTGAAGATTGAATACGTGAATTTGTGTGAGTCTAATAGCTGTGTTTAATAGGTTAATTCCCTGTGGGATTCGACTCCGGACTTGTTAACCGGAATATATTTGCAACGACCGCTTTGTCCTTTTTATAAGGCATAGTTGGGCATAATCAAATTTTGGCGTCCTTGTCGTGGATTTAACGATGTTATTAATTGCAGCTAAAAGAAGTGCTAAAATTCTTAGCCTAGTCAATTTTCTTCAATTTAAACTAAATACATTGGAATTCTAATGTTTGTAGTCTTGGGTGTTACAGGTGCATGCCTAGATACTCCTCAAGAGCTGGTGAATTGTTCGAAGCATTATCAGATCCTGAGAAAGTTTTCAAGGCACTGAATCGTGCAAACAAGGAGGGCAAACAGCAACAGAACTCACCAGAACTAATCGAACCAGACATGGAGATGAAGTAAACAACAAAAATAATGGGAATGACCCAAACAATCAGGGTGTGGTGCCTCTTGTGCCAGAAGAAGCATTGTACGATTGGGCACAACCCACTGGTGACAACCTAGCATCCGCAATTGTATTCCCTCAGATACAAGCAGAATCATTTCAAATCACAAACAGCATGCTGCATTTATTGCAGAACAAGGGACTGTTCTCAGGGTCATACGTGGAAGATCCTCAGCAACATCTGAAGAATTTCCCTTCGATATGTGTCACTCGAAGGCAACCTAATGTGACACCAGAAGCAATAAGGTGGTTGTTGTTCCCATTCTTGATGACGGGAGAGGCTCAAACTTGGCTTAATTTACTCCCCAAAAACTCCATCACTACTTGGGATGAATTAGTCAAGCAACTTTTTAACAAATTCTACCTACCCAATAAGACTGCTAAGAAAATTGATGAGATATTGAGCTTCAGGCATAAACCAACAGAAACATTACAGGAAACGTGGGAGAGGTTCAAGGGTATGCTGGTTAAGTGTCCGCATCATGGCATTTCGGAGTAGATATTGGGGCAGAGGTTTTACATGGGATTGGCAGACAGCTTAAAGGCCAATGTTGATGCTTCTTCAGCAGGTGGAGCATTTTTGAGCAAAACAGTCAGAGAAAGCAAGATCCTACTTGACAAGATGGCCCAAAACTCAGGATGGATGAAAAGAGACTCTCCAATCATTCCTGTAGTTCATTCAGTGGCTTTGGACCCAAACAACTCCATAGCTGAAAATATGGCCACTCTGGTGACACAAATGAGTATCCTCACCAAAAAGATAGATGAATCAAGCTAGAAGCAGCAAGTACACATAGTTGACGCAACTAATGGGGGCTTATGTAAACCATGGATTAACCAACCATATGTGTGCTCGTGGAGTGCGGAAGGTGACAACCAGCATTATCAGGAAGATATGAATTATGTGGCCAACTATGAGGGACAGAGGCAAGGTGGTCAGAATTGGGGTCAGCATAATCAACAATACAGACCAGCACAGCAGCAGTACAATAACAACAACAATCCTGGAGCTATGCGACCACAGGGTCAAGTGATGCCCTACCAAAGGCAACAGGGTTACAACTAGCAAAATCAGCAGCAGGCTTATCAACAAACTTAAGAACAACAGATTGTGAGACAAGATGATGGGTTTGCTGAACTTAAGGGAATGGTGCAACAATTGATTGGTCCACAGGAAAAATAACTAAAAGAGTAGACTCACATGAAACAGCGATAAAGAGTATTGAGATTCAATAAGGACATATTTCGATGGCTCTAAATAATCATCCCCAAGGGACGTTACCTGCAGATACACAAATCAATCCAAAAGAGCAGGGCCCGAAACAGCTTATGGCAGTGAGTCTACGAAATGGTAGAGACCTAGATCTGGAGCAAGAAATGGCTCGTGAAAACTGACCTACTAAAACACTTGTGCCGGTACCCATTGGGATAGATGAATCAACAAGGTTAACTAAAGTCACAGTACAGCATGCACAAGAGAATGCCAGCAAAGAAAAAGAGGTTGCGCAATCATTCCTGAGCAATACAAAACTCAAATCACAGGGAAGAAGCAACCTCCGGCACTATTCCCACAGAGATTGGCCAAGTATCAGAAAGATAAGCAGTATAAGAAATTCTTGGAGATGTTGAAGCAAATTCAGGAGATGCCTGGTTACGCAAAAATGATGAAGGACTTGATGTCTCGTAAGTTCGACTTTCAACACTTGGCCACTGTTACAGTGACTCAGACTTGCAGTGTTGTTAATTCCATGCACAATAGGCAACTATGCGTTTGCTAAGGCACTTTGTGATTTAGGGGCAAGCATAAACCTGATGCCCCTGGCTATCTACAAAATGTTAGGCATTGGAAGAGCTAGACCCACGTCCATGTTGCTACAGCTGGCTGACCGGACAGTGAAGAGGCCCTCTGGCGTTCTTGATGACGTATTAGTACAGGTTGGGAAGTTTGTGTTCCCAGCAGATTTTGTCATTCTTGACTGTCGGCTTGACGAGGAAATTCCCATAATTTTGGGAAGACCATTCTTGGCCACTGGGAGAGCTTTAATTGACTGTGAAACTAGAGAGATCAAAATGAGATTAAATGATGGAAAGATAACATTCAACGTGCAGAAATCTATGCGGCGACCAAGTGAATTTGCTAACTGCTCTCTAATAGATGCCGCGGATGTAATTTTGGAGGAGGAAGATGAAACATTAAACACTAAAGACCCTCTAGCAGCCTGTCTCATGAATTTAGATGAAGCAAATAGAGAAGACTTGGCGAAGTTGGTACTTGCTCTTGAAGGCCAAGGTTTTTGGAGAAGGGAGCTCGAATTTGACCCTTTGCACTTAGAGGAAAGAAAAAATCCTCCATCTAAGCCATCGATAGAAGAGCCTCCAAAGTTGGAACTGAAGCTACTGCCACCTCATCTCAGGTATGCCTTCTTAGGACCTAACTCAACTTTACATGTTATTATCTCATCTAGTTTGTTAGATGTGCAGGAAGAACAGCTTTTGCAGGTACTGACGAAGTGCAAGACCGCAATTGGTTGGACCATTGCAGACATTAAGCGTTAAGGGTATCAGCCCGGCCTTCTATATGCATAAGATTTTACAGAAAGATGGGCACAAACCTTCTAGAGAACATCGAAGAAGGCTGAACCCCAACATGAAAGAAGTGGTGAAGAAAGAAGTTATTAAGTGGTTAGATGCGGGAATCATATTCGCCAACTCTGATAGCAAAAAGGTCAGCCCAGTTCAGTGTGTGCCAAAAAAGGGCGGTATAACGGTAGTGAAAAATGAGAAGAACGAATTGATCTCTACACGAATAGTTACAGGTTGGCGAATCTGTATGGATTACAGGAAGTTGAACTTGGCTACTCGGAAAGACCATTTCCTACTGCCATTCATTAATCACAAGCTAGATAGATTGGCAGGAAGGTCCCACTTCTGCTTTTTGGATGGGTACTCAGGGTGTAATCAGATCTCTATAGCCCGGAGGACAGATAGAAAACATCGTTCACCTGCCCTTATGGAATCTATGCCTTTCGGAGAATGCAGTTTGGCCTATACAACTCACCGGCCACATTCCAAAGGTGAATGATGGCCATCTTCATGGATATGGTAGAGGAAATAATGGAGGTTTTCATGGATGACTTCTCAGTGGTGGGGAACACATTCGATGATTGTCTTATGAACTTGAGAAGAGTATTGAAGAGGTCTATCGAGACAAATCTGGTACTCAACTGGGAAAAGTGCCATTTCATGGTACAAGAAGGTATAGTCTTGGGGCACCTAGTGTCGAGTAAAGGCATTGAGGTAGATCGTGCAAAGGTTGATGTGATAAAAAAGCTTCCACCACCCACTTCCGTCAAAGCAATCAGAAGTTTCCTTGGGCACGCCGGTTTCTATAGGAGATTTATAAAAGTTTTTTCCAAAATTGCTAACCCCTTGTGTAAATTGCTTTAAAAAGATCACCCTTTTGTGTTTTCTGATAACTGCAGGGTAGCGTTTGAAGAATGGAAGAAGAGACTGGTAACAACACCTATCATAGTTGCCCCTGACTGGGAGCAACCATTTGAGCTGATGTGTGATGCGAGTGACTATGCTGTGGGAGTAGTTCTTGGGCAACGAAAAGACAAATTCATGCATCCAATATACTATGCAAGTAGAACTCTGAGTTGTGCCCAGCTAAATTACACAGTGACCGAGAAGGAGATGCTAGCAGTGGTGTTTTTATTTGACAAATTCAGGTCATACCTGATAGGCTCGAAGGTAATTGTTTATACTGACCATGATGCTCTCAGGTACTTAATCAAGAAGAAGGATTCAAAGTCGCGCCTGATTCGATGGGGCTACTGCTGCAAGAATTTGACTTGGAAATCTGTGACCGAAAGGGAACGGAGAACCAAGTGGCTGATCACTTGTCTAGGCTGGAAGGAGCTGAGAATAAGGTTGAGGTGGAGGAGATTATGGAAACTTTCTCGGATGAACAACTATTAGCCACGAGTCTTGAGGAAGCGCCATGGTATGCTGACAATGCAAACTACCTGGCGAGCGGTATTGTTCCTTATGACCTTTCCTCTATCCAAACATGATTGTCGCATGTATTATTGGGATGAGCCTTATCTGTTCAGGATTTGTGTTGATAACATGATCCAGAGATGTATCCCCGAGATAGACCAATATTCTATTTTGTAGTCGTGTCACGTGTCACCATATGGTGGCCATTTCGGGAGAGTAAGGACAGCTGCGAAAGTTTTGGAGTCGGGCTTCTACTGGCCGACATTGTTCAAAGATGCACACCTATGGATAAAGGGTTGTGATGAATGCCAACGAACCGGGAATATTTCCCCCCCGACATGAGATGCCTATGAACCCAATTCAAGAGGTAGAAGTGCTTGATGTATGGGGAATCGATTTCATTGGGCCTTTCGTCAGCTCATATGGCTACAAGTACATACTCGTCGATGTGGACTACGTGTCCAAATGGGTGGAGGCTACACCGCTCCCTACAAACGATGCAAAGGGGGTAATTGTTTTTTTGAGAAAGAACATATTCACCCGATTTGGCACTCCAAGG
The DNA here is from genome assembly GCF_001879085.1 of Nicotiana attenuata. Taxonomy (NCBI): domain Eukaryota; kingdom Viridiplantae; phylum Streptophyta; class Magnoliopsida; order Solanales; family Solanaceae; genus Nicotiana; species Nicotiana attenuata. The sequence goes on from NC_031998.1 coordinate 7,732,608, forward strand.
GCAATAATCACTTACGGAGGCACTCACTTTCATAATCGAGCCTTCGTGAAGTTTTTAGAAAAGTATGATGTACTCCACAAGGTTGCCACCCCATATCATCCACAAACGAGTGGGCAAGTGGAAGTTTCGAACAGAGAGATAAAGATTGTGTTGACAAAGACTGTGAATGCTACTAGAACGGATTGGGCGAGAAAGTTAGATGATGCACTATGGGGCTATCGAACCGCTTTCAAAACTCTGATTGGCATGTCGCCATACAAGTTGGTGTTTGGGAAGGCGTGTCACTTACCGATGGAGTTGGAGCATAGAGCTTTATGGGCATTGAGGCAATAGAATCTCGATATAGAAGTTGTGGGTACGAGTAGAATCACGGAGTTATACGAGCTAGATAAGTTTCAATACCACGCTTTTGAGAGCACAAGATTATACAAGGAGAGAATGAAGATGATACATGACAAAAATATTCTTGAGCGGAGTTTTAAACCCGGAGATAGGGTATTGCTATACAATTCAAGACTGAGGTTATTTCCGGGCAAATTAAAGTAAAGATGGTCAGGGCCATTTCGTGTAGTTGAAATTCATTCCACTGGTGCCGTAGAGATTGTTATGGAAATGACTCTCGCTAGTTCAGAGTCAATGGGCGCAGATTAAAACATTATGTAGACATGGATGAAGCAAAGGTAGTGTCAGTGACCCATTTGATCGAGTCATCGATGTTCAGCGTACCTTAAATGTGCTTACCTGCATCGTGCCGCGATGTTAAATCAGGCGCTTCATGGGAGGCAACCCATTGGACTATTGTATTCGTCGTTCCACGACGATAACTAAGGCGCTCGTTGGGAGGTAACCCAATTCGTAGTTGATTTTTAGTGTAAATTTTTCTTTTTGTTTTTAGGTACTAACAAGTTTGCAGGTGAGTTTGGGCAAGTCGAGCAGGGTTTCAGCGTCACCTGACACACCAGGCGCCAGGGCTGGCGGCGCCAGGATAAAGCCAGGCAAAGCTGGCGTTGGGGCTGGAGACGCTTGGCTAACGCCAGGTCCACCAGGCCTTAGGCTGGCGATGCCTGGGTAAAGCCAGGTTAGGCTGGTGTTAGGCTGGCAACGCCTGGGTAACGCCAGGTACTGGGCCTGGCGATGCCAGGTAAGTTATTTCGACCCAGTTTAATTTTTTTCTCCTTATTTTAGTCGAACTTCCTCACTTACACGCCCTAAACATTGAACCCAATACAAAAACCCTAACCTCACTTAAACCAAACACACATCAACCTCTAAAAGAAAATTCAAAAGCACACACATCTGCTCATCAGCTTTGCTTTCAACCAAACACACTGCACAAATTGGCTCACCCACACACGCAACAGCACATTGCCATAGTTGTCTCTCCCATCCCCATTGAAGTCAAGCTTAGTCTTGCTATTCTTTCACACTCATCAGATATTCTCAGGCAGCTCCTTCCTCTCAAAAGCTTCAAAGGTATGATTTTATCTCTTTCCTTTGTAATTTCGAGTTGGGTACATGTATACAATTACACACAAAAGTTGGTGGTTGTTCTTCATTATAGTATTGAGTTTGTGCGCCCCAACCCCATGAACCCCATAGGAATGGTGCTGCAATTGTGAAAACATGTGGTAGTACGGAACCCCCAAGCCGCTTTGGGAGGATGAGGCAATCTCTCATTTCCAAAAGAACTCCCATGGCACTAGTGCGTGTTAAGTGTTTGATATAATGCGCCAATGGCATTCCTTGTCCCCATTAGAGCCCGAGTCTCCGGGATTAATAGACTAGTGTTATGAAGTCGTGCACAACGTTAAAAATCATAAGTGTGGGGTGGCTCACGGGTAGCCTATGTGTTGTTGTTTGATTCCGGAATCAAAGCCTCGAATCCATATACTAAGGAGAAGGGGGGTTTCCCCCGTTTTGGACTTTGATGTTGTTCGATATGCCCAAAGGACGTCAGGTAAAATTTTTCTCCACTTCCCCTTAGCATTGTTCAGCCTCTTCTTTAAGTTTTGAATGATAGTCTTGTTCGTCGATTTGGCCTGTCCGTTCCCACTAGGATGATACGGTGTTGAGATATCCTTTTATTTGT
>NC_031998.1:7734876-7740836 GCF_001879085.1 Nicotiana attenuata
CAACCTAATTCCGGAATTTCTATGCAGGGGTTTGACCCACATGACACTGAGCAGTTGGTGCCAATTTGTGGACGTTTGATAGATTTTTCAGCCACGGCTATATGCGATTTTTCAGGTGCACCAAATGTTCCGGTGGAGCCATTGGATCAGTTCATTCGTCGGCCTACATATAGAGAGCTGAGGCACATGCTCTGTGATGTCGACTCTACGGCTGCGTGGGTTTGGGATAAGGTAACAAACCGTCACAAGAGATTCCCTAAGAAGAAGATGAAGGGAGAGGCTCAGGTGTGGCTTAAACTGATAAACGCACGGCTCCTACCGTGCAATCATGACACGCTCGTGAGCCGTGAGAGGACCTGTGTGTTATACTTCCTTATGACAGGTCAGAGGGTGAATGTAGGTCATCTGATCCGCTACCAAATGTCATCAGTGAGAACGAGTAAGAAAATAGATTGAATGCTATTTGCCAATTTCTTGACTCAATTCTTAAAGCACGAGGGGGTTGAGGAGGAGCCTGAATTTGACCACACCATCGATCAGCCCATCCGACAAACGGACATCACAAATCTCCGGCTGAAAGACGAGTCTGCCAAGCCATCAGTGACAGGTGCTGAGAGCAATGACAGTTTTATGGCCCATCTCTATGGGATGATGGATTTGCAGCTGCGGATAGGGGGTTGCCCGACCACATCTGAGGAGAGGACAGAATTGGAGCACTGAAACCCGCTCAATGCTCATGCCCAGCAGCTGGTTAGGTTAGGAGATGGATATAGACTCCCCGATTATGAGGATACAACACACCTAAGCAGTCTGAGGCTGAGCCTGAGCAATCGGATGGTGAGGGAGATGAGGAGGAGGAGGAGGACGAACATGATGAAGAGTGGAAAGCGTCAGAGGATGAAGACGCTGCTTGATCGGGGAGTTTTCTCGCACCCTACTCTTTTCCTTTCTTGTTTTGTCAAATTGTGCATGCACTAAGGACAATGTATGATTTAAGTGTGGGGTAGGAACTTGTAGAAATTAGTAGTTGTTAGTTGTTTTCGTTATTGTAGTGAGTGTCGTTTTAGCTAATTGTTTTAGTTATTTGTCTTAAGAATTAGTTTTTTTTTTTAGAATTTGTTTTTTTTTCTTGTTAGTTGTTTTTAGGCAGAAAATATTGTCACGCCCCGAACCTGGGCCTGGGCGTAACACGGCACTCGGTGCCTGACTACATGTGACCGAGCGAACCAACTGGCTGGCTGAATCAACATGTGGTATCATAACATACTGAATGCAGAAGAAAAACTAAAACATGTTGATATACTGAAAGTGTGGATGATATAAATCAAAATGCGGAAATACTAATACAATTCTGAAACATATTTGTAGCCAACATAGCTTAATATGAAAAGCCTGTGACTTTGTCTAACTGTTACTCTAGTCTACGAAGCCTCTATTGAAGTACTGAAAACACTAACTATCTATAAATACTGAAAGGCTGTAAAGTAATGATAATGCCCCGAAAGAACTGGGGATCACCAAATAGCTGGTACGAGAATCCTAGCGCTCTGAATCATTAACCTGTAAATTATTACCTGCATTGTGAGATGCAGGCCCCGGGCAAAAGGGATGTCAGTACATTTGAATTTCACTGGTATGTAAAGCAACTGAAAGAAAGATTTATAAATGTTGAAACTAAAACGAAGCTGATAACTGAGAATTGATAACTGAAATGATAACTGTTGAAACTGAAACTGAAATGATAACTGATAGCTAATAACTGATAGCTGATAACTGAAATGGTAACTGATAACTGAACTGAACAAAGGAAGTAAGGATATGAATACTCCCTCTTCTGAATGATGAACAACCTGTTTTTCTGAATATTAAACTGCGGCCTCAGGCCCAATATATATATATATATATGTGCACAACTGCGGCCTCGGGCCCAAGTATACGTATACATAACTGCGACCTCAGGTCCAAAATGCTTAAAGCATAAACTGCGGCCTCAGGCCCAAAGATGCATAAAGCATAAACTGCGGCCTCAGGCCCAAATACAGGTGTTCAACATTCAGGGATTTTAAGTCAGGAACTGAGAATCATACTGCAATACATGATAGTGAAATGAAATACTGAATCACACTGAGTTACATGATACTAGAATACTGGATCACACTGAGTTACATAATATTGGAATACTGGATCACACTGAGTTACATAATACTGGAATACTGAACCACACTGAGTTACATAATACTGAATAAGATTGCACTGAGACATATATTCTTGAACTGATTATGAACACTGAAACTTTAACTGTTTATGACATGCTGAGTAAGCTATACTGAGACTCAGGGACATCAAACCCAAGTCTATATTGAATACGAACTGAGCTCACAACGTTCAGAATGAAAGTCATGAACGAGTTATGAAGCTAGAGAATAGAAGTTCTACAACTATTCAAGGAATTATGCTTAACTATATTTCTGAGGCAATTAGTAACGTTGCAAAAGAAATGTAGTGTAGGGAGAATCATTAAAATTCCCAAACATAGAGAGTTAGACTCGCATACCTTAACTTCCTGCTCTTGAGCATAATACAACATTCGCCAACCCTTTCAACTTTAATCTATATCAATACAAGTCAAAGGGATCCCAGCAACAATAGTCATATTTTGGTCACTTAGGCATTTTATCAAACACTCGGTGGCATAAAGCTTCATAGCCCTTATTAATGGTGTCTCTACACCCAATAACCCATTCTTTTGCTCCTAGATAAATTCTAAAGTCTCAAATGGTTATAATCAACATTATTCTTTATCACCCATAAGGTAATCAACACCCATAACCAATAATAACCAATCAACAACCCAAACCTATCACCGTTCATACTTTTTTATCAAACTCATCAACTCATATCTCATGAAATAGAGTCTATAATCATTAATTCAATGATAGGATCAATTAGAGGGTGAAGATATTACCTTTTCGACGTTCAATCTTCTTGAATTCGAGTTCTAGGGTTTCTTCTCTCAACAATGGTGTCCCAATCGAATATCTAATGATATGGAGGGTCTACCCATGTTAATAAGATGTTGGGAAATTGAAATTAAGTAAGAATCACCATTAGAACTTACCTTGGGTGGTGGAGGGACCCTTAAGGAGTTAGGTTTTTGAGAGCTTTACTTTCTAGAGCAAGTTTTTATGTTTTGGGGCTGTGGGGGACAAAATAGGGCTTAAAAACCGACTTCCCAACTCGTCCACCACGTCCCAGTTGGCGCGACCACGGTCCCGACCGTGGTAAATCGCTGGAACACTGCCTCGCCACCGCGGTCACGGTGAAACGCGGCAGACTGCGGTGGTTGCATACTATTCTATAAAATGGGCATAACTTTTTGTACAGAGCTCCGTTTAGGCTCCACAATATATTGTTGGAAAGCTATTTCAAAGGCCTACAACTTTCATGCTTTGTGTTTTCCCGAGTTACTTACACATTTTTACTAAACTCTGCTGGAAGACGGACCTTTTGCAAACTTTGTCGATTTTGTTAAATCTTATGCACCTCACTCTCCGTCTTGATTCCAAAACAACTATTTTCACCCATAATCATCCCGATGGGACTTCACATGTATAAAATATCAAATTAATACCCATTTAATATGTCCTCACCTAGTCCGAATGTACGGGATGTTACATTATCTCCCCCTTGGAATCATTCGTCCTCGAATGATTGTCCTAACTGTAATCTCTGCTAACACCGAACCTTAAACGGGTCAGGTGGAAACATGGACTTTCATTAACACTTGCATACTAAACATAATGAATACATGATTACTGATCTGTGAACTGAATGACTACTGCATTGACTGAATATTGGTCTGCCATAGATACGTGAATACTGAACTAACATAGATATCTGAATATTGAACTGGCACGATTGAACAAACATCAATATCTGAGTACTAAGTTGGCATGAATATCTAAGTATTGGACTGACATGAGTAGTTGAGTATTGAACTGACTTGAATATTTGAGTGTTGAACTGACATGAGTATTTGAGTATTGAACTGACATGAGTATCTGAGTATTGAACTAACATGAGTATCTGAGTACTGAGCTGACATGAGTATCTGAGTACTGAACTGACATGAGTATTTGAGTGCTAGAAACTTGATTGCTATAACATGACACGTGAAATAGTGGTTGTACCACCACTAATTCTGGTGGCAACTCCAACTCATAAGCTAATTGACCGATCCTTCACAAGATTCTATATGGCCCAATATAGTAGGGACTATGCTTTCCCTTCTTCCCAAATCTCATAATGCCTTTCATAGGCGAAACTTTCAGAAACACCCAATCACCAACTTGAAACTCTAACATCTTCAAACGCTCTTGAATCAACTTAACTTTCTCTATAGTCTGATAGACCAAATTTGGTCCCAACAACTCCTCCTCACCAACTTTGGACCAACCAATTGGCGATCTACACCTTCGCCCGTACATAGTCTCTCACAGTGCTATCTCGATACTAGAATGGTAGGTGTTATTATTAGCAAGGTCAATGAGAGGTATGTGATCATCCCAATTACTGTTAACATCAAGGACATACCCTCAACTGTTAAATAAAATGCTATGGGAGGAAAAAAAGGGATAGTATGCGACTGTAGAAACAGAGCCGGATGGGAGGAAAGTTAGAATAACCTTATGCTTCACTTTAGTTATTCAAAGCAGAGCAAGAAACATTATGTGCAGAGTGATTATAAAAGAATAGTAAGTAAGTTTTGAGTGATACAGTGAATTAGCACTTTCAGCAGAGCTAGTAGAGGTACAATTGATTCACTTAGCCAGGTTAACTCTAACGAGTGGATGAAAATTTGAAATATCGAACGCGTGTGTAGAACCAAAGAGTTTAAGTTAAACCTGAAATACAAAGCAGTCTGGGAAAAAAAAATATTAGCTAGCAGTGAGAGCACAAACTATTGAAGAATAGCCTTTAGGAATTATTCGAATGTTGGTTTCTCCAGATGACAGTGTGAGCAGAGTTAAATTATTAAGATTGTGTATGATAGCTGTGAATATGTTATCTTTCCGTTAAGTGAATAATTTAGTTTTCCTAGTAAGAAAGATTTCTCAGAAGTAAGTTGGAAGATGAGTCGTCATTGACGTAGAGTGCAAAGAATTGCAGAAAATAAGGAAGTTTTTTGGATCCAAAAGAAAGAAGAAGGATAACAAGTATAAACCTTTGCGTCTAAGGGTGATGTGAAAACCAATCAGTAATCAGTTAGAGATTTGAAACCGAATAGTTAGTGGATATGAAAAGAAAAATATCAGGTAATGAGGAAAAAATTTGGTATAATTACCATAGGGATTAGTGCGTAATGTGTAAGAACACAAAGTGAGTAGAATGATCTCTAGCTAGTTATTGATGACAAGTGATCACAGAAAAGCTGTAAAATCAGGCCATTGTGTGTGTTATGAGGTTTAGTGCCATTGCACGGAACTCTAAAATTTAGAGTACATGTCAAAGACTTATGGTCACATAATGCATATATTTTCAGGAAGTGCTAAGAAGATAAAGTTGGAGAGAGTATAACTCATGTGAGGTAGATAAGAGAACTCTGGTGAAAAAAGTTCACCTACAAGGATACGTTCGGACTCTAAAGATGACGGATGTTGTCTTGTAGAACGGACTTGTTACCCCTTAGTAGCCGTTGAGAAGGAGAAACAATGATTGTCCCTACGTGTTGTCAGTTGACAAGGAGATTCACCAAGTATAAAGACGCAGACTTTGAAAAGGGAAATGATGTACTTTGAGACAGACAGATTGTAATGTCCGACATAGATGGACTTCTAGAAGAGGAAGATAGTTTAGACCACAGGTATTCTTTTCCATCCAGGTTTCCCATAAATATGCATCATTGAAAATTTATTGGATTGAACGACATGGAAAAGAGATCGTAAACTTTCCAGGCATAG
>NC_031998.1:7740865-7741868 GCF_001879085.1 Nicotiana attenuata
TATCTCCTAGTCAACTTTAGTCATGAGTTCTACGAAAAATACATCTCTGGTAATAACAAACGCTTCTAACTCCTAGGTATTTTACCCTTTGGCTCTTTTTTGTCCAAAACTATAGTGACCAATGTTAGGGTCTGACATCTGAACTATCATCATCCTGCATGTGGCTCCATTTGCAAGAATTAAAAGAAATTGTTCTCTGAGGTCAAACTCATACGATTACCATACACAAACTTATCCTTCAGAGTATGCCATCATCTGATAAATCACTTCCTGCGCCATCCGGTGAGTCTTGGTCTTAATCCAGACCTAAAATATGCGAATGTTTCACTATAATCACCGTTACTTACATTTTCTTTGCGTATCCATATGCATCACTGTATACTCACAAGTCACCAGAAATTTTGATACACTGAAAATTGGATATTTGGTAAACATAAAACTGAATACTGGCGTACTGAATAACCATAAACTTGCTAACTGAAAGACTGTATAACTGGTAACTGAGGTAAATTGATAAACATAAGACATGATAACTGCTTTTGTACTTTTTGATAAGGTTATGATCAAATCTGTAATACTATCCATTGCATCCCACTTTTAACATCCTCTCAAGTCTCATATTTACCAACCTGTACTCCATAATAATACCCCTATAGGCAATTATCCTCTCTAGGACCTTAGCTTTCTCCTGCGCGTCGCTTGGGCATCCAATACATTTGGAATTCGATAGGAAGAGAAGGTTAACTATTGCTCTAAGCTTCATGCCACGATCTAGAGTAGAAACAAATGAGACAATCCTAGATGTCTTGGTAGTTAACCATTTATATGAGTGGCCGGCACACACATATAAAGGAAACTCCACTAGACACGACTTCATAGACTCCCTAGGACTCTTGAACCTAGGGCTCTGATACCAAGCTTTGTCACGCCCCGAACCTGGGCCTGGACGTAACACGACACTCTGTGCCTGACTACATGTGACCGAGCGAACCAACTAGCTGGC
>NC_031998.1:7741907-7747738 GCF_001879085.1 Nicotiana attenuata
TGGATGATATAAATCAAAGTGCGGAAATACTAATACAATTCTGAAACATATTTGTAGCCAACATAGCTTAATATGAAAAGCCTGTGACTCTATCTAACTGTTACTCTAGTCTATGAAGCCTCTATTGAAGTACTGAAAACACTAACTATCTATAAATACTGAAAGGCTGTAAAGTAATGATAATGCCCCGAAAGAACTTGGGATCACCAAATAGCTGGTACGAGAATCCTAGTGCTCTGAATCATCAACCTGTAAATTATTACCTGCATTGTGAGATGCAGGCCCCGGGCAAAAGGGACGTCAGTACATTTGAATTGCACTGGTATGTAAAGCAACTGAAAGAAAGAATTATAAATGTTGAAACTAAAACTAAGCTGATAACTGAGAATTGATAGCTGAAATGATAACTGTTGAAACTGAAACTGAAATGACAACTGATAGCTAAAAACTGATAGCTAATAACCGATAGCTGATAACTGAAATGATAACTGATAACTGAACTGAACAAAGGAAGTAAGGATATGAATACTCCCTCTTCTGAATGATGAACAACCTGTTTATCTGAATATTAAACTGCGACCTCAGGTCCAAAATGCTTAAAGCATAAACTGCGGCCTCAGGCCCAAAGATGCATAAAACATAAACTGCGGCCTCAGGCCCAAATACAGGTGTTCAACATTCAGGGATTTAAAGTCAGGAACTGAGAATCATACTGCAATACATGATAGTGAAATGAAATACTGAATCACACTGAGTTACATGATACTAGAATACTGGATCACACTGAGTTACATAATACTGGAATACTGGATCACACTGAGTTACATAATACTGGAATACTGAACCACACTGAGTTACATAATACTGAATAGGACGCTGAGACATATATTCTTGAACTAATTATGAACACTGAAACTTTAACTGTTTATGACATGCTGAGTAAGCTATACTGAGACTCAGGGACATCAAACCCAAGTCTATATTGAATACGAACTGAGCTCACAACGTTCAGAATGAAAGTCATGAACGAGTTATGACGCTAGAGAATAGAAGTTCTGCAACTATTCAAGGAATTAGGCTTAACTATATTTCAGAGGCAATTAGTAACGTTGTAAAAGAAACGTAGTGTAGGGAGAATCATTAAAATTCCCAAACATAGAGAGTTAGCCCCACATACCTTAACTTCCTGCTCTTGAGCATAATACAACATTCGCCAACCCTTTCAACTTTAATCTATATCAATACAAGTCAAAGGGATCCCAGCAACAAAAGTCATGTTTTGGTCACTTAGGCATTTTATCAAACTCTCAGTGGCATAAAGCTTCATAGCCCTTATTAATGGTGTCTCTACACCCAATAACCCATTCTTTTGCTCCTAGATAAATTCTAAAGTCTCAAATGGTTATAATCAACATTATTCTTCATCACCCATAAGGTAATCAACACCCATAACCAATAATAACCAATCAACAACCCAAACCTATCACCGTTCATACTTTTCTATCGAACCCATCAACTCATAGCTCATGAAATAGAGTCTATAATCATTAATTCAATAATAGGATCAATTAGGGGGTGAAGATATTACCTTTTCGACGTTCAATCTTCTTGAATTCGAGTTCTAGGGTTTCTTCTCTCAACAATGGTGTCCCAATCGAATATCTAATGATATGGAGGGTTTACCCATGTTAATAAGATGTTGGGAAATTAAAATTAAGTTAGACTCACCATTAGAACTTACCTTGGATGGTGGAGGGACCCTTAAGGAGTTAGGTTTTTGAGAGCTTTACTTTCTAGAGTAAGTTTTTATATTTTAGGGCTGTGGGGGACGAAATAGGGCTTAAAAATGACTTCCCAAGTCGTCAACCGCGTCCCAGTTGGCGCGACCGCGGTCCCGACCGTGGTAAATCGCTGGAACACTGCCTCGCCACCGCGGTCGTGGTGAAACGCGGCGGATCGCGGTGGTTGTATACCTTTCTGTAAAACGGGCATAACCTTTTGTACAGAGCTCCGTTAGGGCTCCACAATATATCGTTGGAAAGCCATTTCAATGTCCTACAACTTTCATGCTTTGTGTTTTCCGATTTCCTTACACATTTTTACTAAACTCTGCTGGAAGACAGACCTTCTGCAAACTTAGTCGATTTTGTTAAATCTTATGCACCTCACTCTCCGTCTTGATTCCAAAACAACTATTTTTACCCATAATCATCCCGATGGGACTTCACATGTATAAAATATCAAATTATACCCATTTAATATGTGCACACCTAGTCCGAATGTACGGGATGTTACAAATATAAAGAAAAAAAAACATAGAAATGTTGGACTTCTCCCGACGATGAATCTCCTAGATAGTTTTCTTAAGGAAAGTAAGTCTAAAGAAAATACCAAAAAGATTTTTTGTTTTTTGTAGGTAGTGTAGTAATTCCCTCTTGGTTTTTCTTTGGGCTGCGGTTCTTTTCCAAGGGTTTTTTTAGTTGAATCGGGTGTAGGTAGTTTTAATTTTTAGGATTAGGAACCACATGGCTATGGATTCAATCGCAGCAATATCTCTGAGCTTTGTAATGCCTTGAGAATAGCCAGTACTCTGGTTGTGACGCTTAGGCTCAATTTTTTACTCTAGTATAACTACCTTAAATCGTAGATTCTTAAATTTGCTTAACTGCTTTGACTGGAGTGTCGTGATAAAAACCAATTCAGAATGAGTTATGTGCCATGTTTGTGTGAGGTTTGCATGTATTATGTGCATTGCATGTGATGTCTAGGAGCCCGTCTGGATTGGCTTAAAAAAAGTAGCTTTTCAGCAGAAATAGCTTTTAAGCCAAAAAGCAGTAAGTTGGGATTGCCCAGCTTATTGCTTTTGGCTTGTTTTAAGCAGTTTTTAACTTATTTTAAGCACTTTTTGACTTTGCCAAACACTGAAAAAAGCTAAAAAGAGCTTAAAAGCTGATTTGACCAGCTTAAAAGCCAATCCAAACACCCTCTAGAACTTTTCCCGTATGTGTGCAAAGCGAAATAGTAGTCTTGTTCGGTCTGAGAAGGGATATAGGCGGTTCTTTGTTAAGCCAAATATATATAGAGTACACACCTAATATTATGTATCGTAGTTAACCCCATTGAGCTCATAATCCTTTTTCTTTGGTAACCACATTACAAGTCATACCCCTTTGTTTGAATCGATCATATATTTGAACCTTGTCACCTCTCATGAGCACTTGAATTGTGATGAATTATGAAAAAGTTAAAGTATGGGGGTGGTGGGTTAGCTTTTGAGTGGAACAAGTGAAATAAGGAGAAAGTTGCACCATTCGAAAGAAAAAAAATGTGTCAATAAAAGCCATTTGGATAGAGAGAAAAAAAAAAAGAAAAAAAATATAATAGTCGTAGTGTATGAAAAATAATTCCTGACGGTGGTGGCTTTTGATGTACTGGTGCATAAAGAAGTAGGGGGTAAAATATAGTGAAGTTAAGGTGGAGTTTTGGTTTGACATAAGTATGGGCTTGAAGGTTAAAGTGTGTGTATTAAAGTGCTTAAGGGAGGTGTAGTCAATTATATCCAAATGTATCCTACCCGACCCGCAGCCTACATTACAACCAATGAAAGTCCTATTTGATCTTAGACAGAATGAACTGGATTAGTAGAGTATTACACTACGGGCAAGCTTATGGTGCATCATTTGGGGCATATGAAGGTTATTTTGAAAAGCGAGTGAATTTTTCCTATCTTGAGGTCCTAGGTTATTAAAGTTCATTGTGTGTGGAACTAAGCTCTTCGATTGGGTGAGGGCACATGATTCATAAAGGAAAGGTAATGTTGTTGACTTCCATGTTAGAGTAAGTAAGTGAATTTTGAAAAAGGCATGGTATTTGTGAGTCGAATCTTGAGGCGAGGATGTCACACCTTTGTGCTTAAACTATTTTAAAGATTCTTGGTATAATGAGTTAAGGGAATTGCTTAATAGGCTGTGTCTATGAGTGTAGTTTGATTGCTCGAGGACGAGCAATGTTCAAGTGTGGGGTATTGATGTGTGGCTATCATTCATGGTTTAGCACATTATTTGCCTTGCATTTTTATACGCTTTAATGATAAAGTACACCTTATTTGCATGTAATAGGGTCCATTTTATGTGTAGGTGAATTGGAGATGAAAGAAGAAAAAGGAGACCTACAAGTCAAAAGCGTGCGCGGGAGCAGTGAATGAGAGAACCTGGCGACGCCAGGCTTGAAGCTGGCGTTAGGCTGGCGACGCAAGGCAAAGGCCAAGCAGAACCAGGCGTTAGGCTAGCGACGCCAGGCCTGGAGCCAGGTTCACCAGGCGTTAGGCTGGCGACGCCAGGCCTGGGTCCTGGTCCAGTCCGAGTTTTGAAGACTTAATTCGTTTCTCGGCTTGACTAAGATTTGACCTACACGTTTAGGTCTTGTCCTAAACATATAAATAGACCCAAAAACGCCACTTTGAAGGAATTTTTGCAACCAGAGGCAAGGATAGCTCGTGGAACACTACTTGGGAGTTCGAATCATCGATTTCTACATCCCTTTATCCTTACTTTGTATTAATTATGCAAAATACTTTGGATATTGTTACTATGAGTATGAGTAGTTAAACTCCTAATCTAGGATTTTGATAGAACCTGTTGGAGGATGATTTCTTGTTACGTTAATATTGATTTGCCATAGTATTCTCTCTATTTGTTCAACTATATGCTTATTGATGTTGATTGAAGGGCCCTCAATTAACTGTTCCTATTTAGTATGTATTACTCGGGAGAGAGTGCATATTTGGGTAGTTGTTGAATAACATCACTCCTAACGTATATGAGAGATCAATATGAAGGGTTTAAAGGTGGGACTAGGGATAACGAAACCTTGGTGCGATCTAAGTGAGCTGTACTTAAGTCTAGCTAGCATAATTCGGGAGAATATGTCTAGTATATTGTTGTAATTACTCGGGAGAGAGTTACGCCAGTCAGAGTGCTCATGATCGATAGAGAAGACTTAGGCAAATTTATAGAAAATGTAGCAGAAAGGATTCCGATAATAGGGAAAATCAGAACCTTAGATTATTCCGATTCTTGTCCACAACCCGTTTGTAGTTAGTTCTTGTTTATTTCATTTTTATTACGTAATATTTAGTTAGTAAACATCCAATTTATTACTTAAATCTTTCTGAAGATTGAATACTTGAATTTGTGTAAGTCCAATAGCTGTGTTTAATGGGTTAATTCATGTGGGATTCGACTCCGGACTTGTTAATCGGAATATATTTGCAACGATCGTTTTATCCTTTTTATAAGGCATAATTGGGCGTAATCATTAAATAATGAGTGAGATGTCTCTGCACTTAATTAGAAATTTCAGATTTGAGCCGGAGTACGACTAATCGAATCAGGGTTACCGAATTCCAAATGATTAAACGAAAAAGGAGTATTTAAAATAGGTGAGTGCTTGATTTCTTGCAGAAAATGCAGCAACTTTCCAAGTCATATCCCTAATTTAACGACAAAGAAACTGAACTGCCCATTCTTGAGACTCCAATCATGAATCACGTTACAACCAAACATGTCCCCATCTTATCCTCCTCCTCCTCCTCAATGTGGGTCCTTCATAATTCTTTTCGTTTCCATCAATTGTTTAATTAATAGTAATACAAATTTAGAATTGGTTACAAGGAGAAGACGGCGGATAGAGACGGATCTAGGATTTCAAAATAATTGGTATATTAGTGAATTTACAATTTATATTTGACAGGTTTAACTTTAATCTCTTACCATGAATTCACGACACTTTTAAAATTATAGGTTTCAAATTATATTCTTTTTTAAAATTTT
>NC_031998.1:7747826-7756081 GCF_001879085.1 Nicotiana attenuata
TATATATATATATATATATATATATAAGGAGAGAAGCATGGATTCACGTAAACCCATACCTATTAACCTAGATACGTCCCTTAGCGTAGGCCATTATCGAATGCGTAACTTAAATATATTTAAGATTTTTGTGATGGTCTTATCGTGTGGGAAAAGCAAACAAAGACAGAATTTTCTTTCCTTAATTTAAAAAACGAGAGCACATGGAGTTCATCATTAGGGAATAATAATTCGGCAAAAATAACAAGGCTTTGACGTAAAAGAACGAGTTGGCAAAATTAAATATCAAGCAATCAAACTAATATTCGGAACTTTTTCTTTCTTTAATTCTTTATGAATGATATAATGTTTTTGAAAGAAGATTGGAGCAAACAAAAAAGGGGTTCCCAGATTCTACATAACTCAATGGTTGGAGATCAAATTAAGTTTATATAATACGTGAAAAGTACGTATAAATAAATTGGATAAACATTTCAAAACCAACTCTTCCAACTCAGAACTATAATATTTGAAGTCTGAATCCACATTACTAATTGGAACAACAGGAACTTTGAACAAATTATTGTTGTTTGCATACTGAAACTAATATATAGTAGCTCAATTTTAGGAAATTGACCTAAGTGTTTCTATATATGTGCAAGTTGAACTTCTTCTCAA
The DNA here is from genome assembly GCF_001879085.1 of Nicotiana attenuata. Taxonomy (NCBI): domain Eukaryota; kingdom Viridiplantae; phylum Streptophyta; class Magnoliopsida; order Solanales; family Solanaceae; genus Nicotiana; species Nicotiana attenuata. The sequence goes on from NC_031998.1 coordinate 7,748,484, forward strand.
TGCAAGTTGTGTAGTGCTTATCCAAAACCTACAGTTTCAAACAAATTGCTTGTCTAATTGTAATCTAGGATGCTTTAGATTTTCTTCCACCCCCCCCCCCCCCCCAACCACACACACAAAAATATTGGCTTTGGCCAGACAATGGGCCCTGAAAGTTCAAGAGAAAAGTAAAGCAACACATAATTTTAAGACATAGTTGTAAATTTGTAATAATAAGTGCGTTCCTCCTAACATCACATTCAAATAATTTAAGATAATCCAAGCATCGACAAGATACCATTTTATTCTTTAAAAAAAAGAGATGATAGTTGACTAAGTCAATTATTATAATAAAAGAAATCATGGCAATGTTTCCAGAAGGTTTATTTAAGTAATGTAATCAAGAGTATGTACATTAATTTGTAAATTCAATAACAAATAATTGTTTTACAATCTCCCTAGATGGTATTGTTAGAAATTACTATTTCATAACATATATTTATTGGAACTATGAGTCCACGATAAGAAATAGTATTTATGTAGAGCAAATTTAAGAATTGGAGATCGTATTCTGTCTTGTAAATATTTTTCTGCCAAGAGTTTCATATCAAAATGTATATTTTTACTTACTTGCTTCATAGGTACATCAGTTTACATATAAATAAATAAAAGAAAAAGACGTGAAGGAAGTCATAGATTTAACTTGTATAGTGGGCCTCTCATCACAGATTGAGAACATGGAAACAGGAAACCATTCCCTGATTGCTTCTTCCTTTTTCTTCAAAAAAAAAAATTGTTTTCAATATCCACTTTAGAATAAGATTAATTCGGATTCGCGTTGAATAGTCCCACTTTATAAGGTAAAATGTTTCTTATTACAGGTAATATTATTTTTAGAGCTCAAAATCGAAATCTCTGGTTAAAAATAGATCCCGCCACAACTTTTAATAGTATTAATTCTTTACTGATTGATTCACTCTCTCTGGATAAGTTCGTTGTTTGTCTGAATAGATAAACAATCACTGAACATGGAAACCCTATCCATATTATAATGACATGATTAAACGAGACTATTAATTTGTCAAGTCACGTTCGAAAAAAATCAAGGAACAAACTTTACCCAATCACGGATATATTTATTTTTATGTTAGGAGCCTCCTTTTGATTTTTACTAAAGACAATGCGGACCCATGTGGGTCATACATTGTGACACCCAAAGGGTCATCACCGGATTTCTCTCTTTTTCCGTGCTTCCGAGGCATTGAAAACCTCACCTTTAGTTGCCTCGATTTGCGTGCGCAGTCCGGACGCGTAGGCGGAAAGATTATATGTTAAATTCTGTGAAAAATTTTAAAATGTGGCTTTAAAATGATTAAAGTTGACTTCGGTCAACATTTTTGGTAAACGGACCCGGACCCGTGATTTGACGGTCCCGGAGGGTCCGTAGAAAAATATGGGACTCGGGCATGTGCCCGAAGTCGAAATCCGAGGTCTAGAACCCGAGGAAAAGAATTTTTCTGTGAAATTGTTTTTCTGGAATTATTAAGGAAAATGGAAATGAAAATTGATTAAAAGACTATGGTATGGGGCTCGTATTTTGGTTCCGACGCCCGGTACAAGTCTTATATATGGGTTAAGCACTTTCTGTGAAATTTGGTTGAAATCGGACGTCATTTGACGTGTTTCGGACCTAAACATCTAAAATTTGAAGTTTATGAAGTTAGAATGAAAAATGATGATTTTGAGGTTTGATTCCTCGTTTATGATGTTATTTTAGCGATTTGATCGCTCGGTTAAGTTCGTAGGATGTTGTTGGGTTAGCGTGTGTGATGGGTTAGGAGCCCCGAGGGCTCGGGAGTGATCCGGAGGTGGTTCGGGGTGGTTTTGCACTTAGAAATATAGCAGGTTTTCTTCAGCTGTTGCAGGCCAGATTTGTTTTTCGCGTTCGCGATCGGCCTTACGCGATCGCGATGCTGGCCAGGTCCCCTTCTTCGCGTTCGCGGACTGATTCCCGCGTTCGCGTAGCTTCAATTCCTCCCTCACCGCGTTCGCGAGTCACTCCACGCGTTCGCGTAGAGCATTTCCCTGGACCCCCCAAGTCTTTCTCTTCGCGTTCGCAGCCTCCTCATCGCGAACGCGATGATCAGTTGAATTAACTCTTCGCGAACGCGGCCCCTTTCCCGCGAACGCGAAGGGCATTTTTGCCCAGCGATTTTTAAAGTCTAAAAACAGAATAGTTACGGGATTTCTTCACTTTTTCTCACGAGCTCCCTTCTCCTTCAAGCCTTAGGACCCCATTGAAGCCTCCCTTCTTCAAGGTCACTTGGGTAAGTAATTCCCCACCTAATTCCTTCGTTTTTCTTCATTAATTAGTGAATTCCTAGGCCTAAAAACATGAAATCAAAGTAGAAATTAGGGGTTTTGGGTAGAGTTAGGGTTTTGAGAATTTTGGGTGATTCAACCTCAATTTGGGGTCGAATCTTAAAACAAATTGCATATTTGAACTCGTGGGTTATGGGTGACTAGATTTTGGTCCGAGCCTCGTGTTTGGACCATGTGGGCCGGGTGTCGAATTTTGGTGTTTTTGGAAGAATGCTAGAAAATTCATATCTAGGCTATGGGATGTTGCCATTGAGTCTTTATTGATATTATTGAATAAATTATGCCTAGATATCATTGTTTCGGAGTCGGATTATAGAGGAAAGGCGGTATTTGAGGATTGATTGCTATTCTTTGGACCGAGGTAAGTGTTTGATCTAACTTTGGCTTGAGGGAATAGGATTAGAGTGTTATTATTTGCTAATTGCTAAATGAATCGAGTACGGTGTATAGGCATGGTGACGAGTATCTATACACCGGTGTCTAGCATGACCGTGGGTCCTTGTATGTACTTATCCTGATATTGTTATGACTCTTCCATGTTAATTGATGAATTCTATGCAATGTGAAGAGTACGAGGACTAATTATGAATTGTAAATTCTTTGAAGCGTTGGCTCGAATGATAAAAAGACTATTGAGTAAGAAATGAAAGAAATAGGAAGTGATATGATTAATCCCTTGCCGGGATGGTTTGAGTACATTGATTATCTCCCTTGCCGGGATGTGAGAGTATTGTTGTTGCTCCCTTGCCGGGATTTAGCTGATAATTGTGTAATTCCCTTGCCGGGACATTTCTTATTATTTGTTTATCCCTTCGCCCCGTTTGGTTGTGAGGAAGAGTGATAATGCACGAAGGGTCATTCCGTGCCATGTTTTTGATTATATTTGCACGAAGGGTCATTCCGTGCCATGTTTTGATTATATTTGCACGAAGGGTCATTCCGTGCCATGTTTTGATTATTTATGCACGAAGGGACATTCCGTGCTCTGATTTGATTATAATTGCACGAAGGATCATTCCGTGTCATGATATGAGAGTTATGTGAGGGAAAGCACGAAGGGTGATGCCGTGCACTGTATTTGATTGCTTTTGGTGAGAATGAGAGTAAAAGCACGAAGGTTGATGCCGTACAACTGTTGATTTTCCTGCTCTCATTAATTATTATTATTGCCTGTTTCTTACTTAAATTGTTGACTTTATATCAGGACTATGCTCCCCTTAGTATGCTTCCCTCCCTCTTAACTGTTTAATTTTTTTGTTCTTTCCTTTTATTGCATATATATATTGAACTGCACAGCTTGGTTTGGTAGCCCTGTCTAGCCTCGTCACTACTTCTCCGGGGTTAGGCCAGGAACTTACCAACACATGGGGTCGGTTGTGCTGATGCTACACTTCTGTGCTCTTTTGCACAGATCACGGTACCGGAGCAGCTTTTGGACCACAACAGTAGGATATTGATCGGGAGCTGACTTCAGTCCAGGGACTTATGAGGTAGCCTAGCTTGCGTTCGCAGGCCGGAGTCCCTTTCTATGTTTTCAGTTTGTTTTCATTGTACCGAGACAGACACTCATGTATTTCTACTCAGACTTGTTTGTAGCACTCTTTAGTAGTTCGTGAGATAGCGACACCAGTCTTGGGTAGAGAAATGTTAAACTTCCGCATTTTTGGGTTTTTCAGTTATCTGTGTTTTAAGGACTTCCGCTTTAATTTAAGCGACTCGTTATATTTATATTGTTCTTGTTGGGATGTTATCAGAAAATGTTTAAATACTTGGCTTGCCTAGCTCCGATAGTAGGCGCCATCATGACCCCCGATGGTGGGAAATCCGGGTCGTCACAAGTTCGTATCAGTGCTCTAGGTTACATAGGTCTCGCTACTCACGGACAAACTTGGTAGAGTCTGAGGGATCGGTACGGAGACGTCTGTATTTATCCCCAGAGTCTACGGAGTTAGGAAAAGTTTCGCTTTTGTTCTTTCCTGTCGTGCGATTCTGTTTCACAAATACTGATTGTCTTTCTACTCTGTTCTTTCGCAGATGGCGAGAACACGTGCTTCCTCTTCTACCGCGCAGCAGCCCGAGCTCCCAGCAGCAGCTCCTGCGAGGGGCAGAGGCCGAGGCCGTGCCAGAGGCCGAGGCAGGGGCATAGCTCAGCCCCGAGCAGCAGTCCCAGAGGTGGAGCGTTATATTGACTATGATGAGAAGGTTCCAGCCCCAGCAGCTCCGGTGGGCCCAGCTCAGGTCCTAGGAGGGGTCATGGTTACCCCAGATCTTCAGGATGCTTTAGTCAGGCTGGCAGGCTTTATGGAGAGTGTCACTAGAGCGGGTTTGCTTCTAGTAGCACCAGCCACTTCTCAGGCTGGAGGAGGAGTTCAGACTCCTGCTACACGTACTCCGGAGCAGGTAGCTCCCCAGGCTCATATTCCAGTGGTCCAACCAGCCGTGGCAGCTCAGCCAGGTATTGCAGCCCAGACCGGCGATGGAGCGGCGATGTCTTCGGATGCTTTGTGGAGACTTGACAGGTTCTCCAAGCTCTTTACAACCACTTTCAGCGGTACTTCTTCAGAGAATCCACAGGATTTCTTATTCAACTGCCATGAGATCCTTCGGACTATGGGTATTGTGGAGACCAATGGGGTCGACTTCGCCACTTTTTGACTAGCAGGATCCGCCAAGACTTGGTGGAGGGACTATTGTCTATCCAGACCAGCAGGGTCGCCATCATTGACATGGGATCAGTTTGCAGAGTTGTTTTTGGAGAAGTTTCTCCCAGCTACTCAACGAGAGGCTCTTCGCAGGTAGTTCGAGCGCCTCCAGCAGGGCTCCATGACAGTCACCCAGTATGAGACGCGGTTCATTGATTTGGCACGCCATGCTATTGTTATACTTCCCACAGAGCGAGAGAGGGTGCGGAGGTTTATTGATTCAGCCGATCCATCTCCAGATGGCTATGGGAGCTGGTAGTGAGATTTCTTTTCAGGAGGCGGCCAATGCGGCCCGTAGAGTGGAGATGGCTCTTGCACGAGGAGGTGGTCAGGTGTCGGATAAGAGGCCTCGTCATTCTGGTAGGTTCAGTGGTACCTCATCTGGAGGTAGGGATTCTTATGGTAGAGGCCATCCACCGAGACCCTTTCAGTCAGCACTCCAGGTTTCTCATGGTACTCCAGGCGGTGGTGGTTCTCAGCAGCATTATTCTGATCAGCAGCCCATCAGTGCACCGCCACTTCAGAGTTTCCGGGGAGGACATACAGGTCGACAGGGCCAGCAGTCTCAGCAGCCGAGGGCTTGTTATGGTTGTGGTGACCCGAGTCACATTGTTAGATTTTGCCCTCGAGCCTCGGGTAGTTCTCAGCAGCAGGGTCCTCGCCCTATGATTCAGGCACCAGGTGATCCACAGCTTGCCCAGCCAGCTAGAGGCGGGGGTAGGGATCATAGAGGTGGAGGTAGAGACCGTAGAGGTGGAGCTCGGACCGGCAGAGGTAGGGGTCAGCCAGTAGCAGATCGTCCCAGAGACATGGTTCAGGGAGGTGGGGCCCAGCCCCGGTGTTATGCTTTGCCAGCCAGGCCAGAGGCTGAGTCTTCAGATGCTGTTATTACAGGTACTATTCTGGTCTGTGATAGGGATGCCTCAGTGCTATTTGACCCTGGGTCTACGTATTCATATGTGTCGTCTTATTTTGCACCCTACCTGGCTATGCCTAATGATGCTTTGGGTATCCCTGTTTATGTATCTACACCGGTGGGTGATTCTATAGTGGTCGACCGAGTTCATCGTTCCTGTGTGGTGGTGTTTGAGGGTCTTGAGACCCGTGTTGATTTATTGCTTTTAGACATGGTGGATTTCGACGTTATATTAGGGATGGATTGGCTGTCCCCGTATCATGCTATGTTGGATTATCACGCCAAGACCGTGACCTTGGCTTTGCCAGATTTGCCCCAATTGGAGTGGAGAGGGACCCCAGGTCACGCCACCCGCAGTGTTATTTCATATGTGAAGGCTCGACGCATGGTCGAGAAGGGGTGTTTAGCTTATCTGGCGTATGTTCGCGATTCCAGCGCAAAGGTTCCTTCATTGACTCTATTCCTATTGTTCGGGAGTTCCCCGAGGTTTTCCCTTCAGACCTGCCGGGTATGCCGCCCGGCAGGGATATTGATTTCTGTATTGATCTGGCCCCAGGCACGCAGCCCATTTTTATTCTGTCGTATCGCATGGCCCCGCCAGAGTTGAAGGAGTTAAAGGACCAGTTGCAAGATTTGCTAGAGAAGGGTTTTATCAAGCCTAGTGTTTCTCCTTAGGGGTGCGCCAGTGTTATTTGTGAAGAAAAAGGATGGATCGATGAGGATGTGCATTGATTACCGGCAATTGAACAAAGTGACGATTAAGAACAAGTATCCACTGCCGAGGATTGATGATTTGTTTGACCAGCTTCAGGGTGCGAAGGTGTTTTCAAAGATAGAATTGAGATCTGGCTACCATCAGCTGAGGATTAGGGCGTCTGATGTCCCTGAGACAGCATTCCGCACTCGGTATGGGCATTATGAGTTCTGGTCGTTTGGGTTGACCAATGGCCCAGCCGCATTTATGGAGTTGATGAACCGAGTGTTCAGGCCTTACTTGGACCTGTTCGTGATAGTCTTTATTGATGATATTCTGGTGTACTCCCGCAGCCAGGAGGAGCACGAGCAGCACCTCAGAGTGGTTCTTCAGACTCTGAAGGATAGTCAGTTATACGCTAAGTTCTCGAAGTGCGAGTTCTGGTTGAGTTCGGTTGCATTTCTGGGTCATGTCGTATCAGCAGAGGGTATTCAGGTGGACCCGAAGAAGATTGAGGCAGTCAAGAACTGGCCTCGACCAGCATCAGCTACTGAGATTCGGAGTTTCTTGGGGTTAGCGGGTTATTACCGCCGGTTCGTAGAGGGATTTTCATCCATAGCAGCCCCGATGACCAGATTGACCCAGAAGGGTGCCCAGTTCAGATGGTCGGATGAGTGTGAGGCGAGCTTTCAGAAGCTCAAGACAGCTCTGACTACGACACCGATATTGGTTTTGCCCACAGGCTCAGGGCCTTATATAGTTTATTGTGATGCTTCCCGTATTGGGCTTGGTGCAGTATTGATGCAGGATGGCAGAGTCATTGCTTATGCTTCGAGGCAATTGAAGATCCACGAGAAGAATTATCCGGTCCATGATCTAGAGTTGGCAGCCATTGTTCATGCTTTGAAGATTTGGAGGCATTACT
>NC_031998.1:7756106-7877720 GCF_001879085.1 Nicotiana attenuata
TATATCTCAGTTTCTCGAAGTGTGAGTTCTGGTGATTCGCTTGCATTCTTGGGCATGTCGTATAGCAGAGGGTATCAGGTGGACCCGAAGAAGATTGAGGAAGTCAAGAAACTGGCCTCGACCAGGCATCATTCTACTGAGATTCGAAGTTTTTGGGTTAGCGGGTTAATTACCGCCGGGTTCGTACGAGGGATTTTCACTCATAGCAGCCCCGTGACCAGATGTGACCAGAAGGGTTGCCCAGTTAGATGGTCGGATGAGTGGAGGCGAGCTTTCAGAAAAGCTGCAAGAAGCTCTGACACGAACACCGATATTGGTTTTGCCCACAGGCTCAGGGCCTTATATGTTTATTTTGATGTTCCGTATTGGCTGGTGCAGTATTGATGCAGGATGGCAGAGTCATGCTTATGCGTTCGAGGCAATTTGAAGATCCACGAGAAGAATTATTCCGGGTCCATGATCTAAGTGGTGGTGAGGAGCTGAGTGCCATTGTTCATGCTTTAAGATTTGGAAGGCATTACTTTATATGGTTGACGTGTGAGGTGTACACTATCACAAGAGTCTGCAATACTGTTCAAGCAGAAGGAGTTCAACTGATGGCAGCGGAGTGTGGTTGGAGCTATTGAAGTGGGATTATGATCGTACTATGTTGTAACCACCCCGAGAGAGCCAATGTGGTGGCGATGCATTGAGTAGGAAGTCCGCCAGCATGTAGTCTGCTATATTCCGAGTCAGCCAGAGACCGCGTTGCTTTGGATATTCAAGCCTTGGCCAGTTCGGTTTGTGAGGTTGACATTCTGAGCCCTAGAGAGTGTTAGCTTGCACGGTCGCTCGTTCTTCATTTATTGGGCGTATCTTGTTGATCGGCAGTTTGATGATCCCCATTTGTGTTCCTGAGAGGACACGGTGCAGCGATGAGTGCCACGAAGGTGACTTTAGATGACGATGTTGTTTGAGATTGCAGGGGGAGTTTGATGCCAATGTCGGATGGGATTCGAGAGTTTATCTAGTAGCGGAGGCCCATAGTTTCGGTATTCTATTTCACCCGGGCGCCGCGAAGATGTACAAGGATTGCCGGCATTCCATTATTGTGGCGTCGTATATGAAGAAAGATATCGTTGCATATTGTTGGCCTGCGGTGTTTGAACTGTCAGTAGTCAAGTATGAGCATCAGAGGGCCTTGGTGGTTGTGTTCAGAGGATTGAGCTTTCCGAGTGGAAGTGGAGAGATTACCATGGATTTCGTTACTGGGACTTCCGAGACTCAGGAAGAAGTTCGAGCTCAGATATGGTTATTGTATAGGCTGAACCAAGTCAGCGCATTTCATTCCTGTAGCAGTCTCTTATTCATCGGACAGGGTTAGCTGGAGATCTATATCGAGAGATTGTTCGGCCTTCATGGGGTGCCGCATCTATTCATTTCGGACCGGGGTACGCACTTACTCGCATTTCTGCGAGATCAGTTCAGCAGGAGTTGGGCACTCAGGTTCAGTTGAGCACAGCGTTTCCACCCTCAGACGGACGGCCATCCGAGAGGACTATTCAGACATTGGAGAGATATGCTCGCCTAAGCAATCTGTGTCATCAAATTTGAGGCTCGTGGACCGGTTTTTGCCGCTTAGGCAGAGTTCGCCTACAACAACAGCTGACCAGTCCAGCATTCAGATGCGCTCCTTATGAGGCGTTGTATGGATTAGGGGCGATGTCCAATCTCCGAAGTTCGGATGGTTTGGCGCTGGGAGTAGGGCCGTATTGGGTCACAGAGATTTAGTTCAGGAGCCTTGGATAAGTTCAAGATCATTTCAGGACAGGCTTCGTTCAAGTCCCGCTTACTAGTCGCGGCAAAAGAGTTATGGGGATCTAAGGTTCGAGGTGTAGCTTTCATGGTTGGTGAGGTGTCTTGCTCCGAGTGCGCCTTATAAAGGCGTTGATGAGATTTGGGAAGAAGGCAAGCTTAACCCTAGGTTCATTGTCCATTTGGGATTCTCGATCGTGTGGGAGAGGTGGGCTTACAGACTTGCCCTGCCGCCCAGCTTGTCAGCCGTGCATCTACAGTTTCCATTGTGTCATTGCTTCGGAGTATCACGGCGACTCTCAATCCACGTGTTAGTATTCACCACTAGTATCCGATTGGACAGATCTGTCTTACGAGGGAAGAGCCAGTAGCTATTCTAGACCGGCAGGTTCGACAGTTGAGGATCGAAGAAATTTTCTTCATGCTGTGTCCAGTGGAGAGGTCAGGCCTCCCGAAGACTGCATCGACCTGGTGAGATCCGAAGTCTGATATGGCGAAAGCCATGCTTATACCTGGATCTATTTCCCGACTCAGTTACTTCTTTCTTTTGTCCGTTCTGAGTACGAACGGTTGTTTTGAGAGTGGGAGAATGTGACGACCCAAAGGTCATCACCGGATTTCTCTTTTTTTTCGTGCTTCCGAGGCCTTGAATAATCTCACCTTTAGTTGCTCGATTTGGCGTTGGCGCAGTTCCCCCAGGCGGGGGCCGTATAAGCCGGAAAAGATTATGTGTTAAATTCTGATGAATTAATTTTTCAAAAATGTGGCTCGTTAAAATGATTAAAGTTGACTCGGCTCAAACATTTTGGTAAACGGACCCGACCCGTGATTGACGGTGCCCGGGGGTCCGTAGAAAAATATGGGACCGGGCAGTGTGCCCGAGTCGAAATCCGAGTAAAAGAATTTTTCTGTGAAATTGTTTTTCTGGAATATTTAAGGAAAATTGGAAATAAAAATTGATTAAAAGGACTGTGGGTATCGGGTCTATTTGTTGTCGACGCCCCGTACAAGTCTTATACTATGGGTTAAGCACTGTCTGTGGAAATTCTTGGCTGAAATTCGGACGGTCATTGTGACGTGTTGTCGGACCTACAACATCTAAAATTTTGAAAGTTTATGAAGTTCAGAATGAAAAATGATGATTTTGAGGTTTGATTCCTCGTTTATGATGTTATTTTAGCGATTTGATCGCTCGGTTAAGTTCGTAGGATGTTGTTGGGTTAGCGTGTGTGATGGGTTAGGAGCCCCGAGGGCTCGGGAGTGATCCGGAGGTGGTTCGGGGTGGTTTTGCACTTAGAAATATAGCAGGTTTTCTTCAGCTGTTGCAGGCCAGATTTGTTCTTCGCGTTCGCGATCGGCCTTACGCGATCGCGATGCTGGCAAGGTCCCCTTCTTCGCGTTCGCGGACTGATTCCCGCGTTCGCGTAGCTTCAGTTCCTCCCTCACCGCGTTCGCGAGTCACTCCACGCGTTTGCGTAGAGCATTTCCCTGGACTCCCCAAGTCTTTCTCTTCGCGTTCGCAGCCTCCTCATCGCGAACGCGATGATCAGTTGAATTAACCCTTCGTGAACGCGGCCCCTTCCCGCGAACGCGAAGGGCATTTTTGCCCAGTGATTTTTAAAGCTCAAAAACAGAATAGTTAAGGGATTTCTTCACTTTTTCTCACGAGCTCCCTTCTCCTTCAAGCCTTAGGACCCCATTGAAGCCTCCCTTCTTCAAGGTCACTTGGGTAAGTAATTCCCCACCTAATTCCTTCGTTTTTCTTCATTAATTTGTGAATTCCTAGGCCTAAACATGAAATCAAAGTAGAAAGTAGGGGTTTTGGGTAGAGTTAAGTTTTGAGAATTTTGGGTGATTCAACCTTAATTTGGGGTCGAATCTTAAAACAAATTGCATATTTGAACTCGTGGGGTTATGGGTGACTAGTTTTTGGTCCGAGCCTCGTGTTTGGACCATGTGGGCCCAGTGTCGAATTTTGGTATTTTTGGAAGAATGCTAGGCAATTCATATCTAGGCTATGGGATGTTACCATTGAGTCTTTATTGATATTATTGAATTAATTATGCCTAGATACCATTATTCGGAGTCGGATTGTAGAGGAAAGGCGGTATTTGAGGATTGATTGCTATTCTTTGGACCGAGGTAAGTGTTTGATCTAACTTTGGCTTGAGGGAATAGGATTAGGGTGTTGTTTGCTATTTGCTAAATGTTGAGTACGGTGTATAGGTATGGTGACGAGTATCTATACACCGGTGTCTAGCATGACCGTGGGTCCTTGTATGTACTTATCCTGATATTGTTATGACTCTTCCATGTTAATTGATGAATTCTATGCAATGTGAAGAGTATGAGGACTAATTATGAATTGTAAATTCTTTGGAGCGTTGGCTCGAATGATAAAAAGACTATTGAGTAAGAAATGAAAGAAATAGAAAGTGATATGATTAATCCCTTGCCGGGATGGTTTGAGTACATTGATTATCTCCCTTGCCGGGATGTGAGAGTATTGTTGTTGCTCCCTTACCGGGATTTAGCTGATAATTGTGTAATTCCCTTGCTGGGACATTTCTTATTATTTGTTTATCCCCTCGCCCCGTTTGGTTGTGATTACTGTTTGGGTGAGGAAGAGTGATAATGCACGAAGGGTCATTCCGTGCCATGTTTTTGATTATTTGCACGAAGGGTCATTCTGTGCCATGTTTTGATATTATTTGCACGAAGGGTCATTCCGTGCCATGTTTTGATTATTTATGCACGAAGGGACATTCCGTGCTCTGATTTGATTATAATTGCACGAAGGATCATTCCGTGCCATGATATGAGAGTTATGTGAGGGAAAGCACGAAGGGTGATGTCGTGCACTGTATTTGATTGCTTTTGGTGAGAATGAGAGTAAAAGCACGAAGGTTGATGCCGTGCAACTGTTGATTTTCCTGCTCTCATTAATTATTGTTTTTGCCCTGTTTCTTACTTAAATTGTTGACTTTATATCCGGACTGTACTCCCCCTTAGTATGCTTCCCTCCCTCTTAACTGTTTAATTTCTTTGTTCTTTCCTTTTATTGCATATATATATTGAACTGCACAGGTTGGTTTGGTAGCCCTGTCTAGCCTCGTCACTACTTCTCCGGGGTTAGGCCAGGCACTTACCAGCACATGGGGTCGGTTGTGCTGATGCTACACTTCTGTGCTCTTTTGCACAGATCACGGTACCGGAGCAGCTTTTGGACCACAGCAGTAGGATATTGATCGGGAGCTGACTTCAGTCCAGGGACTTACGAGGTAGCCAAGCTGGCGTTCGCAGGCCGGAATCCCTTTCTATGTTTTCAGTTTGTTTTCATTGTACCGAGACAGACACTCATGTATTTCTATTCAGACTTGTTTGTAGCACTCTTTAGTAGTTCGTGAGATAGCGACACCAGTCTTGGGTAGAGAAATGTTAAACTTCCGTATTTTTGGGTTTTCCAGTTATCTGTGTTTTAAAGACTTCCGCTTTAATTTAAGTGACTCGTTATATTTATATTGTTCTTGTTGGGATGTTATCAGAAAATGTTTAAATACTTGGCTTACCTAGCTCCGATAGTAGGCGCCATCACGACCCCCGATGGTGGGAAATCCGGGTCGTGACATACATTCTTTTGTGGACACAGAGAAGCTGGCTAAGAAATATGCATTTAAATTACGATAATCATTAATTTATCTTCCACGTGGCAGCATTTGAGAAGTTCTCATTTTTTTTATTTGATACTTATATTGAAGTTTAATCTGAATAATTATATAAAATTCTATGCTAAATTCAAAATTTCTCACGTCTCCATCGCACCACTTCTAATATTTTGTCGAATATAGAGGGCCAATCATTTTCAATAAGAGCCCCCCCTTTTATCCTTTTTCCAAATGGCCAGTCAATTGTGCTTTGTTCTTTTTTTTTTTCTAGCTAGTCTCTTTCTTTCTTTTTTCTTTTGTATTTGTATTTGTATTGGCAAGATTCTTTCCCTAATGTCTTATTATATTCTTCTAGATACATTTAGATTATGCTAATATGGGCTGAACCTCACCCTAATTTGCATGTGTCCTCATTTGCGTGTACTGCGACTGCATAATTCATAATGGTTGCTCATTAGTAATCATCTCAAAATCAAACTCCTCCCTGTTCCGTTTTATAGGACTCTTTTTAAAACAATTTATTTGAAAATTTTAATTTTTAATTACATACTCTTAATATTACAAAAATGTTATAACGTGTTTACGGCAACTTCTTAAGGTACTTTTCTTTTGTGCTAATAATCTATTTTCCTAAAATTTCATGTGCAGTTAAATATCGTCACATAAATTCAACGAAGGGAATTACTTTTAAAAAAAATCCTGAACAGTTGTTTAGTTTAAGTTTGATGAGCTTTAATTTGATATTTAAATATCTTGTTGTCATTTTAAGAATACAAAAATGGTAAAAATTCACAATCTTTTTTATTTTTCAAAAAAACCCATCCTAGTTGTTATATATGTTAGTAGGTTTTAACCTATTGAAGAATTGATTTCCTTTTTGTTTAATTCCCCTAAAACCTTCTTAGCATAACTGCTCTTTTAATTGTGTTTATTGACGTGCAACCATGGGGCAAGTAAAGAAGTTGTAGCCCTTATTTCATTGGCATCATCATCGTTAATACTTAAAAAAGAAACGAATCACGATGGCACTAACAATGAACAAAGTAATTGTAGACTAATAATTGAGTCAGAATTTTTATTAAGGAGATTCAAAATATAGAAAAATAAACACATAAATAAGTCAAATTCAATATTTACCTTATATATATATTAAAAAATTATTTAAACCATATTCGTAAAATATAATTTTCTGACAAAAAAATGGAGTGAGCCACATTGCGCCTTACGTTGGTAAAATATTACACTTGGATGTTCTAAATTACACTTTGTAGGCAATCCTTAGAGAAGATATTATCTAAAAGGAAATATGAGTCGCATCATCCTATTTTATAACTAGACCATCTCTAATTAACCATGCTACCTAAGTCTAAAACCTAGGAATATTGAGCACACTTGTCACCACACACACTATATGCTTCATAACCTAATCTGAAGTGCGACTTTCCAAATTTTTATTGATTGGTTGTCTTGTTAGTCATTTTCGTTCTAGTTATTTCATTAATGTCTCGTTTCCTATTTAAATGTATTTATCAATATTTCATATTCAAACTATCCAGAAAAATCAAGACATACATAACTGAACGTATACTAAAAGGGAATTTCCTTAGCTAGATGATATATATATATATATATATATATATATATATATATATATATATATATATATATATATATATATATATAGATATATATTGAAATCGCCAACACCTTTTAGGAAATATCACAAGTTACTTTTAATAATGAGAATTTCTTAGCTAGAGGATGCAATTCTATATATTGCTTTATTCAATCATCCACGTTGGAACATCAGTACATGTGATGACCCGATAGGTCATCTAGAGTTTTAGAATCTAATTCTGTGTTTCGAAGCCTCAAATACCTCATTTTAGTCTTTCTCGATTTGCGTATGCAGTCCGAATATTTTTCAGGAAGGCTTTTGTGTAAAAAACTGATAAATTATGAAATTTTACCTTAAAAATCCATTTGAGTTGACTTCAGTCAACGGTTTGAGCAAACGGACCCGGATTCGTATTTTGACGGTCCCGGTGAGTCCGTATCGTGATTTGAGACTTGGACTTATGCCCAGAATCGAATTCGGAAGTCCCTAGCTCGAGTTATATATCACATTTTGTTGAAATTTGAAAGTTCAAAGGCTTAATGAATCTAAAAGTTCGATCAATGTTTGACTTTATTTATATCGGGTCCGTATTTTAGTTCTGAAATGCGGTACAGGTCCATTACTATATTTATGACTTGTCTGTCAACTTTGGTGAGAAACGGAATTGGTTTGACGTGATTCGGACGTCAGGTTGTTAAAATAGCAATTCTAAAGTTTTCTTGAAAATTTATTAGATTTTGGTGTCTGATTCATAGTTCTAGATGTTATTTGGCGATTTGATCATGCGAGAAAGTTCGTATGATGTTGTTGGACTTGTGTGCATGCTTGGTTTGGGTCCCCGAGGGCTCAGGTGAGTTACAGATAGGTTACGGAGTGAAATTGGACTTAGAATCATAGCTGGTGCATTTAGTTTCTGGTGTCTGTTGCAGATCTCGCAAATGCGAGATCAGGCTCGCATTCGCAAGGAAAGTTCGCAATTGCGAACTTGGCAATTCCGCTTTTGCAAAAGCAGAGTCGCAATTTCGACTCAGCACTATTTTTGAGGATCTTCGCATTTGCGAAGAAGGGCCCGCATTTGCGATGGCAGCAGGGTTTGCATTTGCGGCCATTTTATCGCAATTGGGATCACTGGGATTTTGAGAAGAGTTCGCAATTGCGGCCTCTTTCTCGCAATTGCGATGTCTGCAGCTGGGTGAAATCTGAACTCGATGGGATTTTTCTCTCATTCTTCAAATTCTCAAACATAGAACCCTAGAGGCGATTTTCCCAAGAACCTTTCTTCCCCAATTCATTGGTAAGTGATTCTAACCTATTTTCTTTCAATCTTCCATTATATTTCACAAGATTTCAACCTAAAATCTATGATTTTCATAGTAGAAATTGGGGGTTGGGTAGAATTAGGAAATTTTGTAGAAATTGGAATTTAGACTTTAAATTGATGTCAGATTTCGAAAGAAATTACATAATTGGGCTCGGGGTAAATAGGTAATCGGGTTTTGGTCCAAATTTCGGATTTTGACCAAGCGAGCCAGGGTCGATTTTTGACTTTTTGGGGGAAAGTTAGAAAATACTAAATTTATGCATTGTAATTGATTCCTTTAGCAATATTTGATATTATTGAGTCAATTATGGTTAGATACGAGTGGTTTAGAGGCAGATACTAGGGGAAAGGCCCCGGTAGAGCTCTGAATTTATTGCATAGTGAGGTAAGTGTTGAGTTTAACCTTGATTAGAGGGAATTAGGAACCCTCGAACTATGTGCTATGTGAATTTCAAGTGTTGCGACGGATATGCGAGGTGACGAGAGCTTATACGCTGCCGAATTACTTGTTTTTCTTGATTTTCCGCTTTTCCTTAATTATTTCCTTCCATGTCTTAACTGTTATGTGCCCTAAATGCCTTCCATGTTTTAATTGCTAACTTGTCAATCATTGTTTTCTCCTGTTAAAATATTAAGACCTCTTCATGTTTTCATGACTTGCTGCTATTTGGCCTAATTGACGTATTTGCATCTTTTAATTGTCATTTGTTGGACTGTCTCGCCATGTAGTATTTCATACGTAGATTTCCAAGTTGGTGCAAGGTTTACTTCCTGTTTCAACTTTATATTCATCAGTTGTGGTGGTTCTTATGATTTGAATTATTGATTTGACTGTTCTCATTGAGTATTTGGTACTTATATGGTAGGATCGGGTTGCATGCCGTAACATGTGAAATAAGGGTGGATCGAAATGGTGGAATAATGGTGAATTTGTACTGATACGGTGGATCGAGTTGCATGCCGCAACAGGTGAAATAAGGGTGGATCGATATGGTGAAATAAGGGTGAAATGTGATACTGATATTGTTATATGGTGGATCGGGTTGTGCGCCGCAACATTTATTTATTTTGATTGTTGATATTGTTACGGTGGAATAAGGGAGGATTATATTGAACGGTGGGATCGGATTGTACGCCGCAATAACCTATGTGTTTCTACTTCTTGAGTTGTGTTGGTTTTCGGTATTTTCACTTGAAACTCTAAGGATTGGTAACTCTGATTGTCACTGGCTTACTTCCTGAGGCTGTAGCTAATATCTTCAGTTGACTGTCCTATTTTCTTCCGTATTTCTTTTTCTGTGTTTATTATATACTGCGTACATGTTAGAGTGTAAGTGACCTGCCTTAGCCTCGTCACTACTTCGTCGAGGTTAGGCTCGACACTTATTGAGTACATGGGGCCGGTTGTACTCATACTACACTATGCACTTCTTGTGTAGATTTTTGAGTCGGTCCCAGCGGCGGTTATTAGCGTGCTCGAATTGGACAGCTTGTGGAGACTTGAGGTACAGCTGCTCAGCGCCCGCAGCTCCTGGAGTCCCCTTCCCTTTTTGTTTGGATATGAACTTTCTTTTCAGATAGCTTTATGTTATTTCAGACCCTTGTTTGTACTATTCTAGTAGCTCGTACACAGAGGCGGAGCCACAGTGTCGACTATGGGTTCGGCCGAACCCAGTAGCTCTGGTTTAAATCATGTACTTGTCTTAAAATTTTCATACAATACAATAACAACAACAACCCAATGGAATCCCACAAGTGGGGTCTGGGGAGAGTAGTGTACAAATTATTAATTTAAAACCCAGTAACTTAAAAGGATTATGATCCAGAACCCATAAGTTTGAAATCCTGGCTCCGCCCCTGCTCGTACACTTGTGACACCGGGTCCAGGGATGTATCAGACATTTGGCTATTTTAGCTTCCGCATTATTACTTTGGATTATTGCAGTAGTTTCAGTTCTTTCTCATTAAGAAATTTTAAACTGTTAAAAATGGATAAAATGTTCTAACGTTGGCTTGCCTGGCAAGTGAAATGTTATGCGTCATTACAGTCCCGACGGTGAAAATTCAGGGTCGTGACAGTACATTTGAAATAAAGCACAACTATGACATCGATCAATCGATTTGATTTATATCACCTGTAAGTCACTTTTAATAAATTATGTATTAGTTGTTATTCTACTCATTATTTTAAAAGCAATGCAAGAAAGGTGAACCATTTGCCTAATGAATACTGATACTTTTGTCGTCAATTTAGGGGTAGGCATTATTCGTCTTTAACCAAAAGATTGACCGCACCAAACAAAGATTTTACAAATTGGTGATTCGAAATATGTTATAATTATTTGTAGGATATCTCATCTTATTAAGAATAAAATTAAATTATAAAATATTTTTTTCGAATATGCTAAAAAAGAAATTATATCACATACCACGTCTCAGATAAAGCTGCTTCAAAATCAAACCCCTCTTTATACGGCGTCGTCAGCGTTGGGTTGGATTATTTGGTCACGTTGACTGTGTTCCTTCAGTGCCGGCATTTTTCAGATCGTCAAGAAACTTTCAATGACGGCTAATTATATGTGAAAACCTTGGATCTATGAAATTGTAATTGTTGACAAGTTGAAATAAGATATTTAGCTTCTTCTCTTAAATCATAATTATTGATACACCATTTAGGAATCTTCACAATTTTCGGTGTTGAACAAGGAATTTAAATATAAAGAATTTTGAATTCCCGAAAAGTTTCATTTTGCAAAACAGCTTTGCTAAGAGATCATGTGTAGTGTATTTGTTTCTTGTCTAATGATTGGTCAAATTTGCTTTTACAAAGTAAAAAAGAAGAAAGAATAAGTTTTTTTTTTTAATCCAAAATTTAGACTCAAACAGGAAAAATCGAGACGAAGTATCAAAAATTGAACCGAGAGAACCAAACTTATCTCGGTAATATTTCAATTTGTCCATAAATTAACCGAATGGAAAAGTTAGTGAACTGTCGCCATTGTCGCAGAGGACATTTTGATACCATCTTATTTTGAGATGCACTAGTAAGAGCCCATTTGATTTAGCTGCTTAAAAGTGGCCGATAAATATCAAAGTACTGAAAATACCTTTAAGTACTTAAATTGATTTAACGGAAAAGGGCCAAAGCTATCCCTATCGTTTGCTAAATGGTTTATAAATACCTTCCGTCCATCTATCCGTTCAAAAAAATACACTCCGTCCATCTATCCGTTCAAAAAAACACACGAAGTTAATTCTATTAACAAAAATACCCCCGCGACTAACGGCAGAACTGACGGAGTGTGTTATTTTGAACGGATAGATGGACGGAGGGTATTTATAAACCATTTAGCAAGCGAAGGGATTATTGACCAAGAATTAAATATGGGTCTTATTTTTACCCATTTACCTGGTCCGACCCTATTTGTTTGACCTGCCTAATTATTTTCTTTCTTTTTCTTTGCTTTTTTTTCCTCTCTTTTTCCTTATCACCCAGCACACCCACTCTCATCTCACAAAGAATTTTTAGCGTTTCTTTGTTGAAACAAATCTTTCTTTGTGTTTGAAAATATGGCTTTGCTTTCACTTCATCTGCAATTCATGGCTCTTTGTCATCCTCTTCTTCTTCTTATGAGCATCCCAAAAGTAACCCTTTACTCTATTTTTTACCTTTTATAGATTCAATCTTTATCCTAGAATGTGATAATTTCAAGCTTTTTAGCACCTTGGTTTCAATTTTCTTGTGTGCTTGTATCAGTTATATGTAGTTGTTTGTTCTCTGTTATTTCGTGACTCTTTTGTCTTCTTATGAACAATCCAAAGATTTCCATTACTTGTCCCTTTCAAAGTTTCAATATTTCTCCTAGAGTTGATTGATATATTTGGACAATTTTAGCATTTGGGCTCAATTTTTTTGTTTCAGATTTTTTGTTTGTTTTGATCCTTGTCTTCTTACTTAACAACCCAAATGTATATATTGATTTTTCATTTAAGAGTTTCAATACTTTTCCAGAGTTTGATTGGAGAAATTTCAGAATCTGGTTTGAATTTCGGGTTATTTGATTTTGAATTTTATCTATTCTTTAATTAATTTGTTATTGTGTGTATGCAGTGTCCCAATTGGAGAAGAAGAAAGGCGGAGATCAAATGAGTGGGAATGGGTGTGATAGATACTACCCATTTTTGTAAATGGGTCGGATAAGGTAAATGGGTTGAAATAATATTCATTTTTTGTTCCAGTCAAAGATTGCCACGTGGCCCAACTATCCCTATCTTTTGCTAAATGGTCTATAAATACCCTCCGTCCATCTATCCGTTCAAAAAAATACACTCCATCAGTTCTACCGTTAGTTGCGGGGGTATTTTTGTTAATAGAATTAACTTCGTGTGTTTTTTTGAACGGATAGATGGACAGAGTGTATTTTTTTGAACGAATAGATGGATAGAGGGTATTTATAAACCATTTAGCAAACGATAGGAATAGTTTTGGTCCTTTTCCGTTGATTTAATATATAAATAATTACATATTTTGAAACAAAAATATTAGAAGTGATGATAAGTCGTTGATTTGTTTATCAGCCCTTTTCTTACCTCAAATGTGTATAAGCTAGTTTGATGAGTTTAAAATCTGACCCAAACACCCTCTAAAGTCATCTTTTAAAGCGCTGGTCTTATGTTACATGGTAAAATAATTTAATGTATTGGATGTTGTTTACCCTAAAAAACGGACAACAACTAAATTTATATGTTGTTTAAGGATATGCGGATTAATTCGATACAAATGATAAATTGCATTAGATTAAACAGATAAATGACGTAATAAATTGGCAAACCAATTAAGGGGAGTGAACCCAACTCGGTAACAATTTTAATGGAATGACTGCATTCGATCCCGGGCTCTCGATAATGAAGAACTAATGGACAAAAGTAAGACCTTTGAATAATAGAAAAAATAAGAGTATGTTGCCTTGATATGCGTGTTACAACGTGTCTAATGAATAGTCAGACTCCCCTTTATATATTAGGGGAATTTCACTATAAGTACAATTCCATAAAAGGTAAAAATCTTCTGTTTTTGCTAATCAGTGATTCTCGATCGATACGTGCCGAGATCCACGTCGTGACATCTGGCTGGGCACGGATATCACGACCCTTTGATAGTATGCTCAATTATCTGATAATGTTCTCCGAAATTGGGATTCGAATCGGACGTGGGGGACGTGCCCCGATTCCTCCGAGGGCAGTTGTTTTGCCCGGGTCCCGACTCGAGGGACTCCTTGCTCCGATTCTGGTTTCTTAGGGTCATGTCTCTGCTCCGTTTACATCATCGAGAACCGAAAATGTCCAACGGGCTCAGTCTTACCCGTATACAAATAGTCCCCTCAGCTTGTGAGTAGTTATATCCGGCGAGATCCCTGTCATGTCAAGATGGGACCAAGCGAAACAATCTATGTTAACTATAAGGAATTCAATGATTTTTTTCCGGATCTCGGGAGTTAGCCCCTTTCCTAGGTATACCTTCCGATCGGGAAGGTGTTCGATCAATGTGACTTGTTCCAGCACCTCAATCGTTGACTTGGTGGCATCGGAATCGTCAGGAGCTATGAAAGACCTGGGGACTTCGTAATCGTCATCCTTTACTCTCTCTTGTTTTTCTGGTTCGGTCGAGGCTGGTGTCGGTGATTGCTATTTGGTTTCATCCATGGTGACCGAACTTGAGTTCTTTGATGTCGAGAGTACGGATATCGGGACTACCTCATCGACCGCGAGCATTTCTTTTGCAGTCGGTTGCTCTCCGTAGTTTTGATTCCTCCTGGTGTGGGAAATCTCAACGCCTGATATAGTGTCAAGGGTACTGCCTTCATGTTGTGAATCTATAGCCTCCCAAATAGAGCATTGCATCTTATATCTCCTTCGATAACATAGAACTTTGTTTCTGAACGGTTCCGGTGGTGTTTACCGGCAGGGCTATCTCCTATTTTATGGTCTCACATGCCATGTTAAATCCGTTTAAAACTTAGACTGCAGGCACAATTTGGTCTTGTAGACCTAGCTGCTCCACGACCCTCGATCAGTGCATCATTGTATGGTTGTATGATGCCCTCAGCGTCCTTGTCGTTGAAAGATACGATTCCTTCTGGTACATAATTTCGAGTCCGTTTTTCCTTTGTAATAGACACTTTAGTGCGTTTTAACATCGGCCCCTAGGGGACATCAATCCCACCAATGATCATGTTAATGACGTGCTGAGGTTCCTCCTACTCGATCTACTTGTTGGAGTCTCTATTCCTGAAGTGATTTTTGGCTCGATCACTCTGAAATTCTCGGAGGTGTCTGTTATTGAATAATCGGGCTACTTCTTCTCTCAGTTATCGACAGTCTTCGGTTCTGTGGCCGTGAGTACCATGATATTTACACATTAGGTTGGGGTCCCTTTGGGCAAAATCGTGTAATGGTCGAGGCCACTTAGTATCTTTGATGTGTCTGATGGCTGATATGATACCGGCAACATCGACATTGAAGTTTTACTCCGACAACCTTGGTGCTTCCTTAGACCCGATGGGTCTATCAAAACCGTTTTTTTTCATGAGTCCCCGGTTATTATGACTCGGTCGCTTCTTCTCTCACTCCTCGCAGGGTTGCGTCCGGACCTATTACTCCTTCGATCTCCATTGTATGGTTGATACCGATCTCTATTCGATCTTGGCTCATCATCGACGACTCTTTTGGATCTCCTTTACAAAGGCATCTGCAAGCATAGCAAACGAGTCAATAGAATTAGGGGGTAAGTTGTGATACCATATCATAGCTCCTTTGGACAATGTCTCTCCAAACTTTTTCAACAGAACGGATTCTATTTCATCATCTTCCAAGTCGTTCCCCTTGATGGCGCACATGTAGGAGGTCACATGTTCGTTTGGATCAGTTCTCCCATTATACTTCAGAATTTCAGGCATACGGAACTTCTTGGGATCGGCTTTGGAGGTGCGGGGAAAGGATTTTGGACAAATTTCTTGGAATCCAGGCCCTTTAGTATCGGTGGTGCTCCTGGGATTCGATCAACCCTGGAGTTATAGGTCTCCACTTTCTTCTCGTTAGCTTCGATTTTCTTTTCTCCCGATTCCACCCGTTTTGTCAATTCCTCGAGCATTTTTTATTATCTCAGGATTGGTCCCAAGTTCAGCTTCACTCGTCCTTTTTGTGACTGGTTCATTTCTACGAGCGTTTTCCCGAAGTGGTTCGGGCTCAACTCTGCTGGGAGCGCAGTTCTGGTTCTACAACTGGGCTATTGCTGCCTGTTGAGCTTGTAATTTTTCGAAAACACGCGCAAGTTGATCCCTTCACTTTCTCCGTTGTGCGTACTCTGGGCTATCGACCGGGCTCCCCTGCGGACGCTGTTTTCGGGATCAGTAGGCAAGTTTGCTTCGATAACCACGTGTGAGTTAGCATCGATCGGATCCGCGACTGGAACTCCGTTAGGGTCAATAGGGGGTGCCTCTATGCTGGGCACCACGTTATTGTTTTATCCATGGTGGCCGGACTCAGCATCAACGTTCAAATTAGCAGATTGGGAGTTTGACATTCTTAATTTTGACCTAAAATCAAAAGTTCAAAGAACAAGTGTAAAATAGAGTGTGTTATGGAAATTTGTATCAGATTGCCACTATTATCCTTAGCCCCACGGTGGGCGCCAAACTATTTACCCTAAAAAATTGATAACAATTAACTTTATATGTGGTTTTAAGGATATGCGGATCAATTCGATACAAATGATAAATTGGGTTAGATTAAACAGATAAAGGACGTAATAAATTGTCAAACCAATTAACGGGAGCTATCCCGGACTCGGTAATAATTTTAATGGAATGCCTGCCTTCGATCCTGGGATTTCGATAATGAAGAACCGATGGACAAAAGTAAGAATTTTGAATAATAGAAAAAATAAGAGTATATTGCCTTGATATGCATGCTACAACGTGTCTAATGAATAGTCAGACCCCCTTTATGTAGTAAGGGAGTTTCACCCAAGGTACAATTCCATAAAAGGTAAAAATCTTGTGTTTTGCTAATCACTGATTCTCTGCCGATACGTGCTGAGATCCACGCCGTGACATCCAGCTGGGCACGGATATCACGGTCCTTTGTTAGTCATGCTCGATTATCTGGTAATGTTCTCCGAAATTTTGGGATTTGAATCGGACCTGAGGGACGTGGCTCCGATTCCTTCGAGGGCAGGTGTTTTGGCTGGGCCCCGACTCGAGGGACTCCTTGCTCTGATTCCGGTGACGGTCATGTCTCTGCTCCGTTTACTTCATCGAGAATCGAGATATCCAACGGGCTCAGTCTCACCCGTATACAGATGTATTAATTTCTTAACTAGCACTAAACAATATTCATTGTATGCTTACTTTTGTTAATGGAGAAAAAGGAAAAGTAAAACAAGAATCAATACTTTATTTTCAGTTTAGTCATAAAACAAAAAGGGACAAAGTAAGGAAATTCAAATTTCCTCTATTTAAAAAACGAAAAAGAAAAAGTCTCTCGATTTTATTATGAGGAAGCCCATATTTTACAATTACGTCGGTATAAAATTGCCTAATCGGCGGATGCCACGTGGAATAATCTTAGTGCCTCAACCCTAAGATATCATGTGACCGTCATTTTCTCACACTCATCTTCTCTTACTATAAATATCCACGTAAAACCCCCAAATTTCTGCACCACTTTATCTTCTTCTATTTCATTCTAAGCAAAATAACCTTCTAGAAATAAACAACAAAAATGAACCAAGATGAGTTCACTACTGAGTTACTCCCGGGTTTACCTGAGGAAATTGCCCTTGAGTGCTTGACCCGATTACACTATTCAACTCACCGAGTTGCTTCTCGTGTTTGTAGAAGATGGTGTAGGCTTCTTCAAAGCAAGGAATTTTATTATCATCGTAAACAAACTGGTTTTACTCATAAAGCCGCTTGTTTAGTACAAGCACTTCCTGTTCAATTCGAGTCTAAACCTGTAGGACAACCGAGGTACGCTATCTCGGTGTTCGACTCGGTAACTGGGAGTTGGGATCGGGTTGACCCGATTCCGAAATATCCTGACGGGTTACCGATGTTCTGTCAAATTGCGACAACGGAAGGCAAGCTTATTGTCATGGGCGGGTGGAACCCAGCGAGCTGGGATCCGATTAAGGATGTTTTTGTGTACGATTTCATGACTCGGAGGTGGACTCAGTGCAAGGATATGCCGGGGAGTCGGTCGTTTTTCGCGATGGGAGCTGCCGGAGGACGGGTTTTCATCGCCGGTGGTCACGACGAGAGCAAGAACGCGCTGAGCTCCGCGTGGGTTTTTGATATCACGAGCAACGAGTGGACTGAGTTGCCTCGGATGAGTGAGGAGCGTGACGAGTGCGAAGGTGTGATAATCGGGTCGGATTTCTGGGTCGTAAGCGGGTATGATACCGAAAGTCAAGGCCGGTTCAAGAGTAGCGCTGAGTTATATGAACTCAGTACAGGTGAGTGGAGGCGAGTTGAGAATGCTTGGGGGTCGAGTCAATGCCCTAGAGCATGTGTGGGGGTGGGCAAAAATGGAAATTTGACTTGCTGGGCTGAATCCGACCCAAATGTTAAAGTCGGAGCTTGTGGTGTTGACCTTGGTGATCGGACCTTGGTAACCGGGTCGGCGTATCAAGGAGCCCCACATGGATTTTTCTTTGTGGAAAACAGCAAGAAAGAAGGGCAAAATAGTAAATTGGTGAAAATTGATGTTCCAGAGGATTTTTCAGGATTTGTGCAATCTGGATGCTGTGTGGAGATTTGAAATTTTGTATAATGTTATTTGTAAGTATGTAACTACGTAATTTTCCCTTTTCTTTTTCGTACTTTTTCCACTTGAGATGAAGCAAAAGTATATATAGTAGCTCTGCTGCTTTTAAGCATAGTAGTCTTTTTATGTAAAACTATGTTTGGAGTATAGTATAGTAAAAAATATTGGAGCAAAAGTAACTAGTAGCACTACAATTAACTTTTGTATCTAACTC
The DNA here is from genome assembly GCF_001879085.1 of Nicotiana attenuata. Taxonomy (NCBI): domain Eukaryota; kingdom Viridiplantae; phylum Streptophyta; class Magnoliopsida; order Solanales; family Solanaceae; genus Nicotiana; species Nicotiana attenuata. Next base: position 7,774,544 of record NC_031998.1, read on the forward strand.
TTTGTACTTCCTTTTTCCACTTAAGAAAGGTCAATTGATTATCTTATTGGAAGTTCAAACTTATGATGTTGCACTTTTGATTGTAACCTCCGCCATTGAGCTGTTCATATAAAAAGTAAAAGAAAGGATGTATAAAGTATGTTACCTTTACGTAGAGTTTATACTATGATGCAAGTATTATTAAGTAATTTCACAGTTTAAAAACGTCTTTTTATTTTGTGTTTGCCTGTGCATGTTCTAAACTTCTAATTTATTTGTAAACGGGGTAAATTTTTTGGTTTTCTGTTTAATAATATTTGCAGTCACAAAAATGTATCCTCTTTTTGTATAAGAATACAAAAAACTACAGTACTACTTTCCAACTGGCAGAACAGCATGACTTGGAGCTTCTGTGGCTAAACTTTTAAAATCTTATTTATTTCTGTGGCTAAAATCTTATTTATTTTGAAAGGTACTTTCTCTCAAATGAAGTTTTTTAAAATAATTTTTTTTCTTTCTTATATAATATTTGAAATTTATTTACCAAAATTGTCCTAGTTTTGTATATTACCCACCCTAAACAAAGATTACTTACAAATTATATACAATTCATTATTAGTGTCTTGAATAGGGGTGTTCATAAAAAATCGAAAACCAAACCAAACCGACAAAGAAAACCGATACTTTTTTGTTTGGTTTGGTTTTGGTTTTGAATTTTAAAAACCGATCGAATTTGGTTTGGTTTTGGTTTTAATCAGAAAAAACCGAACCAAACCGACTATAGGAGTAGCTATTTCAAATTTATTATTACACCTATATATATGTATATTGTTACGCAAAGTTTCAAAAAATTTATGATAAATGTTAATAGTTTGCAATTTTAATATAGTTCTTTACCTTTACATTCTAGTTTGATTGGTAGTTTTCTTTTGTTTAATATAAGAATCGATTTCGTGTTAAAAATAACATATTTTTAATTGAGTCCTTAAATTATTCATCACTATTCGATTCAATTATCATCAATATATCTTAGTAAATAATAGATTTCTCAAAGGGCAATTGATTTGATAATGTTACATTGAAAATGTGGTCACCGGAATATGTGTTTGGTAGTGTATGTCTTATATTTAAGAAAAAAACGACAAATAACCGAAAAAATCGAAAAACCGACATAAATCGAATCGAGAAAAACCGACTTAATTGGTTTGGTTTGGTTTGGTTCTAATATTTGAAAAACCGACTTACTTGGTTTGGTTTCTTTTTAGGGGAAAACCGATCCAAACCGAACCATGAACACCCCTAGTCTTGAATTAGGAGATTTAGTTACATTATTTAAATTTTTTCTCTCCTGTCCTCTTTCCTCACTGTCGCATCTCTCGTCAATTTTTCTTTCTTTCTTCATCTTTCTCTCTCGCCGTTTTTCTCTCTCAATAAGGTAAGCCTAAAAATTGTCTTCTGTCAGTCAACCTATTGAAGTAACCTCCAGGTCGTAGGAATTGAAGATTCGAACACTAATGTATCATAAAGCTTTGAATTCGAATTTGAGTTTTCAAAAATCATTATTTCTTTAGATTGGGTGTTGTTGCAAACAGTTGGGAATATTGTTTGTAGTTTATGTCTCAATTTTGAGGGTGCTTGGTGAAGAGTAGACTTGGTTCTGGCTGAATTTCAGATGGAAACTCGAAAGAAGAAGAAGAAGACATGACATACAATATACTTACGAAATTGTAGTAAAGTTGTAGTAAAATTGTAGGTAATTGTATTCTTTTGTAGTTATATATATATTTTTTATTTGAATGTTGTATGAAAGTTGAAAATAGTTGTATGACAAAATCTAGTTGTCTCCCATGTATAATTTGAGAAACTGATGATATTTGACATAACAATGCCTTTTGGCATTTAACTCTAATATTCACACAATGAAGCATCACGAAATTCTTCTTTAATAAATGTCTTTCAACGATTCAACGAATAATATTTATCTGATTATGCTACTAGCTTAACACATTTGATTTCCTTGAATATGCATTACTTTTACTAACGCGGAGGAAATCAAAACATCATAAGCACCGAAAGCCTGCAGATCTATCACGTAACCAACTTGAAAATAGGGCTCCTTATTACTTAGACAAATGACAATACTCAGTACAAGTNGCCTCTCTAAAATTCCAATCAAAACTTACTCTCTTAATACAATTTTGATACATATCAATAACTTTATGTAAAAAGATAGTATTGATAACTTAAATACAAATTTTATATAACGATTCATACATGATACAACTATTTTCAACTTTCATACCATATTCAATAAAAAAATATATATGACTACAACATAATACAATTTGCCTACAACTTTACTATAATTTTACTACAATTTCGTAAGTATATTGTATGTCATGTCTTCTTCTTCTTCTTCTTCTTCTTCTTCTTCTTCTTCTTCTTCTTCTTCGAGTTTCAATCTGAAATTCAGCCAAAATCAAGTCTAATCTTCACCANATTTCAAATCGAAGATAAAGTCATTCTATTTTCCATAGTAAAAATAAATTTTACACAACTAATTATATATTATACAATTTATCTATAATTTTCATACATTATTTCAACTCAGTTATATACAACTACAATATCATACAACTTGAATACAATTTTTATACAATATTGTTCAACTTTATATATATATATATATATATATATATATATATATATATATATATAAACAACATAATACAATTTTTCAACAACTTTACTACAATTTCTGCAGTAAAATGTATGTCATGTCTTCTTCTTCTTCCTCGAGCTTCAATCTGAAATTCAGCCAAAATCAAGTCTAATCTTCACCAAAACATCCTCAAAATTGAGATATAAACTCCAAACCATATTTTTTAATTGTTTGCAACAACAACCAATCCAAACAATAATGATTTTTGAAAACCCAAATTCAATTTTAAAGTTTCAAAGATTTTTAGTGGCAGCCAATGGTGGAAACTCTATACAACAAGAAATCCAATGATGAATTACTACAATATCTTCCTCTTGAATTTAGTAATTGTTTTCAATGTTTGTAATCCGCACTTTTGAATTGCAATCTTTGTTCTGTGAACTCTAAATTTATAATAACCAATTAAGTGTGAAAGTTCCACTGGCAGAAATCATATTCTTTTATTAAGAACAAACTACTGGAAAGAAAGCTAGACGAGGGGTACACTGGAAAAAGCAGATAGAGACACGAAGAGAGAGAGAGTGGACAAGTATAAAGGAATAAGGAAATAACTGATATTCCTTATTCAATTCCTAATATAAAGGGATACTCATTTAAAACTTTTTTGTATATAATTAGTAAATTATATATGGCCATGTAATTAAATTAAAACTTGAGCAGGGAGAGTAATAAGGTTTCAAATAGCGCATAGAAATGTAAAAATCCCTTCTTTTTATATTTGGCCAAACAGACTTAATTCAAATATGTCGTTTTATGAAATCAAGAATGTTTTCATTTGATTTTTAGAATGTACTCTTTACTTCAATAAATAATGTACATAATATTTCTAAAAATCTTAAAAAAATTAAGAGAGATAAAAGATAACTTATTCAAATAACAATTATGGGTAATGATATTAAGCCATTTGTCTGATGAGTGTGTTAATATTTTAAATAAGAGTGAATCCTCCTATATTATTATACTTTAATTTTGTCAAGTTTTCTACCTAAATATAATTTTCTTGTGTCCCCAAAAACTCCCTTAAATTATATTTTTTAAATTAAAACCCCTAGTTGAATTATTAGAGGTATTGATACACGCTCTTAATTATTGAAAAAATGTGCAACGTGGCATTACACATGGTTATTTAATATCCTAAAATCCCTTAAGCTATTAATTTTTGTCAGTTTCATATCTAAACTATCAGGTATCCCCAAAAGCCCTTGAACAATATTCCTCTAAGCTAGGGTTTAATTTTGGACATTACGGCGAAAGTAGGATAATGTAATGTGTTATTTCAAACTTTAATTGTGATTGTGTTTTATGCTAGATTCCAGTTGAATAAGTACTTATTTACATTTACTTTGCAGCAAACAAAAAAAAAAATCCAAATGCAAGCATATAGATTTGCATTTCTAGAAAATCATCGTATATTACAGATAAAATTATTCAATACAAGATTTCACAAACAAGAAATTGAATAGGCAGCAACTCCATTCTCTACAATGTCCATGGTTTAGTAAGAAGATTTAAAAGCGTGTTCTTTTAATAATATAGGTAAGAAATGAAAGAAGATTAAAATAAGAAAGAGAATAAATAATTTCAGACGAAACAAGAGAAGAGAAGAAAGAATATTTTCAAAGGGAATCCAAATTGAGAAATGAAGAAGGGTAAAAAAAAAAAAGAAGATTAAAATGAAGAAGAAAGCCTAGAATATAAGGAAAATAAAGAGAGAAAAAAATTAAAAAGACTAAGCTTAATTAGCTATTACACATGGGGCCATTTGGATGGATATTTTCATCTATTACGTGTCTTTTTTGCTAGTTATCTCACACATTTTGCTGGATAATTTACGAGAATTTTAATTAGAAAATGAACATAGTTTATTTTAGCAACACCAAATAGTTTAGGTAAGAAATGACAAAAATGTATTTAAGAAATACCAGACAGTTTCATTAAAAACAGCTTTTTATCTACTTATAAAAAGAATTTACTTTTTCTTTTTCTTTTCAATTTCTTCTCTATATCAACAAGTTTTAACTACTTCTCAAAAGCATATATCTCTTAAGAATTTGGGCGAACAAACTACTACGAGACGAGCTAATATTTTACCTTACTGTAAAATTTTATAAAGCAACCACATTGAATTCTCTGAAAATTGGATCAGAACAAATATTTGTGACCTATGTCGGGGAAAGATATAAATGCTAAGGCCAAATACTTAAAAAATGTGCTAGAGGCCAAATTGGAGGCCCCCCAATGATATAAGGTAAACAATTGGGGCCATTTCATTAAGGAGAAAAGTGGATAAGAACAATGAGCTGTAAATATTTTCTTATAAAGGACAATTGAGGTATATCCAAAATAGTCCCCTCAACTCATTGAAAAAAAATGGCACAATACATGGACAAACACTTAAACTATTAAAGAAAGTTTACCTAAACACCTCAACTGAGCCATTTTCCACCGAAACACTTTTACTATACTTTTACTGCACCAGTTTAACACGTCCGAAACACAATTCGGTGATGTGGCATAGTGTGTGTTGCCCACCTCTTTAGAGAGCGTGGGATGCTATGTTATGGGTCCCAAAGAAAAAATAAATATCAATAGAGAGAGAAAAAAAAAAAAACTTTCTTTCTCTCACTTCTCCATCTTCACATTCCACCTATTCTGTCAATTAACACCATGTGAGCTTTACCAAGCTTCACTGTAAAATTTGTATTATCCATGCTGGAATTTAAGGGTTGACATATTGGAAGAGGCTTAAATTCTTTAGTAGAAGGGTTCCATAGTGCTACTTCTTCTTGATCATTATAAAGCAAAAATAAACCATTTAAAGGACCAAGAATTTCCCATAAATGCGTAGATGTGTTTAAAAAATCTTGGTACAAATGGGATTTAGCAAATAATTGGTTTTGTTCATGAAATAAAGTAAAACCAAATTTCATTGTATCAAGAAAATAATGATGAACAAAGTAATTTGTAGGATTATTGGGATGGTTAAGGTGTTTTTAAATAAAAATGGGATTTTCAATGAGGGCATACCAGTCTTTTCTGACGCTCTTGGATTGCAAAAGACATTTCACTGGCAATCTTGAGAAAAGTTCCATCACTAAATCTTGTGGTAAGTCACTAAAGTTTGTTGTTTGCACCATTTTTGTTTCTTCCAAGAAATGGAATTGTTTCCAAAAATAGAAGGAAAAAGAAAAATAAGTAATTTGGTATTGGGAGTTATTTTGACGGGGTGGGTATGTGTGTCTATACACGTGTCAATTTTAATTGGTTAGATTATCCATGCTGGAAGCGCGTGAACAAACGCGTCAAAAAATTTATAAGCTCAGATCGGACGTGTTAAACTGGTGCAGTAAAAATATAGTAAAAGTGTTTCGGTAAAAAATGGCTCAATTGAGGTGTTCAAGTAAACTTTCTTTGATAGTTTAAGTGTTGTCTATGTATTATGCCAAAAAAAATCAAGAGACAATGATATAATTACGAGATTAGAAGCACTAACCTCTTGAAAACGTTGCACAAGGTCTTCCACAGAGCAAGAATTCAGGGCTGCAGTCTTCTGCTATGCTCCTAGTAAGACTTTGGACGAAATTGTTTTGAGTGTGAAAAAATAATACAACCCTAAAATTGTGTTAGTGAGTGAAAAACGTCTTCCTTATGTAGATCTGAAATTCAGCCCAAAAAAGGGGGCTAAAAACATGTAGGATTCTATTTGTGCAAGTAAAATCCTACTCTAACTCCAAAGGATTTCCCAAATCACTTTTTTTATCCAACTACCAATTATAACATTAATTCGAAAATTTGGATGAATTAATTCTTATTAATTGCAGTTTATTCCACTAAAAAATAACAATTGAACTCCTCAATATGAATTTCGAAAATTCACTAACACTTATTTTACCTCCCCATGTTAAGATCACAAAAAGTAAATCACTAACAATTTAATTTAACCAACTAATTAAATCCTTTATAATTCTGCTTAAATTATTTCATGTGATGGATACAAATTCACCGGCCGACTTCTCACATGAAAACTTATAAGCTTACATAAAGGGTATCATCAAACTCAAAACCGAGTCATGAATTCTATCAACTAAATATTATTTCACAAATGTTATTCGTTATTGTCCAATCTATTAGGCATACACTAACTCTGAATAGAGTTGTACCTTTTGATAAATCAAAACAATAAACAAATCACATTGATCATAATAGTTATATCAAGATTTGGAATATAAGTTCATTTAATGAATCAGAGAAAGTGTTTTATATATATTTAGTACAAAAAATATCTTTTCTCTACTTGGTCCGTTCAATATACACTAAGTATACTAGCACAAGAAATTGGAGTAATCACTCTCATAATTAAGATAAATTATACTTTAATCTTGTGCTACAATCATCAAGATATTTTGCCCAACAATATCTTCGATTGTGAACATAGTTTATTAATTATGAGAACCCATAATTTAATCTTATGTGCATGAGCTAAGACTCCATAGACTAAATTGTCTACTACATTATTAAAGGATACACATTTAACAAATGATCTATTTAAAATAATACTTTATTGAATTGAATAATTCAAACAAACAATTATTCCATAACGTATAAAACACAAAACTATAACTAAAATGCATGGTTAATAGTATATCCTAAGCGTCGCTACATTAATATGATATTGTTGTTTGATTAAAATAAATATTTTCATTTACTCTTGAGCATAAAAAAGGTTGTCCAATCTTGCTACACTAGTTTATGACTTTATGTAGGAGAAAAAGGTGAGAATATTGATTAAACTCTCTAGAGACTAGAGTAACTATCAGTGGATTTTAGAAGGGCAACTATATTCATAAAATATTCTCGATAACTTCCATGGAAATGGAGTTTTCAGCTTGAGAGACGAAGAAAGAAAGGGAGCTCAATGTTGAGGAAAGCAGAGAATGCTTTGTATTTCATATGTGAAAGGAAATGAAAATCTGTTTCTAGCTATTACATGTACAGTGTATTTATAGTTGTAACTAACTAACTAACCCCTATACAATTACTTCTAATATCTTAACTAATTTCGGATGAGCTGGATCCCAGCTGGATTGTTGCAACTACAACTTGAACTTTGCCTTCACATGCTCATTGTTCAACACTCCCTCTCAAGCTGATGGTTGAAACATGTTCTTCACTCCAAGTTTCCTCAGTAGATAATCATGTTGTGCTTTGCTCAGGCCTTTTGTAAGTAAATCTGCCAGTTGCTCCTTTGTAGACACATGCTCAATTTTGATCAGACCATGTGAGATCTATGTCTCTTACAAAGTGACAATCTATGTCTATATGCTTGGTTCTTTCATGAAAACTTAATTTGATGCAATTTGTATTGCAGCTTTGCTGTCACACATCAACTGAACACGTAAATCCACACAAATTCCAAGCTCTTTGAACAACCCCACAAGCCAAGTAATCTCGGCAGTGCATGAGGCCATGCTTCTAAATTCAGCCTCAACTGAGCTCCTGGAGACAGTTTCCTGCTTCTTTGATTTCCAGGAGATAAGAGCACCACCTAACTTCACTAGATAACCTATAACAGACCTTCTTGGATCCACACAGGCCCCCTACTCTGAGTCACAGTAGGCTGTTAGCTTTTTTGTATTCTTAGCAGGCATTAAGAGTCCCAAACCAGGTTCAACCTTGATATATTTCACCACTCTGAGGGAAACTTCTAAGTGAGATGTTTTGGGGCAGTGCATATATTGGCTAAAAAATTGGACTGCAAATTCCAGGCCAGGTCTAGTCATGGTGAGGTATAGAAGTCTACCCATCAACCTCTGATAGATACTAGGATCCTTCAGCTTTTCATCTGTAGCTGCATTGTCACTTTGCAGCCAAGTATCATAATCCACAGAAGTCATTTTTTGATTCAACTCTAGTGGAGTTCCTACAGGTTTAGCTCCGCTCAGTCCTGATTCAGAAATGAACTCTAAAGCATATTTTCTTTGATTCATCACTATGCCCTTCTCATACCTAGCAAACTCAATTCCCAGAAAGAATTTGAGCTCACCTAGGTCTTTTATCTTGAACTTGTTTTGCAAGTCCCTTATAGTTTGATCTAACATGATTTGATTGTTGCCTGTCATCAACAAATCATCTACATAGACTAAGATGGCTGATATGTCATGAATTGTTCTCTTGATGAAGAGAGAGTAGTCAACTTCAAGTTCTCTTGTCTAAACCCCTTTTGCAGTAAAGCCTCAGTCAACTTCAAGTTCCACTGCCTTGGAGCTTGCTTAAGCCCATAGAGGGGTTTTTGTAGTTTGCAGACGTTCTAAGACTCCCCCTGTCTGGAAAACCCTTCAGGAATGTGCATATAAACTTCCTCTTGAAGCTATCCATTGAAAAAGGCATTGTGAGCATCCATCTGATAGATGCACCAGTTCCTTGATGTTGAAAGGACTATAATGGACCTCACAGTGACCATCTTGGCTATTGGGGAGAATGTTTCTATGTAATCCAGACCCTCCTTTTGACTGTATCCTTTTGCAACCAACCTGGCTTTGTATCTTTCCACTTCACCTGAGGCTCTACACTTTACCTTATAGATCCATTTGCATCCAATTGGCACTTTACCTGGTGTCAAATCAACAATGGTCCATGTGTGATTCTTCTCCAAAGCAGCAATCTCAAGTTGCATAGCTTGTGACCACTTTGGATCAGCAGTAGCCTCTTTGAAAGTTTGTGGCTCAGTCACAAATGAGAAAGTGGCGAGAGCTTTCAGAAAATGAGGAGTCACATAGTGATGAGACACATATGATGAAAGGGGATAAGAACATGTAGTGCCCTGGGACTGTGTCACATAATCTTTCAGCCACAATGGAGGTTTACTCTGTCTGAGAGATCTTCTGAGATTTTGGGTGTCTGAAACTTCTGTGAAGTCATAGTTACCAGGAACAACTAGCTGGTCAGGTAAGTGGTCTGGAGCTTCTACAGCAGAATTACTAGGAACATCAAGCTGCTGTTCTGGAGCTTCTTCTTCTGGATCTGATATCTCCCCCTGAGATGAAGATGTGGGGTTATGTGCATCACTAGCAACTTCAATATGATTTTATGGAATGTAGGAGCCAGGTTGGGGCTGAGTTGATGTTGGAGTCAAGAGGTCCAGGAGTGGAAATAGAGGAGTGCCTGAGCTTCTCATGTCCTTGAAAGGAAAGATGGCTTCATGGAATACTTCTTGCTTACAAAGAAAACTTTAGAATGTAGATTGTATAGAATATAACCATTTTGTGTTGGAATACCCCATGAGAACAGATGGTGTTGCCCTGGAGGAGAACTTGTCATGTACATTAGGACTGGTTGCATAGGTCAAGCAACCAAACACTCTCAAATGATTCAAGGAAGGAGGGTGTAAGTAGAGCTTTTCAAAAGGTGATTTGTATCCAATGACTTTGTAGGGAAGCTTGTTGAGTAAGTACACGGCAGTGTTAACACACTCTTCCCAAAACCTTAAGGGTATTGATGCTTGAAATCTGAGTGATCTAGCCATGTCTAAAATTGTCCTATGCCTTCTCTCAGCAACACCATTCTGTTGAGGGGTATATACACAAGTACTCTGATGATTAATGCCTAGTTCCAGTAGTAAACTAGTGAAGTCAGAACTGAAGAACTCACATCCATTGTCTGTCCTACGTGTTTTCACTTGAGTAGAAAATAAGTTGTGAACTTTGGCAAAGAAATTTCTCAGCACTACCAAAGTGTCTGACTTGGAGTGAATTAGAGATATCCAAATATATCTTGTGAAGTCATCTACAATAGTCACAATACGTAGGTGTAAAGACACAGCCTGTTGTTTTGAGATTTATAGCCTCGATCCCCTATTTATTGCTTCCCCTGTATCTTTTTCTGCTTATGAGACTTGCCGGGAGGTTTCGTTTTGGTTTTTGGAGTGTTTTGGGACACTTAGTCCCTAAAAGGAGGCTTATGTCTTAGGATTTGGACCGAAGTCGGAATTGTGTGAAGACAACTCCGGAATGGAGTTTCGTCGATTTCGTTAGATCCATTGGGTGATTTTGGGCTTATGGGCGTGTCCGAATTGTATTTTGGAGGTATGTAGCTTATTTAGGCTTGAAATGGCGAAAGTCAAAATTTTGATGATTTTGACTGGTAGTGGACTTTTTAATATCGGGGTCGAAATTCGATTCCGAAAGTTTGAGTAGGTTCGTAATGTTTATTATGGCTTGTGTGCAAAAATTTGAGGTCATTCGGACGTGATTAGATAGGTTTCAATATCGGTTGGGGAAATTTGAAGTTTCAAGTTCATTAAGTTTGAATTAGAGGGTGATTCGTGATTTTAACGTTGTTTGATGTGATTTGAGGGCTCGACTAAGTTCGTATGGTGTTTTAGGACTTCTTGGTATGTTTGGTTGAGGTCTCGGGGCCTTGGGTGGATTCCGGGTGGTTAACGAACTAGTTTTTGGACTTGAAAGATAGCAGATTTCTGGTGTTTTTGTTGCAGACATTCCTTTACCGTGTTCGCGAGAGAGGTCTCGCGATCGCGTAGAGCATCTGGAAAGGCAGCTGATTTGTTCTTCGCGTTCGTGATATGGTTCCCACGTTCACAAAGATGTGGGTCCTTAAGCCTACGCATTCACGATAGGGTCCTCGCGTTCGCGTAGAGGAACAGGCAGATAGAGCTTCAGGCACTAAGCCTACACGTTCGCGAAGGGGGTCCCGCATTCGCGTAGGGTCAGCAAGTGAAAGGTACGCATTCGCGAGTAGTCCCTCACGTTCGTGAAAGAGGAAAATTGGTCAGTGGAATTTTGTTATAAGCAAACGCGGGAGAATGGCCGCATTCGCGGAGAAGAAAATCTAGCAGACAGTATTAATTTCAAAACGAGGGTTTGAACCCATTTTTCATATTTTGAGCTATAGACTACGGGTTTGGCGATTCTTGAAGGGATTTTTGTGGAGTTGATTGGGGTGAGAAATTGGGGGAAAAGAGAAAGAACTCTTGAGTTGGGATTTTTAGGTTTTGAATGAGATTTTGTTATTGGATTACAGTAAATATAGTATGGTTAGACTCGTGAGTGAATGGGTGTTCATATTTTATGACCTTTACCCGATTCCGAGACGTGGGCCCGGGGAGGCTTTTTGGGCAATTTTCCAATCTCTTGCTTTAGCTTCGATTTCAATAGCTAGATTAGTTTCTTGTAGTTATATTTATGTTATGTAATTAATTTTGGCTAGATTTGAGCAATTCGGAGTCGGATATTCATGGAAAGAGCATTGTTACGGATTGATTTGAGCTTGGTTCGAGGTAAGTGACTTGCCTAACCTTGTGTAGGGGAACTCCCTTTAGGATTTGGTACTATTTTTGATATGTGAGCGCCGTGTACGTGAGGTGACGAGTATATACACGGGCTAATTGTTGGAAAAACCCAATTTTCTGCTAAGTAATAACCTATTTTCCTGCTTATTTGAGTTATATCACCATGTGTCGTATCCTGTTAGCTTAGAATAGCATGTCTACTTGCCTTAATTGTTTATCTGAACTCTGTGCAACATGTTTTAGTAAATTTCTTGCTTTTCCTTGACTTGGACATAGTCAAAACTGTAGGCTCTCTTTCTTTAAATGTTATTTCCATTTGTTGAGCTGCATATTTACTTTCGGAGTACGGAACATTATTCCGGGAGATCCCTCTGTTCTGCATATTTACTTTGGGACTACGAAACAGTATTCAGGGAGATTCCCCTGCACATTTATGTTTGGGACTACAAGACAGTATCTCGGGAGATCCTATTGTTATCTCCGTGTACTGAGCTGTTATCTTCTATCAATTTCATTCTTGTTAAATTTCAATCTTTATTTTACTGCGGTATTTTTTTATATGTATACCAGTAGGACCCTGACCTGAACTCGTCACTACTCAACTGATGTTAGGCTTGGCACTTACTGGGTACTATTGTAGTGTACTCATGCCCTTCCCAGCACATATTTTTCGTGTGCAGATCCAGGTACCGATTATCAGCCGCATTATCATTGAGTCGAGATAGCTTTGGAGACTTCAAGGTATATCTGACACGTCCGCAGACCTCGGAGTCCCTTTCTACTCTTTCCCATGCCCAACACTTCCTGTACTTTCTTTTTTTAGACTCTGGAGTATAGAGATACAACTTTCATTCTGTAGTTTGTGATTCACGGTGTTCCGGGTCTTGGGATAGTTGTGTACATTTCGAGAGTGATTATTGTATATGACGAGCGTCATCGTAGTTGCGTATTTAAAATTTCTTGTTAGTTGTTAGCTTTTATGCTTCCATTTCATTTTTCTGCAAGTGTTAGGCTTACTTAGTCATAGAGACTAGGTGCCGTCATGACAAATTCATGGAGGAAGAATTTGGGTCGTGACAAGTTGGTATCAGAGCTCTAGGTGCATAGGTGTCGTGAGTCATAAGCCAGTTTATTAGAGTCTCGCAGATCGGTACGGAGATGTCTGTACTTATCTTCGGGAGGCTATGGAACTATTAGGAAAATTTCACTTCTTTTAATTCCTTGTCGTGCGAAATTATGACTTTGAAATTTTAAACTTCTGTCTTCTATTCTCTCACATATGGCGAGGACACGTGCGGCCGGAGATGACCAGGTATCCGTGCCCCCTGCTAGAGCCACCAGAGGCCGGGGCTGGAGTAGAGGCCGAGGATGCCCACGGGGTGCAGCCAGAGCAGCCGAGCGAGCTGCTACAGAGGATCCACCAGTAGCTCCAGTCGGAGCGCAGGCACCTGAGACACCTACTACTACTACTACTACTACTACTACTACTACTACTACTACTACTACTACTACTACTACTACACCAGCTCTTCAGGAGACACTTGCACAGTTCCTGAGCATGTTCGGTACTCTAGCACAGACTCCTGCCGCTTGCACCCCAGAGCAGCCGGTTCTGATTGATCAGATTCCAGAGGTTATACTGGTACCATCTGTAGCCCCTGTTCAGCCCGAAGGTAGGGCAACAGTTTCAGAGGAGGAGAAACGTAGGCTCGAGAGGTACCAGAAGTACCACCCTCATATCTTCAGTGGTTTGGCGATAGATAATGCTCAGGGTTTTCTAGAAGGGTGCCACCGTATCCTCTGTACTATGGGCATAGTAGAGTCGAGTGGGGTTTCTTTCACTGCATTTCTGCTTCGAGGAGCATCCTATCAATGGTGGCGTGCTTATGAGTTGGGCAATCCGGTTGAGGCAGCTTCCCTTACGTGGACTCAGTTCTCGGACATGTTTTTGAGAGATCATGTCCCTCAAAGCCTCAGGGACGTATGGCACGGAGTTTGAGCAGTTGCGCCAGGGCGCTATGACTGTTTTAGAGTACGCAGTCCGTTTCAGTGGCTTGGCTAAACATGCACCGGCCTTGGCTTCTACAGTTCGAGAGAAGGTCTGTCGGTTTATTGAGGGAATCTATCCTAGCATCAGGACTAGCATGGCCCGGAGTTAAAGATGGATATATTGTATCAACAGGTTGTGAGTATTGCTAGGAGAGTGGAGGGCATTCTTGCTCGGGAGAGAGAGGAGAGAGGCCAAGAGGTCTCGATAGTATGGCCATTATTCAGGTGCTTGTGCCCCGATTGAAGTTCGACATGGTAGGTGTTATGTGAGTCTCCCCGTTCATTCAGCTCTTCAGCCGCCAGTGGTATTCCATCTACTCCTAGGCCCAAGGAGCCTTATTATGCACCTCCAATGTCTAGTGTGCTTCCTGCACGGGCTGCTTTTAGTGGTCAGTCTAGTAGACCTGGCCCGAGCCATCCATAGCAGCCACGCCCTCCTAGAGCTTGTTTTGACTATGGCGACACTCGCCATATGGTGAGGGATTGCCCCAGACTTGGGAGGGGTGCACCTCCACAGACTTCTCAGCCACAACGTGCTCCACAGGTCCCCCAAGCTATGGTTACAACACTAGCTGCTACTCCGCCTGCTCAACCAGCTCAAGGTGGAGGTCGGGGAGGTAGAGGTTTCCCTAGAGGAGGAGGCCAGGCCAGATACAATGCCCTTCCTGCTCGTATAGAGGCCGTTGCTTCTGATTCTGTCATTACAAGTATTGTTCCGGTCTGTCATAGAGATGCATCGGTTCTATTCGATCCAGGCTCCACTTATTCATATGTGTCATCTTATTTTGCCCCGCATTTGGGCGTATCTCATGATTCTTTGAATTCCCCTGTTTATGTGTCTACTCCTGTGGGAGATTATCTTATTGTGGACCGCGTGTATCGGTCATGTTTGATTACTCTTAGTGGTTTTGAGACCAGAGCCGATTTATTATTGCTCAGCATGGTAGACTGTGATGTTATCTTGGGCATGGACTGGTTGTCGCCCTATTATGCTAATCTTAATTGTCACGCCAAGACCGTGACGTCGGCTATGACAGGTTTATCGTTATTAGAGTGGAGAGAATTCCCTGATGTGTTTCCAGCTGATCTTCCGGGCGTGCCGCCCAACAAAGATATCGCTTTTGGTATTGATTTGTTGCGGGGCATTCAGCCCATCTCTATTCCTCCTTATCCATGGCCCCTCCTAAGTTGAAGGAACAGTTACAAGAATTGCTTGATAAGGGCTTCATTCAGCCCAGTGTGTCACCTTGGGGTGCCCCTATCTTGTTTGAGAAGAAAAAGAATGGTTCTATGCGTATGTGCATTGATTATCGCCAGTTGAACAAAGTCACAGTGAAGAACCGATATCCTTTGCCTCATATTGATGGCCTATTTGATCATTTACAGGGTGCCCGAGTGTTTTCCAAGATTGATTTGCATTGATGATATCATCAGTTAAAGATTCGGGAGCCAGATATCCCGAAGACTGCTTTTAGGACTCGGTATGGTCATTACGAGTTCCTTGTGATGTCATTTGGGCTGACCAATGCCCCGGCAACATTTATGCTTTTGATGCATAATGTACTTCAGCTCTATCTTGACTTATTCATCATTGTCTTTATTGACGACATTCTGGTGTACTCCCGGAGTCAGGAGGATCATGAGCAACACCTGAGTACTGTGCTTCAGACCCTGAGAGAGAAGAAATTATATGCAAAGTTCTCAAAATGTGAGTTCTGGTTGGATTCAGTGGCATTTTTGGGTCCCGTAGTGTCGAGTGAAGGGATTAAGGTGGATCCGAAGAAGGTGGAGGTAGTGCAGAGTTGGACCAGACCGTCCTCAACTACATAGATCCGGAGCTTCCTTGGTTTGGTGGGGTATTACCGTCAATTTGTTGAGGGATTCTCATCTATTGCAGCATATATGACTAGGCTGACCCAAAAGGATGCTCCGTTAAGGTGAACAGAGGAGTGTGAGGAGAGATTTCAAAAACTCAAGACAGCTTTGATTACAACCCCAGTATTGGTATTGCCTACAGATTCGGAGTCTTATACTGTTTATTGTGATGCGTCATGAGTTGGCCTCGGCGCGGTGTTGATGCTGGACCGTAGGGTGATTGCCTACACGTCTAGACAGCTGAAGGTGCATGAAAAGAACTATCCTGTCCACGACCTTGAGTTATTAGCTATTGTTCATGCCTTGAAGATTTGGAGGCACTATCGTTACGGTGTCCCTTGTGAGATCTATACTGATAACCAGAGTTTGTAGCATCTGTTCAAGCAGAAGGATCTTAACTTGCGTCAGCGGAAGTGGTTAGAGCTTCTTAAAAATTATGATATCACTATTCTATACCATCCCGGAAAGGCCAATATGGTGGTCGATTCCTTGAGTCGTAGGGCAGGGAGTTTGGGGAGCTTAGCATATTTGCGAGCAACAAAGAGGCCATTGGCACTGGATGTTCAGGCCTTTGCCAACCAGTTTGTTAGATTGGATATTTCTGAGCCGGGTCGAGTTTTGGCTTGTGTGGTCTCCCAGTCTTCTCTTTATAATCGTATCAGGGAGCATCAGTATGATGACCCCCATCTGTTTGTCCTTAAGGACACGGTTCAGCACGGTGATGCTAAGGAGGTCACTATTGGGGATGATGGTGCATTAAGGATGCAGGGCAGACTATGTGTGTAGACGGATTGCGTTAATTGATTCTTCTGGAGGCTCATAGCTCACGGTACTCCATTCATCCGGGTGCCACGAAGATGTATCAGGACTTGAGGCAGCATTATTGGTGGCGAAGAATGAAGAAGGACATAGTGGAATATGTAGCCCGATGTCTAAATTGTCAGCAGGTGAAGTGTGAGCATCAGCAGCTGGGTGGATTACTTCAGAAGTTAGAGATTTCGGAGTGGAAATGGGAGCGGATCACTATGGATTTCGTTGTTGGACTCCCACGGACTCAGCGAAAGTTTGATGCAGTTTGGGTTATTGTGGATAGGCTGACCAAGTCAGCCCATTTCCTTCTGGTGATGACTACCTATTCTTCTGAGCAGCTAGCTCGAGTTTTATCCGCGAGATTGTCAGAATTCATGGTGTGCCGGTATCTATCATCTCTGACCGTGGTACGCAGTTTACATCACGGTTCTAGAGGGACGTACAACATGAGTTGGGTACTCGGGTGGAGTTGAGCACAACATTTCACCCTCAGACGGACGGAAAGTCCGAGTGCACTATTCAGATTCTGGAGGATACGCTTTGTGCGTGTGTGATGGAGTTTGGAGGTTCTTGGGATCAGTTCTTGCCCCTTGCGGAGTTTGCATACAACAACAGTTATCAGTCCAGCATTCAGATGGCACCGTATGAGGCTCTGTACGATACACGATGTCAGTCCCCAGTGGGTTGGTTCGAGCCGGGCGAGGCCAGATTATTGGGTACGGACTTGGTTCAGGATGCCTTGGAGAAGGTTAAGGTGATTTAGGATAGACTTCGCACAGCCCACTCCAGACAGAAAAGTTATGCGAATTGGAAGGTTCGCGATGTTGCATTCATGGTTGAAGAGCAGGTCTTGCTCCGGTTTCGCCTATGAAGGGCGTCATGAGGTTCGGGAAGAAGAGCAAGCATAGCCCAAGGTTCATTGGTCCATTTGAGATGCTGCGGCGAGTTGGGGAGGTTGCTTATGAGCTTGTCTTGCCTCCCAGTCTAGCAGGAGTTCATCATGTATTCCATTTTTTATGCTCCGGAAGTATCAGGGTGATCCATCTCATGTATTGGATTTTAGCTCAGTTCAGTTGGACAAACATCTATCCTATGTTGAGGAGCTAGTTGTTATTTTGGACAGGCAAGATCGAAACTTGAGGTCAAAGAACATTGCATCAATGAAGGTTCAGTGGAGGGGTCAGCCGGTCGAGGAGGCAACTTGGGAGACCGAGCAGGATATGTGCAGCTGTTATCCATATCTTTTCACCACTTCAGGTATGTCTCTATGCTCGTTCAAGGACGAACGATTATTTTAAGACGGGGAGGGTGTTACGACCCGGCCGGTCGTTTTGAGATTTATAGCCCTGATCCCCTATTTATTGCTTCCCCTGTATCTTTTTCTGCTTATAAGACTTGCCGGAAGATTTCGTCTTGGTTTTTGGAGTGTTATGGGACACTTAGTTCTTAAACGGAGGCTTAAGTCTTAGGATTTGGACCGCAGTCAGAGCTATGTGAAGACGACATAGGAATGGTGTTCCGTCGCAACCGTTAGCTCCGTTGGGTAATTTTGGGGTTAGGGGCATGTCCGGATTGTATTTTGGAGGTCTGTAGCTTATTAAGGCTTGAAATGGCGAAAGTCGAAATTTTGAAGATATTGACCGGTAGTGGACTTTTTGATATCGGGGTCGGAATCCAATTCCGGAAGTTGGAATAGGTCCGTAATGTTAATTACGGCTTGTGTGCAAAATTTGAGGTCATTCGAATGTGATTTGATAGGTTTCGGCATCGGTTGGGGAAATTTGAAGTTTCAAGTTCATTAAGTTTGAATTGGAGGGTGATTCGTGATTTTAACATTGTTTGATATGATTTGAGGCCTCGACTAAGTTTGTATGGTGTTTTAGGACTTGTTGGTATGTTTGGTTGAGGTCCTGGGGGCCTCGGGTGAATTGCGGGTGGTTAATAGACTAGTTTTTGGACTTGAAAGATAGCAGATTTCTGGTGTTTTTGTTGTAGACATTCCTTCATCGCGTTCGCAAGCGAGGTCTCGCGATCGCGTAGAGCATCTGGGAAAGGCAGTTGAGTTGTTCTTCACGTTCGCGATGTGGTTCCCGTGTTCGCGAGATGTGGGACCTTAGGCCTACGCATTCGCGATAGGGTCCTCGCGTTCGCGTAGAGGAACTGGCAGATGAAGCTTTGGGCACTAAGCTTGTGCGTTCGCGAAGGGGGTCCTGCGTTCGCGTAGGGTCAGCAAGTGAAAGGTAGGTGTTTGCGAGTGGTCCCTCACATTTGTAAAGGAGGAAAAGTTGGTTAGTGGAATTTTGTTATAAGCGAATGAGAGAATGGCCGCGTTCGCGGAGAAGAAAATTTGGGCAGACAGTATTAATTTAAGAAATGAGGGTTTGAACCCATTTTTCATATTTTGAGCTAGAGACCACTGGTTTGGGGATTCTTGAAGGGAATTTCGTGGAGTTGATGAGGGTAAGTGATTTTTACTTGATTTTGGTTAAATCCCATGGTTACATCTTTAAATTTATCATCTAATTTGTGAATTGGGGTGAGAAATTGGGGGAAAAGAGAAAGAACTCTTGAGTTGGGATTTTTAGGTTTTGAATGGGATTTTGTTATCGGATTTGAGTAAACATGGTATGGTTAGACTCCTGAGTGAATGACTGTTCATATTTTGTGACTTTTACCCGATTCCGAGATATGGATCCGGGAAGGCTTTTTGGGCGATTTTCCAATTTCTTGCTTTAGCTTTGAGTTCATTAGCTAGATTTGTTTCTTGTAGTTATATATATGTTATGTAATTGATTTTTGCTAGATTTGGGCCATTCGGAGTCGGATATTCATGGAAAGAGCATTGTTACGAATTGATTTGAGCTTGGTTCGAGGTAAGTGGCTTGCCTAACCTTGTGTGAGGGAACTCCCGTTAGGATTTGGTACTGTTTTTTATATGTGAGCGCCGTGTACGTGAGGTGACGAGTACGTACATGGGCTAATTGTTGTAAAAACCCAATTTTTTACTAAGTAATAAGCTGTTTTCCTGCTTATTTGAGTTATATCACCATGTGTCGTATCCTGTTAGCTTAGAATAGCATGTCTACTTGCCTTAATTGTTTATCTGAACTCTGTGCATCATGTTTTAGTGAAATTTCCTGCTTTTCCTTGACTTGGACTTAGTCAAAACTATAGGCTCTCTTTCTGTAAATGTTATTTCCGTTGGTTGAGCTGCATATTTACTTTCGAACTACGGAACATTATTCCGGGAGATCCCCATGTTCTGCATTTTTGCTTTGGGACTACGGAACGGTATTCCGGGAGATACCCCTACACATTTATGTTTGGGACTACAAGACGGTATCTCGGGAGATCCCCTGTTGTTATCTCTGTGTACTGAGCTGTTATCTTCTATGAATTTCATTCTTGTTAAATTTCAGTCTTTATTTTACTGCGGTATTTTATCATATATATACCAGTAGGGCCCTGACCTGAACTCGTCACTACTCGACCGAGGGTAGGCTTGGCACTTACTGGGTACTGTTGTAGTATACTCATGCCCTTCCCTACACATATTTTTCGTGTGCAGATCTAGGTACCAATTATCAGCCGCATTATCAGTGAGTCGAGACAACTTTGGAGACTTCAAGGTATATCTACCACGTCCGTAGACCTCGGAGTCTCTTTCTACTCTTTCCCATGTCCAACATTTCCTGTATTTCCTTTTTGTTAGACTCTGGAATATAGAGATACTGCTTTCATTCTGTAGTTTGTGATTCACGGTGTTCCGGGTCTTGGGATAGTTGTGTACATTTCGAGAGTGATTATTGTATATGCAGAGCGTCATCTTAATTGCGTATTTAAAATTTCTTGTTAGTTGTTAGCTTTTATGCTTCCATTTCATTTTCTGCAAGTGTTAGGCTTACCTAGTCGTAGAGACTAGGTGCCGTCACGATAAATTCATAGAGGGAGAATCTGGGTCGTAACAGTAGGTACTCTATAGGGACCACAAATGTCACAATGAATCAATTTAAATGCAGATTTTGACATTTTATTACTCAAAAGAAAAGCAGTCTTGTTTGCTTAGCTAGAGGACAAACAGTACAAGGATGATGCTCACCCTCTTCTAGATGTCTGAGTACATCATGCCTCTTTATTACATCAAGTGGTGCATGTCCTAACCTTCTATGCCAAAGTAAACTAGTAATAAAAGAGTGACTGCTAGCAGTACAGACAATGTTATTTCCTGCATTTTTAATCCATGTCAATGATGAGCCTTGCTGTGCAAACATCCTCTTTAGCACATATTGTCCATGATCCTCCTTACCAATCGCTTTCACCTGACCACTCCAGAGATCCTGGAAGATACAGAAAGTCAGGAAAGAATAGGGCTGAACACTGCAACTCCTTTGTTAGTTTAGACAGAGACAAAAGGTTGTATTTGAATTCTGCGATATACAGTACATTAGATATGTCCTGACCCTCAATTACAGAAGCTTTTCCCGTGTGAGATACATAAACTACATCACTAGTTGGCAGATGAACTTTACTCCTTTCAGACATAGGTATTTGCTTAAAGGTTTTCAACACTTCTAAAGTGGATGCCATATGATATGTTGATCATGTGTCTATTATCCATTCTTTATTAACATATGAAGTGAATAAGGCTTTCATAGTACCTGCTGCAGATTTCTCAGATGAACCTTCATTGTTTCCCTTGCTGAGTAGTTGGAGGATCTGTTGGTATTGTTCCTGTGTAAAGAATGGAGTTGGAGGTTGTGCCATGGGTTTATCAGCTGCTATGAGAGTATTCCTTCCTTGTTATTGTGGTTGTAGTAGAGGTAGTGGATCAGGTCTACTCACATAGTTACCTATTGTTGAGTTAGCATCAAGATTACAAGCAAAGTTTGCATAACTGCCTGAATTGTTTTCCTTCCTCTTTGACTTAAAATCTGGTGGATAACCAATCAGCTTGAAGCAATTTTCCTTTGAGTGGCCTTTGTAATGGCAGTACTCACACTGCAGATGGTTCTTTTTAAACGTGAGATTGCCTCCAGTGTAGGCTGCTCCCTTGTTATTATACAAAGCAGCTCCTTCAAGAAGTTCAGAGGTTTGAACAGTCTGAGTGAGATTAGCTATGCTCATTTGACTCTCTTGGTCAATAATCAAGGAATATGTCTTGTTTAAGGAAGGAGTTGGATGCATCATCATGATTTGATTTCTAGCTTGTCTGTATGTTTCATTCAATCCAGTCAAAAAATGAAGGAGCCTTTAATATTCAAAATGCTCCAAATATCTCTTAGACTCTGGGCATGGACACCCAGGGCATGACATAATTGCATCAAACTCATCCTATAGGTCTCTGAGTTTAGAGAAGTAGTCAGCCATTGTCATAGTGCCTTGACTAAGTGAGTGAATTTCCTTATGAAACTGCACCCTCGAGCCATTCACCTTATCAAACCTCTCTCTCAAATCCTCCCAGACCTTATGTGCACTCGATTCATACAACACACTACTTAGTAAACCAGGTCTAATAACATTCATAATCCATGAAAGAACAACATCATTCACCTTTTCCCACAGATCATGTAGATCACGTGAAAATCTAGACTTAGGATATTGACCAGCCACAAACCCTAGCTTGCTTTTCCCTAGCAGACCAATTCGCATATCACGAATCCACAATGCATAGTTTTCAGATCCAGCAAGTTGAAGAGAGATCAGAGAACTATCTGGTGTGTCGGTTGGATGTAGGTACAAGGGGTGATTGTGATCGATTGTAGGGAAGACACTTCTTCCATTCGTAGCATTTGCTGAATTTGAAGTTCCAGTAGCATTTGCAGTCGTAGTGCCATGAATTACGTCTACAAATGCCATCTCTAGCTGAGTTAATCAAGTGAACCACAAAAATCAAGCCCTAACTTCAGTTAGAGTTCTCTCACGAGAATTCACTCACTCAATTGAGTGAATCAGAGAACATAACAAAGACAGCTGAGTTATTGAGTGCCAGCGATCAGCGTCACAGGCTATGATACCATGATAACTTCCATGAAAATGGAGTTTTCATGAGCTTGAGAGACGAAGAAAGAAAGGGAGCTCAATGTTGAGGAAAGCAGAGAATGCTCTGTATTTTAGATATGAAAGGAAATGAAAATCTGTTTCTAGCTATTACATGTACAGTGTATTTATAGTTGTAACTAACTTACTAACTCCTATATAATCACTTCTAATATCTTAACTAATTTAGGATGAGCTGGATCCCAGCTGAATTGTTGCAACTACAGCTTGAACTTTGCCTTTACATGCTCGTTGTTCAACATCCTAATCTATGTTGATAGTATTGTTGAATTTTTGTCTTTTTATTTTAATTAAACAGAAGTCTACCAATAGATATACTTCTAGTTGTTGTTTTTTTCTAATACCGAACTTAATGTAGTTTGAATTTGTATCCAAACTGTGAAAGTCGAGAAGTTTTATTTTGTGTCTCATACAACTGACACTAGTTGTATGAAGCTTCTTTTTGTCTCACAAATTTGTGGACCCTAATCTTACACTTCTGGGTCCACGGAAATCTGGGTCCACAAAACTGTGAGACAAAAAGGTTGCCTCATACAACTAATTTCAGTTGTATAAGACACAAAATAAAATTTTCCGTGAAAGTCGAGATGTCGTCAGCAACTGTAAAATGGTATGCACAGTGTCCCGTTGTCTGTTCCCTGTAAGTTTTCATTGGCAAAGTTGTAACGTTTGGCAGTACATATTAAATTTGGTGAATGGTACGAGTTTTCGTTTGCAGCATATTGTTGTTTTGTACTTTCTACCTCTATTTTAAAAGGCAGAACAGGGACTCGCCCCGGGGCGGAGCATTCGTAAAACGTTCCTGAGCTTATGTGTGGGGCTTAGTTCCGTGAGACTTACGCCTCGGCAATCGGGGCTTACGCCCCGAACACGCCCAACGCCCAGCGTACTGGGCTCGCCTAATAGAACTTTATGCAATTGTATGTAACTAACCTTGTAAATCCTCAAATTTTCTTAATAAATCGTTGACTATTCAAAATTACTTTTTTCTTAATCATAAATTATTAAGTTGAGAGTATTTTATGTCATAATTAAACTAAATTATTGCACGTTATCCATTAAGACTGCTGTGATAGTTAATTTTAAATAAATCTTTCATTTAAAAATTATTATTTATTAACTTTTGTTATGTCTTTACTATATAATAGTCCATAATTTTTTTATAATTATTTTTCTAAATATTTTTTTTTCATGTTTACGAGATACAATACTTATTAATTTAATAGCTCAATATTAGCTAGTAAATATTTACAAATAATTAGTTATCATGATATTGTATAGTGAATTATGTGTCACTTTATTATCTTGTTGAAACTTAAAAATAAATAATGCTAGAGAATCATATTTAAATTGTGAATTATGTTTTTATAAATTCTCTTTCAAATAGAAAGCATATTAAATAAAAGGAGTGTTTTAAGAAAAATATCAAATTATAATATCAAAATTCTTTCAAGATTCATTACTCCTTAACAGATACATATAAGATTTTGTATCGAATACATTACTTTTGATGTTTGCGTTGTAACGACGTTGCAACTATTTTGCATATTATGATATTTGTCATACTTTTCTTATTATTCATAGTTGAATTATAATTTATAAATATTTTGAATAGATTATTTGTTATAATTTTGTGATTTTAATGTAATTTTTATAATTATTTTTTATTTTATTCTATCTTAAAATTCTTGAAACTAGTAAAATTTAAAGATCCGTGGGACTTACGCCCTATGTCTCAGGGCTTACGGCTCGCCTCGTCAGAAGTAAAACGCCTCGCCTCACGCCCCCGCCTTTTAAAACACTAGTTTCTACTTGCCACAAATAAACATTAAAAAAAAAAAAAGAGAGAGATTGATAAATTCGTACTTAAGAGATCAACTAGTAATTCATTTTCCTCATAAATTCAGATATCAAAATTACTTTCTAAATAGAATTAGTATAAGATAAGTGTGTTCCAAGTGGGCCGTCGTTTAAACCTGTTACTGTTCTGAAAGAATTTGTCAAAATGCAGGGTGTTTCAAGGGTGAAATTCAAAACTAACCTGATTTACAAATGCTGATTGAAAATTAGCTACTGTTTTTAGATTAATCAAAATATGGCCAATTTTTCATGATATAATAAAATCTGAACAAACATATCATAAGTTTAAATCCCCCCAAAAAAAAAATTCAGCAAAATTAGTTGGAGTTTGAACTTTTTACGCATGGAATTCTAAAATAATGTGTTGGAGTTCAAAATACCATGTATGTGAACTCCGGCATAATATGTTGGACTGCTAGAATTTACATACAAGGTGTCTTTGAAGTTTGAACTCCAGCACAACTTTATATGCATGAGTTTCATAATCCAGCATATTATGCTAAATTTTTCTCGTGTTTCAGCTAGCGTAATTTTTATCCAGATCTTTTCTCTGCATTAAATAGTCATTATTTTTTAACTACTTTACAAACGACGATTATTTCTTAATTACAAGTTCGAACACTGATTAGCCCGTGCTATATTGACGTGTTTAAATTAAACATGTTAAACGGGCCGGGCCAGCCCACTAACAACCCAGTTCAATCCGGTTCAGTCCGGGTCAACCCGGTCCGCTAAGGGGGTGGGACGGGTTGGTTAGGGTTAGGGGTTTAGGCGGACGGACACGGGCCATTTTTGCTAATCGGTGCCCCGGAACCCGGTAACCCACTAATGGGGTTTTACCGGATTCCAGCCCAATTACTAATTCCCATTGTACCGATCCTAACCGTTTGTTAACATCTAGTACTTGGGATGTCTTTGAAGATGTTGTAAAAAATTTACAAAATTTTTATATTGCTACACTTGAGTTTTCTGAAGCTTATTATCGTACTATTGCAAATTGTTTAGTACATATAACTGAGATTTCTCTTTTACTCCATAATTTCAAGAAGAAAAAAGGATATAAATCTGTTGTTGAATCTATACTATATACATTTAAGAAATATTTTTATCCTATTCCACCTATTTACCTAATTGGCGCTATTTTAAACCCTTCTATCAAAATGGCTACTTGTCGCCAATTAATCACAACTTTATATGTTTATATAGATATTGGACCAACTAATCGAAACCCCTGATGTTGAAACTTGTATTTTTGATCTACACAAAGTTTTACAATATATATATATATATATATATAATTATTATTTTAATATTGTTGATGCTTTTTCTATTGTAGATGCAATATTCCTTCAAGTTCAGTTTCTACATCTGCATCCGATACTTTGGAGGATAATAATGGTGTTGAAGATTATTTAATTTGGTTTACACTAGGAGAGGATCAATAAACCAGTAGCAGGAATATTGATAAACTCTAATTCTACTTGCAAAAGGCAACAGAGCCCCGCACAAAGGAATTTCTACCGCTGGGTTGGTGGAGGACCAACTCAAATCGATTTTCTGTTCTTTCGGCCATGGCTCGAGACGTGTTAAATGTGCCGATTCCAACAGTTGCATCAGAGAGCGCATTTAGCCAAGCAAGGCAACAACTAGGAGACACCCGTCATTCATTGGGTAGTAACGCTTTGAAAGTTCTAGTGTGATTCAGAGATTGGATAAGATTAGAATGGCGAAATCAAGGGCGTGAAGAAGCAGATGAACCGGAGGACCAAGAAATTGGAGATATAGTGGTTTATGGTTCCAACTCAAGCCATATCGGAAAACAAGAACCTCATGCTGACATGAATGAACTTACAAAAATGATGCAAAGCATGTGATGTACTCTTTCTTATTTTTATAATTGTTGCAAAATTTTAATTTGCAAATTCAAAAATAAAAAAATCAAAATAGAACTTAAGTATTATTTATTATTCAATAAAAATATGAAATGAAAGCCTTCGGAGTTTGATCCTTACATATTGGTCTTATTAAATAATTTTTTGTAGCCGATTAGTTTCTATTGTAAAATTTTAAAAATCAAATTTCAAATTTAAAACTTTAAAGTTTAAAAGTTTAATTTTACGCCTTAAAATACTTATTTCATTATTTAAAAGTTTACAAACACTTAAGTATCAATTACATTGAATAAGGAAAACATAATAGCCAAAATTTTACGGTATAACCAGTTTTCGGACTGGTCAATCAAAAATAGCCAGCGTTTACCAAGTCAATAAAAAATAGCCACCGTCTTGCTGTAATAGAGACCGGTCCAGCATAATATACTGGAGTTTCGGTGCACTTGTGTATGAACTCCAGCATATTATGCTGGACCGGTATACTTTGCTGACTCCAGTATAATATACTGGAGACTGGAGCACTGGTGCTCCAAACTCCAGTATATTATACTGGACCATTATACTTGCTGGAACTCCAGTATATTATGCTGGAGTTCTAGTGTATTTATGCTGGAGTTCCAGCATACTATCCTGGAACTCCAGTATAATATGCTGGAGTTCAAGTATACTTATGCTGGAACTCCAGCATAATATACTGGAGTATTTTCCGGGTTTTGAACAGTGTTTTCGCTCAGATTTATCTTTACATAAAAAGTGGCTAAATTTCGATTACTTTTGAAATTAGTTATTTTTGAACGGACAGTTGTAAATTTGGCTATTTTTAAAAATCATCCAACATAATACACTATAAAAACCCGCCCTGATCCGGATCCGATAAGCCTGAACCCCAATGGGCCCAATTTAATCCGGAAAATTGCGCCCCAGTATTAGCCTGGTTCGCCAGCCCACTACCCAGCCCGCCCCACTAACCGGACGGGCTATTTTTCCTCATGTCCACTCAGACCAGCCCGTCCGATTAATACCTATATTTAAATGAGTAGGCCCAATTGGCTGAGCATAAGTCAAATCACATCTATTAACCATCACGCCTCACCGTGAGGAATTTTATTCTGGGTCTCACGCAACCAACAAAAGTTGTGTGAGACCTTATTATTTAATAGACACGTGGCGATGGGTCCCATTAACCAATTTGTTTGCTCCTTTCTTCCTATCTTCTATTTTCAGATTTTCCCTTTTCTTCTTTTACTAGACAAGTTGCCATAAAATCTTCAAGCACACAATCTCCAAGCAATACTTTCATCTTCTTCTTTGTATACTTAAAAATTGAATATCAACAAAATCAAACTTCACCTGACACTCATGGGTTCATCTGAACCGAAAAATAAATATAAAAAAGAGTTGTCTTCCTTCTTTCATGCCAAACTAGGACCAATAATCCAAATCAAAATTACCCTTTCAGGCTTATTCACACCTTATACCTTCATTTCCTCCGTAAACCCATTTAAACCTTTCAAATACCATCACTCTTACTTAGACTCTCCTAACCATTTGCTGATTTTTCAACATCTCCTATTACACAAATCAAAATAGAGAGACATTAGAAATCATAAATGTTGTGATTTGGAAGTTTATTAGAAATAAATAAATTTGATGATTTTACCATTTTCGGGGAAAAAAATTAGTTTGCTGATTTTTTGCTTGTTGCGAAGTTGAAAGGCAAGATTAAAAAAAATTCTAAACAAACTAAAATTAGATAGACATTAGTTCTGTGAATCTCTGCAATGACTCTCTGCACCAGAGCTCTCGGTGGCCATGGAAAATTTTTTATATAGGTCCAGTTGGATTAACAGTTACTCCTATTAGTTATTACAAATACAAAGGAGTTAAAAATAAGGCATGATTTGATAAATAATAATTTTACTACTCAACAAGCGACTGAATTCTGTTATCTAGTGGCCTCGTCACATAAAATACAAAAAAGGATTAGAGTTCCTCTAAAATGGATACCTTCAAAACCTAACTTTTATAAATTAAACACTGACGCAACACACTCAACACTCTCTAATAAAAATGGTATTGGCGAAATA
This sequence comes from Nicotiana attenuata, assembly GCF_001879085.1. NCBI lineage: Eukaryota > Viridiplantae > Streptophyta > Magnoliopsida > Solanales > Solanaceae > Nicotiana > Nicotiana attenuata. Next base: position 7,803,179 of record NC_031998.1, read on the forward strand.
ATTAGGGACCATAAGAGAAACTGGATTCTGGGCTTCTCAAATACAGTACTTTCTCAATTGCCTATTATTACAGAAATACTTGCTCTATTACAGGGACTTACATTTGCAGTACAACACAATCTAACACCACTTCAAGTGGAAATTGAGGCTAAAGAGGTACTCAGGCTACTACAGGTTAATAATATAATACATGCTAATCTCCTGAATGATTGCAGGCACCTACTGAGGCAGCTACATGATCCAATAGTAGGTCATGCGTACAGAGAGCTGAATAGATTAGCAGATCAACTAGCAAATGCAGGAAGCTTTTTGGATGGAAACTCTACTATGCAGATTTTTGACAAACCACCACTTTTTGTTAGTACAATATGGGATGAAGATAAGCTTAGTGTATCTACTACACGCTTGCTGCCACTTTGTGTATATGACTTGCCAGATCGAACTGCAGTGCATGCAACTGGAAGCTATATCAGAAGCCATAATATTTTTGAATGTTGTAATGATAACTCACTTATTGGAACTACAAACAATATAGCTAGTAGTAGTAATGGCTTACCTTGTGTAGTGCAACCTAAGCACAAAGACCTCTCTACGCATATATTTGCTTAATAGAATATCTATCTTTTCTATCAAAAAAAAGAATTTAAAAATAAGGAATATGAAAAAGAATGAGTGGCAGTGAGTAAGAGAAACGAGCAAATGAAAAGGTCACTTGTGTGTCACATCACAATTGACACTTGTCATGCATAGAAACGCTCATACAACTTACACTACTTTAAGTCTCACGTGGAATAAAATTTCTCCCTCACCGTCTAATAATGGTGTCGATGAGTCATCTATTGTTTCTACGAGTAAAATAATCTAGTCTAGTCTAGTACTTCTATATTGAAACGTTAGTCTTTTTTTTTTTCGGGGATGTCGAAACGTTAGTCTACCTTTCATTTTGTTGAGTTCAAAACTGAAATGATGTCATTTTGGACATAAAATACGTTTTTATAATTAAAAAAAAAGTTATATTTCTACATAAAACACAGTATAATACTGCGTTTTATCTTAACGGAAAGTTAGCCGTTAAAGTAAAACGCAGTATTATACTGCATTTTATTTAATTATTTGTTTTATTATAGGAAAACGCAGTATAGTACTACGTTTAAGGAAAACGCAGTATTATACTGCGTTTTCGTATAATAAAATATAGTTGTCGTCTTCTTCCCCACGACAGAAGCAGTCTCATTTTTAAAAAACCCTCCCTCACCATTTCCTAGTACCCCCCCCCCCCCCCCCACGCGATTAAAAATAAAATTCTTGGGCCCCACTCGTCACACAAATGGTGAAGAGCGTAGGTCCCGCATACAACCCAAGCCTTGTATTCCTTCTTTCGGGGTCAAAATTTCAAAAAACATAAATCGAGGTATTCCGATTTAGTTTATGTCGAAACTCGTAGAGCATATGCATATTCGTTTTTTGAATGTGTTTCCACATTGATTTGTCTTATGTTTGCGGTTAAATTTGTATGTTTTTTTTTGCCCGAATTAAATTAGTAGTTAGTGTTTTTAAAAAATAGTTAAAACTTGAGAAATTATTTTTATTTTTAATGAAATTGTTCACAAATATCTTTTACTGTTTTGTATGTAATTTCGTGAATGTTATGTTCATATGTTTGTTGTTTTTATTTAGTTTAGATTATTTATTTGCTTAAAGAATAGTGGACTTTTAGCGTAGTAAAATATAGAGCTTTTTACCGTAGTAAAATATAGTGCCTTATAGCGTAGTAAAATATAAAGCCTTTTAGCGTAGTAAAATATAGAGCCTTTTAGCGTAGAGTCTCTGTAGTTTAAGTATCTACTTATAAAATATAGAGCATTTTACAAAATTAATTATTTAATTTATAAAATAAACTTACAGAACTAACAAATTAATTATTAATTTATAAACTAACAAAATTCTAAGAATATTGAAATTGACACACAAAAGAATTAAGGATATTTTGGTGCTACTGGGCCTCAAATATCGAGCCTGGAACCCATAGATAATTACTCTATCTAATTGAAAATTAATTATTTAATTTATTAAACTAACAAAATTTTAAAAATATTGAAATTGACACACATAATAATTAAGGATAGCTTGGTGCTACTGGGCCTCAAATATCGAGCTTGGAACCCATAGATAATTACTCTATCCAATTAAAAATTAATTATTTAATTTATTAAACTAAAATTTTTTTAAAAATATTAAAATTTACACACATAATAATTAAGGATATCTTGGTGCTACTGGGCCTCATCGAGCTTGGAACCCATAGATAATTACTCTATCCAATTAAAAATTAATTATTTAATTTATAAAACTAACAAAATTCTAAAAATATTAAAATTGACACACAAAAGAATTAAGGATAGCTTGGTGCTACTGCGCCTCAAATATCGAGCCTGGAACCCATAGATAATTACTCTATCTAATTAAAAATTAATTATTTAATTTATTATAACACAAACACACAATTAATATTGTTTAATCATAGTAGACGACATGGACTTGCCGCCTGTGCATCCTGGACCAGCCGCGGATCAGATATTAGTGTTACAGGGCGACCATAGGTCCGCCTATGTATCGGAGGGACATTAATTGGATCAGACTCTCCGCGCCAGGAGACCGGATGACTTGTGGGACTTTTTGAGGGAGAGAGCTTTCCATGCCCACGTAGTCCATCGCCTGCGTGCTACGGGCTTCCTTAGGATTTTTGAGATTGGGCGGATGCAGCTCGATTGGTCTCTCATCACGGCGTTGATAGAGCGGTGGCGACCAGAGACGCACACTTTTCACCTGCCCACTGGAGAGGCCACCATCACGCTTCAGGATGTTTAGGTTTTGTATGGGCTGCGTGTTGATGGACTGGCCGCTGCACTGCCCCAGCATATGAGAGCTATGACACGTGCCCAGTATTTGGATTTGCTGGGGCAGTATACTGGTTTCAGACCACAGAGTGAGGCTGCAGTTAGAGGGGGCAGTCGCATTTCTGTGGTAGCTTATCAGACAACATATGGAGGTATTGCACCCCGGCATTATCGGCGAGACAGAGGATCTCCATATTGACCGGTACACGAGGTTGGCGCTGTTCTTTCTTTTGGGGGTGTCTTGTTCCCGAACACTTTGAGAAATCTAGTAAGTCTGCGCTTTTTGCATCATCTGCAGCAGCTAGATGAGTTACCCCAGTACAGCTGGGGTGCTGCTGTTCTCTCATACCTGTACAGGAGTATGTGCCGGGCTAGCATGGGCACCCAGGTGGACATATGTGGTTTTCTGCCGCTTCTACATGTGACAACATTTTCAAATACTATGTTCATTACTTCGAATTCTATATAGTCAAAATGACTCTTAAATTTTACGTCAACCTTTTATCTTAGGTTTGGGCCTGGGAGCGGATCCTGCCGTTGTAGCCACCTCTACCACCAGTAGAGCCGGGTGTAGCACCTCCGTTTCTCCCTCTAGCTACGAGGTGGGTTCTCCGTCGTGGGAACTACAGAGGCAGTGATGCTTATCATAGTCTCCCCCTTGTCAGGGATGTGTTAGATATGCTGGTGGCTAGACAGGTAAATATGTACCTTAACTTAGTTGTTATAAATTCACTTGTGTTGCGCATACTCACTTTTATGTTATTGTTTGATAGTTCATCTGGACGCCGTATAGCGACGAGTTGCTAGCTGATCTGCCCGATTATTGCTCGGTCGATCGACTACTTTGGAGCACTTTCGTCCCGATGATGTGCCTCGATGTGGTGGAGCATCATGCCACAGAGCGTGTACTTCGCCAGTTTGACCGTCCCCAGACTATACCGATGGAGCCTGCATGGGTGGCTACACATTATCAGCGGGATGATCGTTCGAGGGTGGACGACGAATTTGTAGGATGGCTAGAGGCGCAGGTCCATATTTGGGACCAGCGAGAGGACTCGATTCCACCACCACCTTCACAGATCCAGGAGGTGACTATTGATCTTTATATGTCATGGTACCGCCGTCACACCTGACTGATGATCGGGAACCCCGTTCATGTACTTGGCGGTCGGTACAGACCATACGCCGGGAGGCACGAGGCACTGGTATGTTTTTGTGGGATAAGTCTTATAATTGTGATATAACATTATTTAATTAATATTTTAATTGTTGTGCAGGCTATTGGGCATCACATGTTCTACCAGTTGGGACAGGAGATGCGGTAGCATGATGACAATGCTGCAGTCGTTGAGTATGGCCGGCGGGTGGAAGAGCTGGTTCTCCGGACCCTGCAGCAAGCTAGAGAGGGTGCGAGGTTGGATCACGAGGCTGAGTATGCGGCGCCAGAGGAGCACCATCGGGGTAGGCCTGTCCCACGAGGCAGGGGTCGGGCACGAGCCAGGGCTGTCCCACGAGGCAGGGGTGCCCCACGGGGTCGCGGTGGATGACGAGGAGGTGGTCCCCAGCAAGGGGGCATTGAGGCACCTGTCGACCCACCTGTGGAGGCACCTGATGAGGATCTTGGAGATGATCAACCAGGTTATTTTCCTTAGCTAGACGAGCCTTCTAGCAGCATGCCGTCGTACAGCCTTCAGCTGGATCAGCCAGCATCGAGAGTCACCCGGTTATATCCATTGTCGATCACGGGTATATTCGACGGAGATGTAGACCAGTTCTTTTCAGGCCCATCTACCGCAGCTGAGGATCGGCCGACCCGAGACGTGGATGGCGGGCGCAGGTTGAGTTGTGCCTCATCCCCGGCGGTTGATGCGGATCTACCACAAGCGCAGGTAAGTTTGTATTGCTGTAAAATTTTAATTTGTTTTCTTTTCCTTAATGATTTGCCATAAATTAATTTTTATACTCAAGAGGCCGACGAGACCATGGTGAGAAAATATTTTTGACTTAACACGTACATTACTAGAATACATTTTGATATGCTAAGCTTAGTAATTATTTTGTAGGTTGCTGACGGCCCGACGACCCCTTCTACCGATCCTACCAGTTGTACTTCGATGCTGCTGCGCATCCTCACATAAAGAGGCGACTTGATGATGATGATCCTGATAGTGTACCCGGGCGACAGGGGATGCAACTCAGGCCAGCGGCTGCACTGAAGCACACAGGCTGCGGGACTCGTTGATTTATTTTTGTTTGTATTTTGTGTACATACTAGATTATGTAAATAGTGGCAAGAATTGTGTTTTAACAACAATTTTATTTTAACACAAATTGAACAACAATTTTATTTTAACGGTACAACACAAACACAAACATAGCAAACCTAACATAACATAAATGAAAACACATGACACGGGAAATATAAAGATACAGTAATACGCTCAACACAACTCCTGCCTTTGTTCAGTCACGACCGCCTAGTATTCTCTGCTCCAACCACTTGAGTTGGTCTAGCAGCTTATTTTTTTCTTCTTCCACTATAGGTGTTTACGTATGCAGCAACACTGTATTGCCTATCAATATAGTTGGTTGCCCCTAAACCAACTTGTTGAAAGCACTTCAAGGCATGTGCGCACGGCATGTGGTAGATGGTCCATTTCCCACATGAACACAACCTGCTGGCTTCATTCACCGTCTGTAGATTATTCCCCCGGTGTCCGCGGATAGCGGTCTTACCTTCAAAAACACCCCGGTCGTGATCGTACTGTAAAAATGAATGCCAATGTGCTCGCCTCCTGTACCTTTCAAATCTTCTCATCGGTATTGGTATAAATTGAACACCTCTGTCCATCAATGTCGATGCAGCTCTATGCCTTTCAACAAACCTCTCCGCAATCTGTTTAAATGTCATGCGGACCATGGCAGTGACAGGTAATCCACGGGCAGACTTCAACAAGCCGTTGAATGACTCCGACACATTTGTAGTCAGTGCTCCCCATCGTCTGCCGCCATCAGCATGCAATGTCCACATGTGAAGCTTATGTCCCATCAGCCAAGTATAGGCTCGTGGATCAATCTGTCGGATCACTTCCATGCGCCTTATGAATTTGCACTGCTGGTGCTCAGTTGCAGCCATCCACATTAAATCATGCAAGGCCTTGTCGTGATATTTCTTCTAAAAATTGGCCTTCAGGTTCCTCACACAGTAACGGTGGTTTGCATAGGGTTCCTACCATTCAGCAAGTGCCGTACAGAACTTAAAATACCGCCATGTCGATCAGATATTAGACAAATACCTTGAACGCTGTTTGACAACGTGCTACTTCAAGTGGTTCAAAAAAAGCGTCCACGTCTCTTCGCTTTCGTTGGCACAAATGGCAAAAGCTAGTGGAAATATTTGTCCGCTGGCATCTACTGCAACTGCAATCAAAAGCTTAATATCATACTTTCCATAGACATGAGTACCGTCTATGGAAATTACAAGACGATAATGCATAAAACCATCAATTGCTGGTTTAAATGACCAGAACACATAGTTGAAAATATATTCGGGTCTGTCCGGACTCCGCTCACACCTCCATTCAATAACAGTCCCGGGGTCAAAGTGTTGCAGTGCGGCCATGTACCTGGGCAGAGATGAAAAAGACTTATCTTAGTCGCCATAAATAAGTTCAAAGGCACGTTTGCGACCGAGATATGCCTTTCTTTTGGTTATAGTACAACCATACTCCTGGTGGACGGCTGTAATACACTCTTTAATCTTGAACCTAATGGACACTTCCAAATATGGAATCAAGACAAGAGAAATCAAGTCTACATCCAGGTTGAAGTGATTCTCATTGAATGTGTCCATTTCACATCTGTGGGTGCTAATAAATTTACCCACTTTCCACAACCCTGATTTCTTCTTGCTGGCATGCAACATCCAGTGACAACCCATAAAGTCTCTACGGCATACAGCCTTGTATACCTCCGTAGTTGACTCCCTTACCATCATCTCACAGCACTCTCTTACGCTGTAGATTTTTACAGCCCTGATTAGGCGAGCTTTATCGGGGAAATACATGCCCTTTGCCAGCACCGCTGGTCTAGACTCATCCCACATTGCTGACCGAATTTCGTCATCATCCCTTGTGAGGGCATCCACGTCCAGCATACTTGGCAAATTATCAAGGTAGGGAATATTTCGCTCATAAAACGGCACGTGGGACTCGTATACTCTTGGTCTAACGGGAGGTGGAGGAGCATGCTCCCTCGTCAGCTCTGGTTCGGCATCCACTTCCTCCTCGTCATCACCTTCATCAGGGAAGGGTGTGTCATCTCCAGACTCATCAACATTGTTGTCATAATCACTATCATCTTCTTGACTCTGCGCATCTTCCAAATTATGAGTCAATACGTCGTCTATGGGCAACTGTGTGAGGTCAGGAACATCAAGTTGCTCGTTTTCACTGCACAAAAAGAACAAAATGATAAGCTACTCAACTAGATAAATACTTTACATATAGCTATATCACTTTACTTATAAGTTGTACTGTGTTGACGTTCCATGATGGATATTTTCTTTTTGGTGATGACTCCCGGATGGACCACCGTGGTCCAACACGCCAGAACTACGCATATTCCAACTAGGAGCGGGGTCATAACTTGTAAAATTCATATCCGGACGGTACCCCCTATGAAAAATATGAGTGTTAATACAAATCCAATTCAAACATAAAATAAATTTCAATTTAGGGTAGAAGAATTGAAGTTTACCAGTCGTCTTGTGGATTATATAAAGTCGAAAAATTATTTTGTAGCTGCTCATTCGCCGGTGGTGACAAGTTTAAATCAAGGCAAACTCTTTCATCAGCAATCTGTCCGGCAAAAACTGCTCCAGAATAACCACCCGATGACTGGGGGTTATGCCTACTATGCACACCCTCATTGTTGGGAATGTCTTCAACCTTGACGTACATTTTCAACAATTTTATTACAATAAATTTTCTATATTCATCCGAAATCCGCAAAAAATCTCTAAGAGTTTCATCATCTTCGATGTTAAACTCAGAATAATAAGCAAACCCCTGTGGAGTCACATAATACGGAAATCTACCGGTTACTTTAAGGTTCACCGAACGTTTCCTCACACTCATTTTTTTTACGTAACAACGATACCAATTTATCGTACTCCATTGTAAGCGGCAATTTAACATGACATTGTGGAGGTGAGCTATACTTCACAGAGTTATTCTCCATTACAACCTCACCCCCCCAATATAATGAAACCCTTATTTTTGGCTCTTCAGACATTATAAACAAATGCTTGATAAGATGAAGAGAAGTATGAACGGAAGTTTGAAGGAAAGTTTTGAATGAATTTTCATAAAATTCTAACGCCTTTAAATAAGGCAAGTCCTAGCTTGGGGTGCAGAATTTTTTTATGTAAAACACAGTATAATAAGACGTTTTATGTATTTGAATTATTTTTATGTCAGTTATCCGCAGAACAATTATTGGTGGGCCCAAATTTTAGTGTAAAACAAATCATTTATGTCAGTCGTGCAGAACACTTATTTGGTGGGCCCAATTTTTAAGTAAAACGCAGTATAATACTGCATTTACTTGAACGGCTAACTTTCCGTTAAGGTAAAACGTAGTATTATACTGCGTTTTATGTAGAAATGTAACTTTTTCTTTAACTGTAAAAACGTATTTTATGTCCAAAAAGACAGCATTTCAGTTTCGGATTCTCGTTTTGTTTGGCAGGATTCGAAGTACAAAAATTAAAATATTTAAAATTCGATGTGTATTTGAACATAAATTTGCTAAACTTTTGTATCTTGTGCGAAGAGTGTACGATAAAATTTTCCTAGACTTTCTAATAACTCAATATCGATGAGTACAATATTCTCTGGTCTTTCTTGTTTGTAGCAAAGGGAGTATATCACGTAAGCTATTGGGTAATAGTGTTATCTGACAGAGTAGATATATCATGTTGCTAAAATCTACTTCGTTTTAGTCCAAAGGCCTTTTCATCTTAAAGGTGTTTGTGGGGTTAGAATATTTTCATCTCCAACTTGTAGTAGGATTCAAGCTTATCCTCCAACGTTATGCAGTCGAAACATGTTTTGTAGTTAGAGCTATGAATAAATTAGAGGTTAATTTCACGAATGATTACTTAACTTTTACTTTATTGCATTATATTTATCGTAAAGAAAAAGCTACTCCTATTCAATTTTACCTAAATATCAGAAACACCACTAAATAAATTTTTTGTAAAAAAAAAGAAAATCTTTCAACGTTACCTAAGTATCACAAAGCCAATATGAGTAACAAATGAGACTTTTCTATAATATTTTTAAAATTGGGATGATCCTTTTGTTATAAATAATAGTTTAGTAACTTTCTTGATACATAGATAAAAAACAAATTTTTTTGTTATACAAAATAATTTAAAAACTTTGGTATGATAAAGTAAAGTTGAGTAACTAGTAGTAATTGCACCTAACGTAAAATATCAAGTACTTGGGACTTCTAACAAAGATAATGAACCCGTGCTAAGTCAAAATATAGACCTTGAGATTTCTGAGTCGAGGGAGTGGGTTTTGAAATATATATATATATATATATATATATATCGATCTTAAACCACAATGAAGTCCATGTTGGTTTTTAGTTTAGTTTTTGTAAATAATTGTGGAAAATTGTTGTATGTTCATTTTTACCTTTCTGCTAGTGTTTACCCTAGAATCTGAGTAACAATTAAATTTATATTATGGTTTTAAGGATATGTAATTTAATTCAATACCAATTGATAAACAAGGAATTAAATAGATAAATTAGAGAACGAAATAAGTCAAACCAGTGTACAAGCTAAATCTCGACCTCGACCTTTGACGGTCTCAAGGTGGGTTAGTAAGAATAGCAAATTGTAAGGCAACTCTGATGAACAGTGAGCAAGAAAGTGATGAATGTATATTCTCTTGTCAATGAACTGTGCGTTACAAATGAATGGACTCCCCTTTATATAATGGATTAGTTACCTCATATAGCAAAGGTTGATACCTTATTTATTTTAAATAAATACCTGTTTACCGTGAAAATGGTAAGAACAATTAAATTTGATTATGAGGTTCTAAAAATACATGATCTATTTTTATGCCGGTTGTTAGGCAATGGATGCTAAGTAAAAGGTTAGAAATCGGGATTTTAGCTTAGAAATGACAAGATAATCGAACCAAACGGTGGCGGATCGGGGGCCTCGAGTTGTTGATTACAGGGCCTCGGGGTCGAGCTGGGTGGTCGATTCGGGGCAGCCGAGTGGGAAACAACAATTATAAGAGCTATAGCGATAGCTCTTTTATGATCAATGATAGGCAATAAATAAAGAACAATAAATAGAACACAATGAATGTAAGCAATAAATGAAGCAATGAACTCAAGAGAATATGTTAGAGAGCAGAGAGAATGTTCTTGTGTATTTAGTATTGAGCATCAGATCCCTACAAATGATAAGGGTTCCCCTATATATATATGAGGGGGAACATAGTACAAAAGCATTAATTACAAAGATATGGGGTAGGTATAGCTACTCAATTCCCTGATACGGGTTAGAGCTAGACCCCTAGGTTTTGTTAGCCCTAGTCGTACGCCTAGGGAACTTCCCACTGTTCTACCGTAACCATTGATTTGTGCTGCCTCAAGGTTGGACACCGATGTCCTCTTGGGATAAAATTCGACCGTGGTCTCGAGCCTTTGGAAACCTTGTTCACAAGGTGTTGTAATGGCCGAAAATTGGATCCTCCAATTTTACCATATACAGATAGTCCCCGCGTTTCTTAGAGTGCAACGATAAGAAACGACTTTGATATCTATCTCTCTGAACTTTCCCACGATGATGTCATACTTATGATGTAAACCTTCATGATAACTGAGGCGTCCCGTCGGTTCATCTTTTCAGTGTCATTCAATACACTGTCGATTCTTGTTCTTCAATGCAATAATGTTGCCGTCGATTGGGCTCCCAAAAAATGCATTGATTGCGCCTGCTGATACGTCTTTCAAGGGCGTTAATGGGGCTGTTGGTTACGGTGCCACCCCCTATAAATGGAAGCCTCTTGGAACCATTTCCACATTCAAGTGTCTTCCAATATCCTTCCATTCCTTTCTTTTCTTTATACCCATCCATTGTTATCTCCCATGTTTGAGGCCCGTGTCCTTAAGGTTACATGGTGGCGTTCTCATCAGTTAGGCCACGACTTTTTTTAGGGCTTTCCCTCACTGAGCGAGATCGTGCTGACCCGTCGTTGTTGTTGTTGTTGTTGTTGTTGTTACTGCTGTCATCGTTGGCTCAAGGCGATGAGACAGGGGGGCCGATTTCTTCCGACTTAGGGAGATGTTTGGACTCTACACCGCTGCGCAGGAGGATGTTCGGATTATACACCGCTGCTCACCTCCGTACCCCGGCCTGGTGTGGCACTTCATCCCTTTTGCTTTTCGTGGGGCGAAGTGGCGCTACCGGCCGGTAACTTGCACGGCACAATGTCCCAAGAAGTGGACTCGAAGTAGCCGTGCAGGTAGGGCCGGCACTTGCCAAGTCTTCTACGGGGCCGTGATTTCCTCGGTCTGGTAAAAGCTTTTGCTCTTTGGCGAGCTACGGCTTTTTTTTCCATCTTTTTCTGCTTCTTCCGCACCACTATCCTCTTCTTCATTTTCTCCCTTGAAGATGCTACTTTGGGAAACCGAGATGAGACCGTCGAGGAGGCGATGCTCGAACATACTGCCGCCGAGGATAGATTAGACTATTGGCTTTCATTGTAGGTATTTTCTTTTTGCTTCTCTGTTTCTGTGTAAGGACCCCTCGTGGGCTTTGTAATCATGTGTAAGGACCCCTCGTGGGATTTGTAACCGTTGTTTATAAATGGAAAAGATGTTTCTTCAATTCGTCTCTGATTTATGCTTTATTTCCTTTTACCTGTACTTGCGAAGAATCTGAATGCGAATGTCGAGTCCGGGTGCAAGTATTTCTCCGGCTCTTGACTGATTAATACGATTCCCTAGTGGAACCTTTTGCCAGCCCTGGGACCGAATCTGGATTGGATTGATAAACTCGGGCCGTCAGGATCCCTGGCTTCGAGTTGAATGAGAGTAGGGGCTCCGAATTTTTAGCACGGGACTTAGCCTTTTAGACCCCGCGGTTGGCCTCGAGGGGGAACTTGTCTGGAAGTCTGAGAATAAGGATAGTCGTTAGCCTCTCGGGAGTGTCCCCGAGCGGGGGTTCGCTCTAGCTCGAGCTTCCTAGAAGCTTGCTTTGAACTCAGTGGAGATGGCTCTAAGGCGTCGCAAATAGATCTCGGACGGGGGCTTACCCGAGTTAGATGGTATTTTGAGGCCAAACCCATATGAATAGAGTTTTAGCGCTTATTTATTTCTTGAAAGGAGCCCTCGAGGTCGAGTACCATCTGGAATCTCGTAATGATATTAATGGCCCCTTGGATCATATTTTCTTTCTGGCGGAGATCCTCGAGATCAGGTACCATCTCGGGATGTATAGTGATGGTATTGGCTTCTTGTAGCCTAACTTCTTTTGATGGAGGTCCGCGAGATCGGGCACCATCTCGGGACTTGTAATGATATTAGTGGCTTCTTGGAGCCTGTCTTCTTTTGATGGAGGTCCTCGAGATCGGGTACCATCTCGGGACTAGGTTGATGCAGGGGTCGCTGGCCCAAAAACGTCGTATGGCGGCGTCAAGTGTATGACATGGTTACGAAATGACAGAGGCGACTCTGTTGTAACATTTTCCCAAAACGAGAAACGTCTCAACCAGTATTTTCAATCAGCCTTTGTGGCAGGTGGGTAGTTGCTGCTTTTTCCATATATAGGGTTGCCTTCCCCCTTCTGATGATTCTGCTATTCTAAGTAGTTGTCTTCCTCCGTGGAGCTTTCTTTTCTTGTGTCAAGGCTTTCACCATTTCGATTCTGAGGGTTCTTCTCGGATTTTCTAGTCTTATCACAGTTATGGCTGCCATATGAAGGTCTGCTCGACGAGGAGAGGGGAGTCCCGCCCTCGAAGGCCTTTTGAACCTAGAGGCTCGGGGTCATCGGGAGTATGTTTCGAGGTTTATTTCCTTAGTAGAGAGGAGCATCTCGAATCCCTGAGGAGAGACTGTGTATGGAGGGAGAAGGTAATATTGCGTGTACTCTCCCTGGGAGAGAGCATTATGGATCAGGCTGAGGGTTTTTTGAACGTGTACACGTACCCCTTCACGCTAGGCCCCCCTGATAGGGTTGTGCTTGATTTCTGTCGGAAATACCGGGTCACCTTGGCGTAGATTCATCCATCATTTTGGCGGATTGTATTGATGATGAGGTTCTTTGCGGAGAGAGCGGGACTTGAATTCACGCTCAGTCACCTTATCAGGCTGCACCTGCCTTTTCACCATCGAGGTCTGCTAACCTTACGATGCCGATCCACCACGCCCTTCATTGTTCATGATGAATAAGACAGAGATCAGGATTGGATGAGCAGATTCGTTCGAGTACGGATCGTTGATGTTATCCCCGTGGAGTTTCTGTCATTCCTTGAGGAGTGGAATTTTACACGTAAGTGGTATACTCATACCTTCGTAGTTTTGCTTATGGCACGGACATGTATTGTAAATGCGGCTTCCTTTCCCTTTTTTCAGCAATTCCATGGACACCGTGCGAGGTCCCCGACCTAACGGACTGGGCTCGGAAGCTGGCGACTTGCTCGACTTACAATGAGTGTAAGTGGCGAGTTTTGTCTAAGGGCATATGGGAGGCCAAACACCATGGTATGCGCTGTGTGATTTTCTCCTTTAAGGGCGTTTTCTTTTTACGCGTACTAACCTTATCACCGTAGGCGTCGGGGAATCCTTTGGAGCGAGACCATGCCCTCTTGGAGGGGGAGAAGAAACGCCAGCTCCTAGGCTTCGAAGCGATAATAATGAGCGAAAGGGGATTTCGCAAGGTGGTGGTTCTTACAGCAAGATGATTCCAGGCCGGAGGCTCGGCGAGGATATGTCTTCCCCTATCGAAGGTACTGCGAGGGGGGCCCGAGACTAGGAGCCACATATGGTGAGCGATTGCGTCCCCATCGGGTGTGGTTCTTCCGGGGTAGACGGAGCCGGAATAGTAGATGTGCGCTCAACCTTCGAGGAAGCTCAGCGGCTCTATTCCGAGGTGAGTTTTTTGCCGTCCGTGTTGATTTTATAGTCTTGCAATTTTTACTTTCTTGTCGAGCTTTTCTTTCATAGGCTTTTGACAAGCTCAAGTCCGAGCTGCTTCGTCGTGAGGCCATGCTGCGGAAAGCCGTGGATGGGGAGAAGTCCCTCAGGCTTCTTTGTGATGAGAGAGAAGACGAGTTGGCATGCTTACGGTACGAGGCGAGTTGGAGCTTGAATTATGAGAGTTACCTGAAGGAGCAGGTAGTTTTTGTTATGTATGAGTGTGTGTTCCTTCTTCTAGCTCTGAGGTTAATATTTTGTTTCTTTTCAGTTGCAGAAGAGGACGGAGGACCTGGAGCACCTTCGAAACGAAGCTGGCCGAGCCAAGCGCGAGTATGATGAGTTAAAGGCTCAGGCGGAGGTTCAAGCTTCTGCGAGGAAGGGTGCTCTGGCTAAAGCCTCCGCTTTTGAGGTTGAACTTCGCTTAGTTTGTGATAATAGCTCGGTTCGAACAGATATGATTACGAAGCTCGAGTGTGAGCTTTTGAAGATAAAGGCCGAGGTTGTGGATGCCCAGGCTGAAGCCGTAATGAGCCGAACCATAGCTGACCAGAAAGTGGCGGTCTATTTGAAGGATGCTGCCGATGCTCGAGCTGAGCTGAGAAAGGTTCTCAACCGCGAGGGCAGGAGCAAGGAATATGCTCGGTGTAAGTCTCGAAGGAAAACCCTCGAGGAGATCCGTGCTAGGGGCTTTGACCTCTCGGAAGAGGTGAAGCGGGCGAGGGCAGACGAACGTGGCGCTAAGGTACTTTTGTCTGATGTCGAGGATAGAGAGGATGAGGCCGATGGGCCATAGTCCCCAAGGGGGACGTAGATTTCACTTTCCGATTCTGTATATAGTACTTTCAAAGTACGTTTGTAAATGGAGCTTGTGTTTTCTCGCATGTATGTACAAAAGGAAAAACCCCATGGTTTTATTCCCCTTGAATTTCTTTTTGCCTCGATTTCAGCCAGATGAGCTGGTCTTTGAGTTAGAAAGAATCCTTAGATTCATAGTATGGCCCTGAAGCTCATTGGGCTGGCCCGTAGGCTCTTACGCGTTTGGCCGATGCGACCTTTTACTGTAAGCCGGCGTTCGAGCTCTTATGCTTGTGCTCTTAGGCATGTTTTGGTCAACTGTTTTGGGTTCAGTCTCCGAGTCGGGTGTCGGCTCGAGCTCATTCGACCCTTAGGTTTTTGAATTTCAAGCTGGCGACAGTAGCTCTTACGCTTTGGGTCGATGTGACCTTTTGTGTGAGCTGGCGACAATGGCTCATACGCTTTGGGTTGATATGACCCTTTTTGTGAGCTGGTGACAATGGCTCTTACGCTTTGGGTCGATGCGACCTTTAGTATAAGCTTTATTTTTCCCTCGTTAAGGATTTTTGAGATTGTGTTTGCCTGACTCTTCGACGGTTTGATAAAAACCTCGATTATGAGTCGTTATGTGTCGATGATCGAGCACCTCAGGAGGTTTGGCTCGGTGGCTGAGTAGCTCGAAGCCTGTAATTTGGAGCTGACATGGTCGAAGCTCTTTTGCCGATGTCGAGGGTAGCCTGTTTAACCGGTTCTTTTCGAAGTAGATTCGAAGTAATTGAAAGCCTGTGATTTTGTAGCGACAGTCGGACGTCCCCGAGCACGTTAGTTTTGCTGGCACAGCCTTGTGACCGTAGTCATTTGTGTTTGGCCGGAGCCTTTTAGTCCCGAGTGAAGTATTTTCGGCATCTATATCGAGGGTATGCCTTTTAGGGGTCTTACAAGTTCGATATATAGCCTTAACTTTGAGATCGAGTTTATGCCTTTAGTAAGGTCTTACAAGTTTTGCATGCCTTTGAGGTCTTACAGTTTTTGATACTTGGCACAAGTATGGTTCATGCCTTGCTCGAGGTCTTACAGATATTGTCACTTGGTACAAGTGTGGTTCATGCCTTGCTTCAGGTCTTACAGATATTGTCACTTGGTACAAGTGTGGTTCATGCCTTGCTTGAGGTCTTACAGATATTGTTGTTGCCTTATGTAGGTCTCACGAGACCGAGCCTGCCCGCTTGGGGTCTTATGGCCTCGGGTTTTTTGGTAAGTGGCGATTGGCGACAGTCCCCGAGTCATCGAGAGTACCTTGGTTCGGGAGCCATTACTTGTAAACTTGATATTGCCTCATTGAGGGCTTACGATTTCGGAGGTTCCGACCTGGAGGCCGTGCGATCTTTGAGATTTTGACGCCAGTCCCCGAGTGCTCAGGGTACTTTTGGCTTTGGAGCCATTTTGTGACTTTGATGTTGCCTTGTTGAGGGCTTATGAGTTTGGAGCTCCGACCCGGAGGTCATTCAGGCAGTCCCTGAGTGTTCGGGATATTTTTGACAAAGGAGCCATTTTTGCAAAAGTACCGAGCTTCTTTGAAATGCAAAATGCTTTTTGAAATTATTCTTTAATTGATTGATGCAAGCATGCAAGTCTTTGTTGTTGAGGGCTCGGTTATTCTATGCGGACACGGTTCGTTTGACCGTTGCCCGGTACATTGTTTTTCCTATCGAGATCCTGTTCAGCATATCTTAGCTTCTCCGAGAAGGTGATCTTCCGGGGGGATGCCCCCCAGTATTCGAGGTTGATTTCAAGGGAAGCCTTGAATACTTGTTGAGTTTTCCTTAGGTAGCATATAGGTGTTTCCTCATTAAAAACCTCGCCGGTAAAACCCTTCTTGGGATAAAAAGGGGAGGCGATCATACCTTAGTGCTGATGGAGCTTCGGCCCTTGATATGTTTGGATCGTTTGTCATGAGGACGCGGTACGGTCCTTTGCTTCGTTTGGTTCGAACTTAGCCGAGGGCGTAGCTTGCTATCACTATTTTACTGTTTGATAATCCTTTGGCTCCTTCGAGGGTGGAGGCACTGGTGTCGGCGTTACATCGTGCACTGTGAACATTTCCCTTTCCGCATGTTGTTTCCCGTAGACGGTTTTAATCCCCTCTTTTGTCGGGAATTTCATCATTTGATGGAGGGTGGACGGTACTGCTCTCATGCAGTGTATCCATGGCCTTCCGAACAAGGCGTTATACCTCATGTCTCCTTCGATGACATGGAATTTGGCATTTTGGGTTGTGCCGGCCACGTTGACTGGGAGGGTGATTTCCCCTTTTGTTGTTTTTCTTGCCATGTTGAATCCGTTGAGGACTCGAGAGGCGGGCACGATTTGGTCGAGCAGCCCGAGATGCTCTACCACTCTCGACCTGATAATGTTGGCCGAGCTACCTGGATCCAAGAGTACACATTTAATTTGAAATGTATTTACAAGGAAAGAGATTACTAGCGCGTCGTTGTGGGGTTGAGACAAGGTCACGATGTACTCGTCGCTGAATGTGATGGCATCCTCGGGTATGTAACCCCGAGTTCGCTTTTCTCTGGTGATGGATATTTTTGTTCTTCTGATCGTGGGCTCATGTGGTTCGTCGATGCCTCCCAAGATCATGTGGATGACATGCTGTGGCTCGTTTGTTTCTCTCTTCTTTGTCGCCTCTCTTTCCCGTAACTAGTTTTTGGCCCGGTCGCTGAGGAATTCTCGAAGGTGACCTTTGCTTAGTAGTCAGGCTACTTCTTCCCAGAGCTGGTGGCAATCTTCGATTCTGTGGCCATACGTGTTGTGAAATTCGCATACTAAGTTATGATTTCTTTGTGAAGGATCTAATTGTACAAGCTTGGGCCACCTGGCGTCTCTGATTTTACTGATGGCGAACACGATGTCTGATACGTCGACGTTGAAGTTGTATTCCGACAGGCGAGGTGCTTCCGCTGGCCCCGTATGCCTATCGAATCTGGCTCTGCTGACGAGTCCCCGAGGATGCTGTCCTCGATCCATCCTTCAATCATTGCGGGGTATGTTGCGCCTCAAGGCGTTTCTCCTCTCTTCGGTGTATGGCTGGTACCTTTCTTTGTTTGGCCTTGGCTCCTTCGCCAAAAGCCTGCTTGGGTACACCGAGCCCGAGGGGGCTCCTAATTGGTCGTCCTCGACCCTGATTTTCGACTGGTATCGGTTGTGAACGTCCGACCAAGTCACGTCGGGATATTCAACCAGATTTTGTTTCAGCTGCTTCAAAGCCACCGAGCTTCGTTCATTCAGACCTTGAGTGAACGCCTATACCGCCCAGTCATCGGAGACTGGTGGTAGTTCCATTCGTTCCAATTGAAAGCGAGATACGAACTCTCGCAGCATCTCATTCTCTCTCTGCTTAATCTTGAAGACATCGGATTTCCTTGTTGTTACTTTGATGGCACCAGCATGTGCCTTAATGAAAGAATCTGCTAGCATGGCAAAAGAATCTATCGAGTTTGGGGCCAGGTTGTGATACCACATCATTGCCCCTTTAGAAAGCGTTTCCCCGAACTTCTTCAGCAGGACGGACTCGATCTCGTCGTCCCTCAGGTTGTTGCCTTTCACCGCACAGGTGTAAGCAGTAACATGCTCGTTGGGGTCCGAGGTTCCGTTATACTTCGGAAGGTCGGGCATTCTGAACTTCTTTGGAAAGGGTTTCAGGGCCGCCTCCTGTGGGAACGACTTCTGTACGAACTTCTTTGAATCCACACCTTTTAGGATCGGGGGTGCGCTCGAAAATTGGTCGACCCTGAAGTTGTAGGTCTCGACCTTCTTGTCATTGGCCTCTATCCTCTTTTCGCCCGATTCGATCCTCTTTGTGAGGTCCTCGAGCATCTTTACGATGGCTGGGTGGGCTACCGACCGTTGTTGCTTGACCTCTCTGGTACCTGCTCGGCTGGGGGAGCCATCCCCGGTGCTTACGTGCTAGGAGTTTTCTGGCGACTTTGCAGCTGAGCAATAGCCAGCTGTTGTGCCTGCAACATTTCAAAAATAACGTGAAGGCTAACCTCCCGCTCTTCCCTAGCTGGGGTTTTCTGGGTTTCTTGTTGGTCTCCTTGGTGTATGCTGCTGTTGGTGTGGGAGCTTATTTCGACGTGTTGAGCGTCTCGTGAAACCGCATCCACGGGAATTGATTCTGGTGCATCCTCAGGGTTTCGTGGTGGCACACCAACACTTGGGACGTCAACACCGTTTTCCCCATGGTCTTCGATATCGATGTTTTCACGAGTGTTTACTGAGTTAGACATTTTGACCTGAAATCAGAAGATCTTGGACAAGAAAAAGTGTAAGAGATAACTTGCGTTACGTGGTTAAACCAGCAAGAAAATAATCACTATTATTTTTAGCCCCACGGTGGGTGCCAAACTGTTTACCGTGAAAATGGTAAGAACAATTAAATTTGATTATGAGGTTCTAAAAATACGTGATCTATTTTTATGCCGGTTGTTAGGCAATAGATGCTAAGTAAAAGGTTAGAAATCGGGATTTTAGCTTAGAAATGACAAGATAATCGAACCAAATGGTGGCGGATCAGGGGCCTCGAGTTGTCGATTACAGGGCCTCGGGGTCGAGCTGGGTGGTTGATTCAGGGCAGCAGAGTGGGAGACAAGAGTTATAAGAGATTTAGCGATGGCTCTTTTATGATCAATGATAGGTAATAAATGAAGAACAATAAATAGAACACAATGAATGTAAGCAATAAATGAAGCAATGAACTCAAGAGAATATGTAGAGAGTAGACAGAATGTTCTTGTGTATTTAGTATTGAGCATCAGATCCCCACAAATGACAAGGGTTCCCCTATATATATGAGGGGGAACATAGTACAAAAGCATTAATTACAAAGATATGGGGCAGGTATAGCTACTCAATGCCCTGATACGGGTCAGAGCTAGACCCCTAGGTTTTGTCAGCCCTAGTCGTGCGCCTAGGGAGCTTCCCACTGTTCTACAGTAACCATTGATTTGTGCTGCCTCGAGGTTGGACACCGATGTCCCCTCGAGCCTTTAGAAACCTTGTTCACAAGGCGTTGTAATGGCTGTAAATTGGACCCTCCGATTTTACCGTATACAATACCCTTTTAAAAAATTATATTCCATAGCTACCTTTTGATTTTTTATAGCCAAATATCTATTTATGGTCACCTCCTACCCTTAAGCCATAAAATAAGCTTTGTATTATTTTTCTCTCTCATATCCCCTTAAATTTCTCCTATCCCCTACCCATATCTATTCTCCCTCTCTCTCTCCCTCTCTCTACTTCCCGATGTCTTCTCCTCCGCCGGACGCTGGAGCAATTGCCACCGTCACCGTTTCGACCGTGGCCATTATTCATTGATACCACCGCCCTCAGCCTCCCAATCTCATTCTCTGACGCAACATATCGAATCAACAAAAACCTCTGTTATTTTGCCAGTAATTACGTGCTAATCGTCGACAACCGGAGGCAACGGTGACGGCGAGCGAGGACTGGATACTGATGCTGCTTTTGACGACATTAGGATTGTTCTTGAACAAAGACGACGGAGTTGGGGGCTGAGCAACTTGAATTTTCTATTAATATATTTTAATGTATTTCAATGTATCTCGCTGTATTTCATTGTATTCATTGTCTTTTTTTCCATAGTATTTCAATGTATCTCGCTGTATTCTATGTATTTCATTGTATTCATTATCATTTTTTTCATTGTATTTCAATATATCCCGCTATATTCCATGTATTTGATTATTTTCATTGTCTCGCTATATTCCATGAATGTATTCATATGTTTTTCTTTAATTAATATAATTTATGTATTCAGATGTATTATATAATTTCTCAGAAGATTACTATACTTTTGGGGTGTTTTTCAGTTGAGAATCTTTTTTATAACCGGAAATACAAAATTTGTGTGTATAATTGAGTTTGTTGAGTTATATTAGGAGTCTATTATGTTAATTGATTCACTTTCCGTTTAAAAATACTGTAATCCCCTGTTTCACCCGTGAATACAGTCGAATACAATAATCTGTCCAGCTGTAATCCCATTTTTCACGCCATGAATACAGTCGAATACACTCGAATAAAAAAATCTGTCTAGCTGTAATCCCCTGTTTCACGCCTAGAAATGCTACTGTATTCATGAATACAATAGCTTAAATACATCGAATACACTCTAAAAAAATCTAAAAACATAGCTATAGGAAGTAATATAGTAAATGGTAACTACAACTAGCTAATAACCACTAAAACATAGTGGTTTCTGAAAGTTTCTCTTATATAATAGGGGAGTCCTAGATAAGGTACACTTCTAATTACAGTAGAAAATCATACTGGACAGCTGTCTAACCGCCAAGGACCAATCCGTTCCGAAATTTACGCCGTGATCTTCGGGCCGTTGCGGGTATCTCGCTTTTCTATTACTAAATCATAACGGTATTATCTCGAAGTAGGCCTTCTTCCGTCCTCGGCAATTGATATCGACCTCGACCTCGGCGTCCTGGCCTCTCGACGTGGTATCACCTTTTCCATTGAAGAACGAAATCGGGTAGCCCCAATTTCCACCGTATACATATAGTCCCCTAATTTCTTAGAATAAAATGATAAGAAACGACTTGAACCTCGATTTTCCGGAGGCCTTGATGATGACGTCATCCCCATGACGTAAGCACTCGAGGTGACCCAAACGTCCCGTCGTTTCGTTTCCCCAAATTTATTAAATGCTTGCCAGTGGAGGTCAGCCACTAGCGCCGCCGAACCGTCGCCGTGTGCCTATAAATACAGAGCTTCTATTTGAATCAAAAACTTTGCTTCCACCTTCAAACATTCTTGATCTCTTCCTCTCTTCATCTTTCTCTTTCACTATATATTGATCCAACCCTTTTAGCACCAAAAAATATCAATCTCCACCTCTTTCCGCTTCCTCCAACCTGAATCAATGGCGAAAACCTCCAAAATTGTTCCTCAAAAGGAGAAAGCTTCCTCCTCTTCTTCCCGCGGCCGGTGATAAAGTGCCGACCCTTCATGAGATTGTTCCCGGCCCCTGTGTCACAAAGAACGACTTCAAAATCAAGAATCCCCCAGCGATCCCTGGCTGATGAGAGTACATATCGAGATATATTTGCTCAGTAATGGAAAAACACCTCGAGTCCATGAAGAAAGATTGTGGCTGGGGGGACAAGGTCGTGGTACAGATCCCCGCCCCCGAGGAGAGTATCACCACCTATGTGGAGGGGTTCCTAAGTGTCTACACTCACCCCTTCACACTGGGTCCCACTGATTCAGTTGTCATCATTTTTGCAAGAGGTACGAGGTCACCCTCTGCCAGATCCACCCTTCTTTCTGGCGCATAGTGATCACGCTCCATTTTTTTTTCAAGCAAGGCCGAGGGGCTGGAGTCCACCCTCAACCATCTCATTCAATTATATCGACCTCAGCTTTTCCAAGGGTTAGTCAAGCTCCAACACTGGGAGACCAAGGACTTTTTTGCTAGCAATGACGAGGATAAAGATTGGGGTTGGATGAGCCGGTTCGTGCGAGTGAGGACCTGCGACTTTATCTCAGAGCAGAAAATGTCGTTCCCAGAGAAATGGAACCTAGAACGTAAGTGAAGTTTTTACCCATTAGCCTTCGTACTCTATTTTTGCATTATGTGATGCCTTCATCTATTTCGCAGCGGTTGCTTGGATGCCTCATGCGGTCACCGACCTCGAAGACTGGGTCCTGAGGCTAGCCTCGACCTCCGCTTATAACGAGCGCCGCTGGTGTGACTTGGTGAGGGGCAGATGGAAGCCAAACATCATGGTAAGTTCATCTTGTGAGCTTTTGATGTTTTAATCTTTATCAGAGATGTGTCTTTACTCATACTTGATTCTCCTCCATGCAGGCATTAGAGATTTCTCTGAGATGAGGCCGACCCCGCCTGGGGAACAGACCGAGTCCCCGATTCCGAAATCGGGGAAAGATAATAAGGGGAAAAGGGTCTCCAAGCCCGAATACCCCCAAGATAAAAGGGCTCCAGCTCACAGACGCAGCACGGAACTGGAACCTCTACCTCTGCCTCGACCTCTACCAGTCAAAGACTGAGACTCGCGCCCTGAAGGATGCACGAACATAGATGATCCTATTGCTGAATTCGCTAGTTGCGCCACAGCCCCAGAATCTCTATTTGGGAAATCTCGTATCATATGCCTCGAACGTCCACATGTATAACAAGCATTGGAACCGGCTCAGCATTGGCCCAAGTGTCCTCTACCGCAGTTGGCACACCGCAGTGGAAATTGCCATGTCTGCCCCGAACCTCGTTGTCGCTACAAACTTGACGCCTAGGAGCTCTCACCTGGTCTTGATAGAGTATAACAGTCATACCTGTAACCCTGTGACTGAGGTGGCGGAGGTCTAGGTGGCCATTCGAAGTGCTAGGGCCTATAACTACCCTAAGACTACTCCTAAGATCTGGCAAATCTCATCCTCTTATGCTGCCCTGACTCAGTCTTCTCCATACCCTACTGCCGACGCCTACCCTATTCTATCTTCTGGGCAAATGCTTGAATTCGGGACATATCCATATTATCTTGTAATGCAGCAGTGGCACATGCCTCGGTCAACTCTGAAGCCATCCTTGCTATAAACCTGTGGATCATGTCCCGCATAGTAGCAACTATGAATGGTGCATATATGGACAATGTGTCAAAATGGAGACTATACTCTCGAACACTCATATTGCCCTGCTTGAGGGCTAGAAACTGATCCACTCGGGCCCGTCGGATCTCCCGCGGTAAGTACTGGTCAAGGAAGGCAACTGAAAAATTCTCCCAAATAGCGGGAGTGCATCACGTCCAATGGACCTTTCCCATCCCTCGTACCAAAGGATGGCTATATCTCGGAGTCGAAAAGCTGCTAGCTCAACTGCCTCTTTCTTCGTGGCATGCATAACCCGAAAGATCCTGTGAAGTTGATCTATGAAATCCTGCTGGTCCTCCCACTTATCTGGCCCCGTGAACTCTGGGGGACTCAAAGCAATAATATCTCGGACCCTTGAACTCCCTGATCCCTTAGAAGTTCCTGCACTAGCGGATGCCCTAGCCTGTTGCTGGGTAGCTACCAACTGTGCCAACAAATGCACCGCACTCCTCAAGTCTTGATCTGATGGAAGGGGATGGGGAACTGGATGTGCGGTCTCCCTAGGAATCTCCTCAGGTGGCGGAGGAGCCCGTAATGGCTGGGTAGGGGTCTCTCCCTGGGCCTTCGATTGGGCCCTATCTACTGAGGGTACTCTGCTAGTCCCCTCTCCTACTGTTCTTTCTCTCCTCTGGCTAGTCATAGTCTTCCTATTTACGTCATATGTGCACGCAAATGCCAACAAGTAAGTTTAACTCGAATTTCCTATAACTCAGTGCTACATCACGATTTAGATTTGAAAGAAGGGTAACCAATTCCTAAATGCCCTGTAGTCCCCTGCTTATATGATGTGGTGCACCACACATCCATAAACAAGACCCTACTAGACACGGCTTGTAGACTCCCTAGGACAGAACTGCTCTGATACCACTTTTGTCACGCCCCGAGCCTGGGGCCGAGACTGGCACCCGGTGCCTTACCTATCCTTGCGTACCACTTGCGACTAAGAGACTCTGAACATGCAATGTCATACGCTGGCCATGGGCCACATTACAAGATAATTTGCGAAGTAAAATATAAAACTGAATACAGGCTAACGCTGACTAAATGTCAACATAAAGCTGGGCCGGCAGGGCCGGCATAACTATTATAGCTGACAAGCGAACAAAGTATATGTACAGGGCCTACAAACCCAACATACTGCACTAACTGATAGGATATGTCTACAAGCCTCTACTGTTGGATGTACTATGATCGGAACATGGCCCCGACCTACCCATAACCTATCTACATACATACACAAGATGTACACCAAACTTCTAGACCCGGCAACTCCGAAGGACGGGGAGCTTATCGATAAAGCTGAACTTGGGCAACACCTATTGAGGAGGTCTACCCGTCTGTCTGTCTGAACCTGCATGCATGAAATGCAGCGCCACTAGAAAGGGACATCAGTACGAAATAATATACCGAGTGTCACACCTCCTTTTTTCTTACGCCCGCAGAAGAGGGTATAACAAAGGGAGTTATTTCCAACTTGAAGTGACAATCGGAACGGGATTTATTATTAAATTTTCAGAGTCGCCACTTAGGAAATTAATGGTGTCCCAAGTCACCGGTTAAATCCTGACCCGAGGAGATTATAACTCTGTTATCAGTCCGCGAACCAGAAATCCAGGTAAGGAATTCTGTTAACCTGGGAGAAGGTGTTAGGCATTCCCGGGTTCCGTGGTTCTAGCACGGTCGCTCAACTATTGTATTTGATCTTATCTGATTTCGAAATGTGCTTTTATTAATAAACCGCTTTCATTTTTTATTTATTCGATTTTTAAACGCATTGCAACGTCGTAGAAATGCGCCTCAAACCACGTCGCACCAGTGCACCCATGATTGTTAACACATTTCGACTTCGTTGAGATTTGGATTTGGGTTACATAAATGTGCACCCGTATTTAGGAAGGTAAATTTTTTAAAATACGTGCCTAAAGCAACTACGCGTTTATTAACTGTGTGGGGAGCCATAAAATTCGCTAAATGGCACATCCCGAGGTCTAAATATTTTGATATAAGCAATTAATAAGGGCCCCGCAATTTGTGTGTCTTGTTTGGGCGAGGCTCATCTCGTTATTTAAAGACAAATCCTAAAGTGAACTATGATTTTTATTTGTCTCTAAAAGGGCCCTAATTATTTATGATGGCTCAATCCCTACTATGTTTAAGTCTTTGACTTTCATTCAAAATCTAGCAATGCCTTTAGGCCTCAAGCTCAGCCCAGTAAGAGTAAAATACGGTTAAATTCAACTTGGGCTTCAACCGGCAGCCTTTAGGCCCAAAGTTATCAGTCAGGTTTAACAAAAGGTAATTGGACAAATTAAGGAACTTATTCTGAAATTAGCAACAACCAACTAATTATACACATTTCCCATTATGATATTTGTTCAAGCCCAGAAATGAATCAACGAAATGAGTCAGTCACCCTTTGTTTTGCCAAGCGTACGTGATTTCCTATAATTACAAACTCAACCATTCTGATGCTTCTATTTTGATTGAATTTCATCACTATCTGACTGCCTAATCTGGAATCAAACGCATGAATGTTAAAACAAATTCTAGCACTAATGGATGTAGTGAGACAAGCCAACAACTTAACAAATCCTAATGAGCAAACTAACAGGATGTTAACATGATCATAACAGTTCAGCAGTCCCTAGTTACAGTCCATATATATATATATCTACTGTTCATATAATACAAAAACAAATTTGATTAGCTAAAACAAATGACTAACATCAACTACATATGATTAGCTAACATCTATTCAATTATGAGGTGCAGACAATATTCAGACGAACGCAAATCTGGTGAACACCTTTCATTCCAACTTCAATTCAAAGCTACGTCAAGGTAATTCAAATGTGTACCTGGTAATTGCAAATGAGAAAAGGGAGAGATTAGCAGCAGTAACAACTTCAGCAGCAGCTCAGAAAACCAGTTTAAAATCTCAACAACAGTCCAGCCAGACCCAACAACTCAGAATAAAAAAGAGCCAATAGAGTTCACAGATTAACCCAAACAGCACCAAACAGCTAAAAATGAACCCAGGACTGCCATCCCCAGTGAACAAACAACAAATCAACCTGGACTAAGTAAATCTCATGCACACATGATTCGAAAAGCTTGTGAATATCCAAAGTGAGCATACACAGATGAGTTCAGGTTACTTCTTATCCTTAACGAGCTAGGAAATGGGATTAATGACTGAAATTTGAGAATGAGGTTAGGAGAGATTAATGGAACAGTAATTTTTACTTTTCTGTTGTTTTCTGAAACTTGAGGATGATCAGAGGGTTTTGAGGAGGGGGGTCGAGATGGCTATCCAGAAAAAACTCCCTTTCTCAAGGCAAGTGAATGCCTATTTATAGGTGAACTTAATCCAATTTCAGATTTTTCCCTTTACCCCCTTAGTCCCTATTCTAATTTCAGTGTTTACCCCATTATTTCTGACTTGTTACACAAGCAACTAACTTAAGTGTATTAGAACTTACACTATAGTCCCTCCTAGAAAGTTCTATGCCTATTACAATCACTATTCTGTCCTTACCCCTCTTCAAAAATTACCAAATCTGATGGAAGTACCCTTTTCCTATGCCTAAACTACCCTTTGAACCTCCTGAAATTACTAGCCTACATTAACTACACTAAACTTTCTAACTGACCCTGGTCCAAATAATTATTTCTGCAAATTAACCAGCCACCAATCCAATCGCCAATCCTAAATTCAAATAACTACTGATTTTTGGATTAACAACTACTAGTAACAAGTTCAAGCAAAACAGTGCTCAAATAGTATTGATCAAAACTGTTAAGCAAACAGATTCGACACACACAACTAATAGAACAACTTAAACATTCATGAGGCCTGGAGAAGATTTAAGCGACTCAAAACTTAAACTAAATCCTAAATATGATCAATCCTAATTCTAAAGAACTCAGTCACAACTAAATTGACAAACGACCCAATTCTTACTATTGATTAAAAGACAATGAAGATTAACAAATAAGAGACACTGGCTAACCTAGTTGAACACTGGTTCAACCGAAAAATGAGGAGAAATAAACTCATGCCCTAAATTGATTGATCAAGGGGAAATATCAGTCAAGATAAAATGACTAACGAAGAAGAACAAGGAAAACTTACTTAGTTTGAGCACTCGACTGACTATGGGGTGAACTCTGAATGGCCAATTGTTTGAATCCTCCGAGATTCTTGACGCGTAACATCCCTAATCGTGTGTTTTCAAAAGAACACACATGATTAGGGAAATTACGGTCCAAAATCCCTAAAATTTCTGAGCTAGGGTTCTGCCGGTTCTAAGATCTGAAATTCGAGAAGCTCTGGCAAGATTTGAAAGGTTTTGGTTAGGGATTAATGATGGGGGAGGGATGAGGGACATTTTGTACGAATTTGGGCCAGTTTGGGTGAGTTTGCAAATTGGCCGGAAAATTTGATGGAATATTTGAGACGACTGGCTATGATTCGAGGGGAGCTGAGGGCATGGTTGGACAGGGGAAGACGAGGGGATTCAATGGTGTATTTTTGGTGGTCATCGGAGCATCGCCGCCGGCGGCGACGATTTCCGGACGGCGGCGGACGGCGGAGGGCGGTGGGGCTAGGGCGGAGGACGGTGGAGGAAGGCGGGGTTAAGGTTTGTACGAGGAAGATGGGAGTTGTCGTTACATTTTGTATAAAAATTATTACATTTTTATTACATTTTGAGAGCCAATTGTGGCCGCTGGATCTGGGGAAATGGATGGTCGTGATTAACGACGTCAAAACGACGTCGTTTGATGAAGAGGCACCTGGACCGGCCGTGCATTTGGGCCTGGGCGTGGGAATTTTATTGGGGCTAACTGATTTTGGCCCAAATTGGGTCTCCCATGAAGACCCTTTTTAATTTTTCCTTTTTTTCTTTTTATCCATTTTTGTATATATATATATTTTTGTATTTATTTATTTTTCTGATTTTATAAAATGCTAAAACAAATTAAATACCTAATTACACTATTTAACTCCTAGAATTACTTATAACTCTATTTAAAACAAATGCAATAATTAGTAATGCGATGAACTATTCTCTTGCAATTTTTTTTATAGTTTATTCTAAAACTAATTAATACTAAAATTGTGAAATTAAATCCCTAAATGCCAATGCATATTTTTGGTATTTTCATATGAATTAAAATGCACAAATAAAAATGCAACAATTACCAAAGAATGCCACAAAATTCACAACAAATTATAAAATACTAGAAAAAAATTGCTTTATTTGAAATTTGGGAATTACTGCTTAGGGCAAAAATCACGTGCTCACACCCCAGTAGTGAGAAAGGCTTGGAAAAGTCACTGATCTAAGCCGGAGAAGTCAAAATTAGGCTCGAACAGCCATGGCACGCCGGAGCAAGACCGGAGATGGCCGTAGAACTCGAATCAAACGAAGCCTGGACCAAACTTCGTCATGGTCAGGCCTTGAATCTTCAAAAACCAGGTGTGTAGGAGCCATAGGAGGCGTGTATAGGACTTCCAAAGCCTTGGAAGCCATGGATTCCGGTGGCTTTCAGGGTGGAAGTGGTGGGAGGCAGCTAGGGTTTGAGAAGC
The DNA here is from genome assembly GCF_001879085.1 of Nicotiana attenuata. Taxonomy (NCBI): domain Eukaryota; kingdom Viridiplantae; phylum Streptophyta; class Magnoliopsida; order Solanales; family Solanaceae; genus Nicotiana; species Nicotiana attenuata. Next base: position 7,832,405 of record NC_031998.1, read on the forward strand.
TTCGAGAGAGTTTGAGAGAATGGGGGGGGGGGGTTCAAAGGCGGCTGGTGATGCCAAATGAGTAGGGTTTGGGGGGGTAATGGGTAATTAAAAATGGTAAAGTTGAAATGTGGCTGTTGATCATTTTGATCAACGACCTGGATGAAACGGGGAGCCGAGCGGGTCGTTTAAACGGGCTGTGGGTCGGGTAAATTAGATTGGGCTTGGGTATTGGGTTGGTTTAATTGGGGTTGGGTATTGGGTTAGATTTAGGCTAAATTTGAAAGCCAAATTTGGTTATACGTTAAATAGCCCCTTTTCTCCATTTAATTTATAAAAAATAGTAAATAAATTCCTGAAAACTAATTGAAAGCAGTAAAATGATTTATAATATATAATTAACAATTTAAAAATATAGGACTTAATTTTAGGAATATAAAACATAATTGAATCTTAAAATGGCTAATATCGCAATTATATGCGATTTAGCTTAAAATACTAAATAAATTTGTAAAAAATATGCAAAAAATTACCTTAGCTATATTTTAGCATTAATATATAATTGCAATAAATGAATTACCAAAAATAATAATTTTGGAAAAAATCATTGGGTTTTTTATGGATGAAAAAGGAAAATAAATCGTTTTAAAAACCTTAAAAAATATGGGGAAAATAGTAGAATGCTTGGACATACATATATATGCTATTTTTTAAAGATATTTTGCATATAAAAAATATACAGGGAAAAATTGGGTATCAACACCGCGTCTCCGCATCTAATAAAGATTTGCTGACATAATAGATCGGAGATTGTTTACCTTAGTCCTCACGGACTAAAACAACACTTACCGCCACTTTTGAGACAACAAGGTAGATGAGCAGTCTTTCCCCAGCCTCTGGTTTTGCGAGCAATGGTGGATTTGATAAGTATGTCTTCAAATTTTTGAGTGCCTGCTGACATTCCTCGTCCATTCGAAATGATCTTGCTTTTTAAGAGCTGAAAAGAATTTAAAGCACTTTTCTGATGATTTAGAAATGAATCTTCCCAAGGCTATAATTCTTCCTGTCAACCTCAGCACTTCTTTTTTACTTGAAAGCATGTCAGAGATTTCTTCAATGGCCTTAATTTGTGCGGGATTCACTTCAATACCACGGTTAGAAACAAGAAAATCCAAAAACTTACCTGATGCAACAACAAATGCACATTTCTTCGGATTTAATTTCATATTAAATTTGCACAAAATCTGAAATGTATTAGACAAGTGTGATATATGATCTCTTGAATGCTGAGTTTTAACGAGCATATCGTCTATATAAACCTCCATGGTTTTTCCCAGATATTCTTGAAACATTTTAGTCACTAGCCTTTGATATGTTGCACCAGCATTTTTGAGACCAAAAGGCATTACTTTATAACAGTAAGTCCCCCTGTCTGTTATGAACGAAGTTTTTTCCTCATCTATCGGATCCATTTTGATCTGATTGTATCCTGAATACGCATCTAAAAAACTTAATAATTCATGTCCTGCAGTAGCATCAATTAGTTGATCTATATGTGGTAGTGGAAAAGAATATTTAGGACAGGCTTTGTTAAGGTCTGTGCAATCTACACAAACTCTCCACTTACCATTCTTCTTTGGTACTACAACAGTATTGGCTAACCAATTAGGATACTTTACCTCATGGATAGACCCAATCTTTAGTAATTTTTGAACCTCTTCTTGAATCACCTGATTTTTGAAAGTTCCTCGCTTTCTCTTCTTTTGCTTGACAGGAGGGTACGATGGGTCTTCATTTAATTTGTGAGTCACTACCTCCGGTGGTATTCCTGTCATATCAGAATGGGACCAAGCAAAACAATCCACGTTAGTTTTCAAAAATTCAATCAACTTACTTTTCATGTCTTCGCTTAGATTGGCCCCTACGTAGACTTTCTTTTCAAGTCATTGTGCAAATAACACTACAGCCTCCAGTTCTTCAATTGTTGTTTTCATATTTTCGTTTTCCTCTGGTTTCTTGAATGGTATCAGGCCTTGAGTCCACATCTGTCCGTCCTTGTTCAGTTGAGGTTTGTGTTGTGGTGCCCTCAACTGGATTCTATGATTTCTATTTTTCTTCGTTTTTTGTACTTGAATCTGCTACAGAGTTGATATTCCTAGACGTATGTTGATCCCCACGGATTTGACATATTCCCCATGGTGATGGAAATTTAATAACTTGATGCAAGGTTGAAGGAACGACATCCATTTCGTGGATCTATGGTCTCCCAAGGATCATATTGTAAGCCATCTCCATATCTACTACCTAAAACTTTGTATCTTTGACAACTCCTTCTGGGAATGTAGTGAGTATTACCTCTCCTTTCGTCACAACACTGGAATTGTCAAATCCAGATAAAGTATGCACCTTTGGTATTAATTTATCTTCAGCTTGCATCTCACGTAATACTCTTAGCAAAATAATGTTCACGGAACTACCTGGATCAATCAAAACTCGTTTCACATTAGTATCATGTACAAGTAGAGATATTACCAGTGCATCGTTATGAGGAGATAATACGCCATCTGCATCTGCATCATCAAATGTAATGTTGTCTTCCTCTAAGACATGTCGCACCCGTTTCCCTTGGGTAATTGTGACTTTGGAAATTTTATTAGCTGCAGTGTACGTCACACCATTGATGTCTTCACCCCCGCTTATAACATTGACGGTCCTTTTGGGAGAAGGTGGTTTAAGGGGCTCCTGTCTATTCTTCATGTAAGCTTGCTTACCTTTCTCACTGAATAACTCGGTGAGATAACTCTGTTTTAATAGATGATCAACTTCACTTTGTAAAAACCTACAGTCTGCCGTTTTATGCCCGTGATCGTTATGAAATTCGCACCAATGATCAGGGTTGCGCCTGTTTGGATTCGATCTCATCTCTTTTGGCCATCGTACCTTGTCAACCATGCTTCTCAAAACAGCTACGAGTTCGGAAGTGCTCACATTGAAATTATACCCGCCAAACCTCGCCTTCAAATTTCTATCATCATCTCGTGACTCACGAGTGTTCCGATCATTCCTAAATCTTGATGACGAGCCCGACTCTCTATTCCTCGATCTGTGATCATACCTCTGATTGTCCTATTTTGATCGTGAGTCTTTTCCCGCAGGTCCCATGTATGGTTCGTACATGTTTTTACCGGACCTTTTTTCGGTTTCCACCCGTCTCGAACTTATCTTTTCTTCTTTTTGAAATCGTGAAACAATATCTTCTTCTATCCTTAGCTTCGTGCTATACCTGTTGTAAACGTCATTCCATGTTGTAGCTGGGAATTCACGAAGACTTTCCTTGAGTCGCCTCGTAGCTTCTGAGCTCTTTTCATTCAAATTACTTGTGAAGGCTATATCTGCCCAATTATTAGGTACACGTGGTAATGTCATTCTTTCATGTTGGAATCTGTCCACGAACTCTCTAAGCAATTCTGAGTCCTCTTGCTTGATTTTGAAAATATCTTCCATTCTTTTTACGACTTTTTGAGCTCCCGGGTGTGCTTTGATGAAAGAATCTGCAAGCTCAGCAAAAGAATTTATAAATTTTCGGGTAAAAAAGAATACCATGTTAATGCACCCTTAGTGAGTGTTTCACCGAATTTTTCGACCAATACTGATTCAATCTCCTGCTTGGTCAAGTCGTTGCCTTTTACGCCTGTTGTGAATGCAGTCACGTGGTCTCGTGGGTCTGTTGTTCCATCGTATTTTGGAATACCGGGCATTTTGAATTTCTTTGGAATTGTGAGGGGAACAGCACTTGGCTTCCAGGGTTGTTGTGAATATTTGTCCATATCTATCCCTTTGATTATGGGTGGCACCCCAGGTATTTGCTCTATGCGGTCACTTTGCTCTTTGAGCTGTTTCTGCAATGTTAGTACTAAATTTTGTAGATCAGAATTAACTAAGTTACCTGGTACTCCTCCTTGTGATTCGCTGGGGGTTCCACCACTTTCTGAATTAACAAGCTCAGAACGAGGATTCTCCAAAGTGTTGTTATTTGGAGTGGGTGTGAGTGGTGCAGCAAGTAATTGACTAGCAAAAGCTTCAAGAGCTTTATTGATATGTGCAGCAATTAGCTTTTGCAAAGCTTCATCGATATCTTCAACATTTTCAAATTGAGCATTTCCATTTGCATGAGATCCATCAAGAGTACCTTCTCGAGACCGTCGAGGAGAACTTTGTGGAGAAGGGACCGGGGTGTGATTATCCTGTAGATTTCCCTGAAGTTGTTGGTTTCCTTCGTTTCCTTGAATGTTGTCATTATTGTTCAACATGGTTGATGCAACAAAGAAAGTTAAGCTAAAAAGAATAGATTATCAGATTTCCGATAACGGAACCAATTTGTTTAACCAAAAAGTGGAATTTTGGTCAAAGCGATAATTTAGAAGAACTCGGGTTACTGATAATCAAAGAATGAATAAAGAAAAATGATTTTGCCAATAATAAGATAATCAAAAAAACAAAGTAAACCAGTGTATTCAGATAGTATCTCGTGTCCTTACAATTGATCCATTCTCTTCCTTTTATAGCTACTTTGGAGATATGCGTTTTGCCTTTGTCATAATAAGGCCATTATAGACAATTAAAGACATTAAATGCTACGTTACATAATCATTGTATTTAATACAGATTCTCTAACGTTTTTAGTATTTAAGGCTCATTAAATACTGTATCTGTACTCCCTTGTACTGTCAGATTCATTCTCCTTGATTCTTGGACTTAAATAGGTACGGGCGCTGAGTCTTTTGAATAACCGCTCGTGCCTCTTCCTATGCCTCTGCTCGTATCTGTTGCAACTCGTGCCTCTTCGCCATTCAAAACTCTTTGACCAGTCTACGTGTCATGACACGTCATCTTTATACCACTTTAATATGTAAACTCAATTTTTCCCAATACAAAACTATCGAGCAAAATGCAAATGCTCAAAACGACCGTTAGGGTCGTTACACTAATATTTATTAAGTTAGTAGGATATATTAAATCATAATTATAAGATTAATATTTTGTCAAATTATCCGCGCATCGCGTGGGTTCTTATACAAGTATAAATCAAATACATATTTCATAGATCTTTTACAGCTCTAATTAAGGAGATAAATTAATCTACATTAATTTACCATCCTACCCCTTGAAATAGTGTAAGGAAAAGTACTACTCCCTCATGTCCACAATAAGTGATTTTTGGCTTATTTTTGTGGTCCGAAATAAGTTATTTTTTGAGATTTTAAGAATGAATTAATTATTTTTTTTCTACATTGTCCTTGGAGTAAATAGGTCAGAGTATGTGTTAGAAGTGTTTATGTGAATAGATAGTAAAGGTTAATATAGCCAATTTCATTATTAATTAATGTTAAAAAATAAATTTTTAATATGTGTGTGTTATGAAATACTTGATTATGGTGGATGTCCATAACTCCTAAGGGAGTAACACCCACTATTCTTCTCCATTAACCTCCCACTACTTCTTACCATTATGGATGTAACTCCCACACCTCCATGATCTTCCCCCATGTTCTCAATAGTTAATACCATATTTATGGAGTCCCTTTGTATTACCTATATCATCCTATAAATAGAAGATGAGAAGTGATATTGTAGACATTTGAATATATGAAAGAAATAAGAATCTCTTCTCTCTTGCTCCCTACATTTTTGTCTATTTCCTTGTTTTATATTATTACTTTGAGTTAAGTTTCGTAACACGTTATCAACACGAATTGCTATATTCTTCATATACTTTCTATAAGAGATGAAAGCCTTCCATGGGAGACAAAATTGCTTTTGCTGCTTTGCCAAGTGATAAGTTGACATTTTATATTGTTGGTAAATTCGAATTATAAGCAGACATAAGGTTAAGTATAATGAAAAATATCTTGGATGATAATGCAAAGATAAGTTTTTCATTCTTCTAAACCCCACTCGCTCTTTTGTTATTTTGCATAGCTTTATGTGCAGTTGTCAATTGAAAGGTTTTTTCTTTATGTATCCAGTGAAATAAGTAACTGGAAAGATATGTTTTTATTTGCTACATCTCTTATCGGACAAGGATAATATTCCAAGTAAGTCACATTGTATCATTTTACTCCATTTTATGGTGTGGAAATCCGGTACGATTTTTTAACTTTGGAGCTTAGTTCCATTAGAAACTGTGAAATAATTTATACTTTGGTACAATCCTCATGGCCTTTTAGTTTCACGAAAGTATATGTGTTTGATCATAATAGTTGTTAAACTAATTAATTCTTTCCTTGTTGTTGTTTACTGCCTTCATTGAATTCTTCATCTAATTATATGAACTAATGACTTTAAAAGCAAAGGCTTAAAATATTAGAAGTAACGTGACTTTGCTGGAACTTGGCCATAGCGATATCATTATGTTCTATAGATAGTTAGCCTATTGGAATATGTAAACTATCGAGCAAGATATTCTTGCTTCTTATTAACTTTCTGAAACTTGATAATACTAGTAACAGTACTTAGTCACTCTTTATTTTATGAGACAGTATATTCTTCTCGGATTGTTTCTTTCAGCTAATAGTTTTCTATTTCAATAAATATATACATGAATTTCTATATATTTTAATATATAGATGTTTATTATGATGTACTCTATGGCATGACACCTCCCTATTTGTATATGTGTGTAATAAAACAGAAATTAATAACAAGACAGAAAATATAAAGATTTGGTGGTAAAGAAAATCCATTGATCCAGAGTGATGTCCATCATGGTAGAGCTAATCAATGGGTTCAAGGCTCACTTTAGCCTATTATATCATTTACTGAGGGTAAGACGGTGGGTTCAAGTCCCAACGCACCACGAGAATAAGACACCGAGTTTGAGTCCTGGTGCACCATGATGATAAAAGTTGGGTTTGAGTCCCAACGCATTATAGCCTTACACGCATGCCTTTATATGGGTAAGGCATTAGGTTTGAGTCCTAATGCACCATATTGATGATATAATGATGACTAATGAAAATAATGTATTTTTCATGAAAAAGCATGAAGCTTGTCCCACTTGATTTGCTCCATTCTTGAAGTGAATGTGATAGCGGTGCATAATAAATCTAAATGAAGACAAGTGGTTTACTAATGAACGTGGCGTGCCAAAGACCAAAATAATAATAGTCATCATTATGGTAATTATAAAAGGAGAACAATAAGGGTTCTCAAAATAATCCTTCAAAGGTGAAGGAATTGTGTATCAATATGGTCTGTAAATATGAGGCACGCTCAGACGATTATAGACCATTTTATTGAAAGTATGCGACTTGTGATAAGCATTGTAAATGCAGACTCATTCCTGAAGTGAGTGTGAAAATATATATATGATACAAATTATGCACAAGAATATATTTATGCATGATTGAATAAATACTACAACTCACATCTACGGGAGGTTTGAGAGAAAGAAAGATCATGAACATTACTATGTAGTTATACAAATATGTCATTGGTCGTGTACATGTGGTACGCCGAAAATATTTTGCCATGCCTTATAAAAATTAATTAAAGGCAAAATTAAAGCAAGAAAAGATTTTGCTTATGATGATTTTGACCATGACAATTATTATGATAAGATAATATTTTCTGTGGAGGAAAAATTCACCACTTGGATGTTGTTACAAAAGATCTTGTATTGCAAAATTATTGAGAGCTCCAGAAGAGCGAATTTGTTACTACCCGAATAAATAAAATTATTTATGGCATTGGTAGTAGTAAGTCTCAAAAGAAACTTTTTGAGTTTCAAATGTATTAGCCAAAGTGGTTGGCATATTGAGACTATAAATGAAAGGAAGATCGATTATCTTCATATTACTATAATATACCGGGTAAATATGAAGGTTACCTGATTTTTCTTCTATTTGTACTACAGATGTATAAGCATGATGATAAAATCACATGCCATAGTAAATTAAATGTTTACTATGGCATGTGATTTTATCATCATGCTTATACATCTGTAGTACAAATAGAAGAAAAATCGGGTAACCTTTTATATTTACCCAGTATGATTATAGTAATATGAAGATATTCAAATATCAGTTGGCATGACCGGTTGGCCATCCCGGTTCAATTATGATGCGAAAAATGATTGAGAATTCACATTGACATAAATTGAAGAATAAGGAGATTCTTCGAGAATTCTTATGTATGACTTGTTCTCATGATAAATTGATTACTATACCAGCTGGGGTTGAGATTGTATTATCTGATTTTTGGAACGTATAAAAGGTGATATATATATGGGCCCAGTCACCTGCCATGTGGACCGTTTACTATTATATGATTTTAATAGATACATCTATTGTATGGTCACATGTGCGTTTGTTATCAACTTGCACTTTGGTTTTTGCAAGGTTGTTTGCTCAAATTATTAGAGCACAGTTCCAGAATATATATTATGATAATTTATCTTGATAATGCTGGTTTAAATCCAAGTTGGTTTAGCAGAAATTGTATGCCTCCAATTAAACTAAACCATTGGTTATGAGAATAAAACTCCCAAATTGAAATTTGGTATGAGGTATATTATTTAATATACAACAGCACTTGTACGCATCTAGCCAACAAGTTATGATAAATTCTCCCCATCACAATTGGTTCAGGGTCAGGAACCAAATATTCCCATGTAGAAATATGGATGCGTTATATGATTTAATTGTGCTGTCATATTGCACAAAGATGGGTTCCCAAAGAAAGTTGGAAATTGTGTTGGTGATCCCAACATTAGGGGGAGAAAATGAGCAGCTGAAAAAAGTAATACATGGAATGAATTATTATGAGTATACCTAGATCCTCGTACAAGAAAATGTGAATTTGAAGTTCAAGTGATAATTCATTTCCAAAATATTGTCAGACGCATTTGATGACCCAAAGCTAAATGTCATATTTCAGATGTTAATGTTCCAAATAGAATAAAGTCCATGATGGACACAGTCTTTGGAACGCATGAAGCGTAATAGACTAATCGGTTCCAAAGATAAAACTCTTTGAAGAAGGAGATGAGCATATGTTCAAGATGGTCATAATAAGGAGGCAAGTGCTTTATAAGAGCACCATGACATAACACTTTATAAGACCTCACGGGAGAGGCTCAGGTACCTGAAAATAATGAGATCTCGATAAGTTCTGTCTTTATTGTGCGATGATGGAACCGATGTAAAATGATCATCGATGATGTTGTTAATATAATGTAGCGCTCAATATTATTAATATGATAAGGATCTTGAGCTCAAATCTGTCATGGAATTTGGACACATAAATGATTGGCCAAATGAAAAATATGCAATGAAAATTGACTTCATCTGAAAAATATGAAGTTTGGATGAATAGTCCCAACAGCTGAGAGTATAAAGGCTATATGGAGATATTGAAATATGCTTAGTATTATATTGCAAAAAGAATCCTTGATATAGATTTGTTTATTCTAACAAATATTGTCAAGGTTTTGTTGTTTATGCAAATGCAGACATTTATTGAAGTCCGTTCTTCAAACAGTCTATTTGTATGTGAGAAATTGTCATATTATCATTTCAAAAGATGTGTGACTTTTCTTTGAAGAGAAGATTCCAATAATAATGAAGAAGCTGATGTTTGCTTATATCAATTGAAAGAAGAATATTGAAGGAGACTGAATAAATCATATATTTCATCAAAGTTCTTTGTCAGACACGATCTTCAACAGAATGATAAAATAGATGTTCAAGAAATTCGTTCAAGTGATAATTTGGCGGAATAATTCACCAAGGCATTGCCGATCTCAATATTAGAGAAGTTGTTAGACAAGCTTGGAATTCGTCGTGATATTTTCATCAGGAGGAGGCAAATATGTGGTGTACTCTTTTTCTCTTAGCTAAGGTTTTATCCCACTGGGTTTTCCTGGCAAAGTTTTTAACGAGGCAGCAAATAAAGTGTATTACAGATATGTGTACTCTTTTTCCTTCACTAGGATTTTTTTTCCATAGGATTTTTTCCTAGTAAGGTTTTAACGAGGCACATTATCTTTGGACATCCAAGGGGGAGTGTTATGAAATCCTTGATTATGGTGGATGTCCATAACTCCTAAGGGAGTAACACCCACTAACTCCCACACCTCCATGATCTTCCCCCATGTTCTCAATAGTTAATACCATGTTTATGGAGTCCCTTTGTATTACCTATATCATCCTATAAATAGAGGGTTTGGGCATCACATTGTACACACTTGAATACATAGAAGAAATAAGAATCTCTCCTTTCTTTCTCTCTACATTATTGTCTATTTTATTGTTCTATATTGTTACTTTGAGCCAAATTTTATAAAAGTGTGAAAATAACAAATAAATCACCTATTTTGAAGCAAAGGGAGTAGCATGGTATATTAATGATTACGAAATTACATCAAATGAAATGAAACCATACTAATTAAGCAATGTTCGTTACAAGTCGAAATTACTTTGCAAATAGGAATTTGTATGCCAATCTTCATCTAATAAAGTTCCATTATATCCCAATCTTCATAGAGTTTTATTATTGCCAACAGGAATTATTCTAGGTTTCCTCATATTTAAGTGAGGAGTTTGTATTGTATGTAGGTTGGAAAATTACTTGTACAATAATTTTCGGTTTGTGCGGTTTCTTGGCCAGTAAGAAAAATTTCTTTTAAATCATCAAACATCAAACTTTGTAGGGTTTTTGCTCTAAATCAAAAATTGCCATGGCGGAAGAATCAAGCACTAGCAATGCGGCGGCGGCGGAGGCGGGGGCGGCGGCATCATTGGGTCATTCAGTGATACCGATAGTGAACAAACTCCAAGACATATTCGCACAGCTTGGAAGTCAATCCACAATTGAGCTGCCGCAGGTTGCTGTAGTAGGGAGTCAAAGTAGTGGGAAATCAAGTGTGCTTGAGGCGCTCGTAGGTCGCGATTTCTTGCCTAGAGGTTCTGATATATGTACGAGGCGCCCTCTTGTTCTACAACTCCTTCAAACCAAGCCTAATAATCCTAATGATGCTGCTGATGAACAGGAATGGGGAGAGTTCTTGCACCATCCTGGCAAGCGTTTCTTTGATTTCAATGAAATTCGTAGGGAGATTCAGGTATACAAGACTTGTATGTTAGACTTAGAATTTAGAAGCAATGAAAATCTTGACTCCATTCTGTTGTATTGAGATTTGAAAGTTTTGATCATGACTCTTTAAACTCTAAAATTATGTGAACTTTTTATTCAGTTTATTCGGTTGTGGTATTGTAGTAAAGGTGGGAGCTTTAGGTTATTGTAGTTATTCTTCTGCTAAATTAACTTTGATATACCACCAAAGTTTGTGGTAGGGTGGTAAGTACCTCTCCATCCTTAAACCATAGGTCTCGGTTTTGTGCCAGAGAGTGTTTTACCCGAACCTGGGACTTTGTGGGTCGATTCTGGATTAGTCGGGCCCCAAACGCCAAAGTGGACACCTGGTTGAAAAAGGATTTTTTTTTATTAAGTTAAACACAGGGTGCAGATAAGTCTTTACTGATTAAATTGGGTACTCTGTGGAATGTATGTAATTTTTTTAATTTTCTTAGCATGCATATAGTCCAAGAGGAAAGTAGTTAGTTCCATTGAATATCAAATATTCTAGTCCATGTCCTAAATCCTAACTAGCCTCATATACCGAATCAACCAATATAGTAGGTTATAACTATCAAGAACGTAACAATGTTAATGAAAGTGTTGTTCGTATCCCTGCCTATCATTACCCGTACTTGTTTACGGGATCTTCTTTGCTCTTATGAATTATTCTGTTTTGCGGGATTTTTATTACAGTGATCATTGGAAGCTGAGGGGCTTATTCATAAGACACAAGTTTTTATTGACCCCTGATCTTCTTGAGTGCTATTACAGGTTTAGATACTTTTGTTGTTATGATGTGCATTCATTTAGTTATCACACTTCTTAATTCTTTTATGCCAGTTCATTTATCTATTCAATTTTAGAAAGCACCTGATTTATCTTGAAAGATGTAAAATATTAAGTATTGCAATGAAGTGGGCGTGAATAAAGTGGAATGGATATAGAGGGCATGTGGCCAACTTCAACTAGTTTTTGACCAAGGCGTAGTTTATTGATTGGGTGATCTGTTCACTCCTTTGTCTTATGGGTGTGAGCGTTCCTGGGTAGATAATATTGTGCGCGTCCTGAGAACCACTCATCTTAATTTGTAGACAATGTGGACTCTCGTTTTCTTGCATAGGATTCACTTTGGTCGTAACATTAGGTAGTTGAAGAACTGAGGCGAATGTAGTTATCTTTCAAAAGGACAATGCTCTACCTGTAATATATAACAGATCTATATGGTAAGCTGTATTCTAAGATAGTGTCTCCTTGACACGGGCAAGGAGAAACAGTGTGGTTGTGATTGTTAAGATCATCTTCGTGTCTGTGCATCAGTTATGGTTAAAGAAGATTGTTAATAGACTGACCATCGATTTTGATGTAGAAATATATACATAGTAACATCCAGTAGCAAGGATTTCATGAGGGAAGGACGGCCAATATAATACATCCGTGTGATTCCTTTCCTTGATATTTCAGTAATTCTTTCTCTTTTCTAACTCCCAATCCTTCATCATGGGCTTTAGGCGGAGACAGAACGCGAAGTAGGAGCAAATAAAGGTATCTCAGACAAGCAGATACGGTTGAAAATTTTCTCACCAAATGTCCTTGATATTACTCTAGTGGATTTGCCTGGCATAACAAAGGTGCCTGTTGGAGATCAGCCTTCTGATATTGAAGCTCGGATCAGAACAATGATAATGTCGTATATTAAGCTCCCAAGCTGCTTAATTTTGGCTGTAACACCGGCAAATTCTGACTTAGCCAACTCGGATGCGCTTCAGATTGCTGGGAATGCTGACCCTGATGGTATGTTGCAACAATATATTTTATGCTAGGGAGTTTAGTTGTTCAGGTGCTTTCTTATATGAAGAGTTTCTTCTTGCAGGTTATCGAACCATTGGAGTCATCACAAAGGTCAGCGTGAAAGGAAATGAATTTCATCCTTGTGTTGATTATATCTCTTCATAGGTAATTGTTTTAACTTGGTTGTATTTTCACTGTTTCTGCAGTTGGACATCATGGATAGGGGTACTGATGCTCGTAACTTTTTACTTGGAAAAGTGATTCCCCTTCGCCTTGGTTATGTTGGTGTAGTGAATCGTTGTCAGGAGGTAATACATCCAGTTACACTTTTGGTGGAGAACATAGTTTATCTCATTTACATTTAGTTTTGTTTTCTCTTGATTTGTCACTTTTGAGCTTTCATATTTATGTTTTGGAGTTGCATCTGTGATTATCATTTTTCTTTTAAAACCCTTTTGTTCTTATAGGCATGTTGTGATGGGTGTAGAACCAAAAATGAAAAATTTGTCCGCATTCTTCATGGATATGTACAGTTTTTATGGTCTCTGAGAGGCACCTCTAGCAAGTTTTCTTTTCTTGGGCGCGGTTATCTAAGTGCATGTTTTCAACATTCGTACTAAATTTTACCCGGCACCTTTTGAGATATGTGATTTTGATCATTTCGTGGTCATCTTTGCACAACAATGCTTCAACTTTGGGACAAGCACAATTTTGGAGTTTTTCTGTGATTCAAGAATTTCACACTTGAGCCTTTTCATTTTGACCCTGATGTTCTAGCCCAATCCAAAGAGGTGCAAAATGAAGAAGATGAGTAAAGTAATGGCATTTTCTATTCTTTTCAATTAACTTATCATTCTTCATAGGGAATTCTGTAATGCCGGCAATACTTATTTTTCAAATGCTGTGCGGTAGATTGCATATTTATCTTCATGTCCGAAGCATGGGGTGCAATTCAGGTCTTTTTTCCTTTTATAGTCTCTGGGCTGCTAAATTGGTCTTGGGCTACTAGCTTTCATTTTGTTGTGTGTGATTTTCTCTTTGAACGCAAAGTAATCTTTATTGAATACCACTAGCCAATGCTTTATTTTGAATCATGGATTGGTACAATTAGTTTTAAGGATAATTAAAAGCACTCTAAGGCGACACAACTAAACCATTCAAGGAAAAAAGAAACACTACTTTTGAAGCACATATATTTAAATCCATGATAGAGGCAATAAACTGGCAACCTCTATGATTCCTCTCTGCACTCTTTTCTTTTGTGCCAAAAGAGAAAAGTATGAGGCATTATACCACCCTATAATAGGCCCAAAGGACAGATGAATAAGTAGAGAAACTTATAGCCATTGAACACCAAAAGGGACCATAATGAGGTCAAGATCCAGTGCAACTTTGCAGTAGTGAAAAAACTTGAAAATCTTAAAAGTTGTGTTCAAATGCGGAAGAGCTTAGCAGTCAGTGCATAATATACAACAAATCTACTTTGAATGCTGCCTGTACTAGTTTGGATTTATTACTATTTATGAGTACAAGGTAAAGATTTTGTTCATCAGGGAAAAAAGTAAAGGGTAACAAGATAACAGTTTGCTACATATGAGTAGCACTACCTAATACACTTTTTAGTAGCTTTAGCCGATAGCAGTCTATGTTTATAAATGTGTCTGTGTGCATATATGTGCATAGATATTTGTATATACTTGCTTTATAAGATTATAATATTATAGCTGAATTATTTAAAACAGGATATTATGAAGAACCAGAGTATTAAGGATGCTCTTGTAGCTGAGGAAAAGTTCTTCCGCAGCCGTCCTGTATGTTTCTACCATCTCTTATTAGTTGATTTCATGTCTATATCCATTAATAATCTCCTGTTTTATTGATTTTTTCTTGAAGATATATAGTGATCTTGCTGATCGCTGTGGTGTACCTCAATTGGCAAAAAAGTTGAACCAGGTAATCTCTGCTGGTCAAAGTAACAGTGATTCATCTTCTACTAGGTTGTTACATTGCATACAATACATCTTTGTAGGACCGATATTTATCAAAAACATGAAACCACAGTAAGGTCACACATTGTATTTTTCAGTTACATATTCAAAATATCTCCAAATCAATTTAAAACTTATAAGTTTCATGACTTCATCCTCTAATTATTTTGAGTTTTAAAATGTAATTGACATGTTGAATTAAAAAAAAGGAAGGCAAAACGTCGTGTTCAGAAATACTTAGACATGCTTGTCTTGTCACTGGCTCTTGTATAAAATAAGGTTTTTTACACAGTAAGCAAGTCTGTTTTGGCAGATGAGAAGCACAGCATACACATTTATACATGTGTCGGCGTAGTAGTCTGTGTTACCTTTCTTTTTGGGTTCACTGCATATGTGATCGGGGTTTTACCAAGCAGCTTATTTCGTCTTGAAAACAAACATCATAATCTGGACGCTCTCTCTGTATGACAAATTCTAGTTGCATGTTGCTTATGTGTCAAGTGGTCTCCTAATACTTGCCTTTGTGTATGTTGGACCAGAGTCATGTCTTGTGATTTTTCCTTTTATTTCTGGGGTTATTTTCTCTAAAGACATGTTAAGGCTGTCTTTCCTATTTATGGTTGCACCTTTGTACTTGCATTTGTGCAACAGATACCTGTTGTCTTTTTACTGTTTTCTACATCAGTTAGATGATTGGCTACCACCCACCTTCACCACAATCCCAGCCATCATGTCCCATAGGAAATGCAAATTTCCATGCCTGCTGTTTGCTTTCCAGTTCTGGTATGGGACATCTTATTGCTTTAAAAACATATATAACTTGGGTAGCTTTAGCTTTGTGTGGATAATAAGATTACGTCACAAAGCAACTTGAACAGTCTTATTTAATGCAGATTTTGGTGCGACACATCAAAACCCTTCTTCCAGGATTGAAATCACGCATTAGTGCTGCACTTGTGTCTGTCGCAAAGGAGCATGCTAGCTATGGGGAGATCACAGAGTCACAGGTAACTGCTTTGGTCTTATCTAAGTTATACCATGCACTGGCCTAAATTTTTGGGGAGTTTGTTGTCATATACCAGTTATTGTGTCCTGGAAGGTTTCTATCTGCTAGTTTTACTGTAGCTTGTTCAGCTAGTATTCCGAACTATTTATTAACATCTTTGTGCTAATCCCCTGAATCTAGGCTGGTATGGGTGCTCTCCTTCTGAACATTCTTTCCAAGTACAGTGAAGGTAATGTGGCCTAAACCTTGCAATATTCGATAATAGTCCTGTATTGGATTCTATCTGCTATCTCTGATGTTGCCTTCTAGTATAAAATATCATATTAATTGACCATTTACACCTCCTAACCTCATTAACAGCGTCTGCCTTTTTTCTTTTGCTTTTTTCATTGGTTCGAGAACAGCATTCTCTTCCATGATAGAAGGAAAAAATGAAGAAATGTCAACTTCTGAGCTTTCTGGTGGAGCAAGAATTCATTACATTTTTCAGAACATATTTGTGAAGAGTTTGGAGGTCCACACCTTTCGTATTAACTTTTGAAATGCCTTTTTTATTCTTTTCTTGCTCAGAGAGTTGAAATTCATCTGAAGACTTGCTAATGTTTGCACGTAAATGACATTGATGTCATTTCTGTCAATAGATAGCTTAATATGTATGCTTTTGTGAGTATAGCCAACTCCGTATGGGCTTATAATGCTTTTCTTGGGCATTAAATTGTTGCCAAGGGTGTGGGCACATATACCATCCGTGAATAATTTTATCATTTGTCCACATAAGTTGGTCTTTATCCACGAGCATAGTCGCATTACCGAAACCTGTGTTTCATTTAGAATATTCTTTTATTGACAACTCCTTCTGTCAATAATCGTTTCCTCGTCTGCCGTAAAAGAATTCTAAATCTTCATAAAAAAAAAAGAATTCTAAATCTTTTAGGCGGTAAAAAAGGTGAATGATAGACGCAAGAACTTTTCAGTAACTTTGCAAAATTGGTATATCGATGCACATAATTGGAGTTTTAATCCTAGGTTCAGTTGCTTATCAAATTTCATCAGATTTCTCTATCTTCTGCAGGAAGTTGATCCTTGTGAAGATTTAACCGATGATGACATACGAACTGCCATTCAAAATGCTACGGGTCCCAAATCTGCTTTATTTGTGCCAGAAGTAAGTCCAAAGGCTTAACCTGTTCTTTGCTTTTGCTTTTGCTTTTGAGCCAATAGTTCAACACGTTATCAAATATTTTCTATAGTATTTATGTCATTTGGTTGGTTTCATTTTAATTATTTTGTAAATATGTAGGTCCCATTTGAAGTTCTTATCCGAAGGCAAATAGCACGTCTAATGGAACCGAGTTTTCAGTGTGCAAAATTTATATATGATGAGCTGATAAAAGTAGGCCAATGTTGAGTACCTTTTTTTCTGGGTAATGCATTCTTGTAATTACTGTTTTAACCCGAATGATTCCTTCGTAGATGAGCCATAGATGTATGGTTAATGAGTTGCAGCGGTTTCCAATTTTGAGAAAGCGTATGGATGAGGTTGTAGGAAATTTTTTGCGTCATGGACTGGAACCTTCAGAAGTAATGATTGGACACATTATTGACATGGAGGTATGCCAAAAGTAGTTGGGTGTTTTATTTGGTTTTGCTTATACCTAATACAACACACACACACACACACATCGACATTCGCATATATGATCAAGTTCATTGACTTGATCGATGAGTGTCAACTGTTTTCAAATATTTAGCATCAATTTGAAGCTGTTCTCTTCTGACAGATCATAATAGAATTTTGTGATTGATTGCTCTGCATTTCTAGTGAACTAATGGTTTCAGAGTCTAGGTCTATGCTCATCTGATATCTCAGATAAAGAACAGCTCATTTCAAAGTTCCAAAGCATCTTAAAGTTTGTGAATTTGCTTTAGCAAATCACCAAATTTTTGATGTATCTGTTGCTGTTAAAATTTGTATATTGCTTCAGCTTAAATATATTTTTCTGTTGCAGATGGACTACATAAATACTTCACATCCAAATTTTATTGGTGGGAGTAAAGCTGTGGAGATTGCATTACAGCAGGTCAAGTCATCTAGGATTGCTGCACCTGTCCCCAGGCTGAAAGTAATTGTTTCATTTGCTGTTTCATAGACTTCAGCAATTGGTCTTGCAAATTATATCATACTGATGATAGTTTTTTGTTTGCTTATTGATACCCAGGATGGAGTAGATTTAGAAAAAGCTCCAACCTCTGAAAGAAGTCTAAAATCACGTGCTATCTTTGCCATATCAGTTGGTGGTTTTGTCCCTGATCAGGTTGGCCTTTTCTGCTTCATAATCTCCTAGCTTGGTATCTTTTTTGTCTCCCTGATGGACATCGCACCTAGCTTTCAAAATTTCAAGTAGTAAGAAACTTGATTAGTGTTCCTTCTGGACTGGAAACAGGTTGTTCGGCCTGCTCAAGAAGTCGAGAAAACCACAACATCAGGTGTGTTTCCATCTGGTAATACATGATGCATTCATTCATACACGTGTCACTACATGGGTTATTAGTTATTAGTTATTTTGATTGACAAGAAGGGAATGAATATTTTGTACAAGGATTCTAGCCGTTTGCCAATGTGGCTTTATGAAAAAGTCCTCCCCTGTGTATCTTTTGGTACTCTTTAGTTCGAAAAGCACCATGAACTTTTCTGTTGCTGCTTATTATGAATTCATTCCTTTTTCTGGACTCCTTATTATCTTTAGGAAGTAATATTTTGCTGGTTCTTATTGTCAAGCCATTGCTGACATATTTCTTTATTAGGATCAAATGTTGGTTCAAGTTGGGGGATATCATCAATATTTGGTGGCCCGGACAATCGTTCATCTGTGAAAGACAATTTCATTAGCAAGCCGTTTAGTGATCCCGTACAGAGCATGGATCATGCTTTCTCAATGATCCACTTGAGAGAGGTATGTGTTTGGAAGGCCCTCTCTGCTGTATGAGTACTTTATGGATTAAGTTGGTGACAAAATCAAACATAACATCTCTATATGTTTTGTTTGAAGCCCCCAAGTGTCTTGAGGCCTTCAGAAACTCATTCAGACCAGGAGACTATTGAAATTGCCGTCACAAAACTGTTATTGAGGTCATACTATGACATTGTCAGGAAGAATATTGAAGACTCAATACCTAAAGCAATCATGCATTTTCTGGTAATTATGAATAGCAATTACTTGGTCCTTTACTGAAATATTTTTGACATCTATGTGAGTAGCCTTTCAATGGAATTGTGCTTAGGGGTTCTTTGTTCTATCTACTGGTAGTCTTGAGGATTCCTAAACATAACATTCTAGCAGTTTCTTTGTTCTAATTAAGGGGTTGTTTGGTAGGGTGCATAAGAATAATGTTAAATATGACATATTAGTAATGCCGGTATTAGTTATGCTTGCATTAGTTATGCTGACATTAGTTATCTTGACATATTTCTTATCCATTGTTTGGTTTGATGTATTAAAGCATTGCACAATTTCTAAAAGAATTGTTTATTTATAAAAATACCCTCATAGCCAGTCCAATACTTTATCTTTTTAGAAGAAACATATGTTGAGGAATGCTTTTATATGAAAAAAGGTTTAAAAAAGAATTATTTGATTTGTCTACCTATAGTGTAGTATAGAGTTGAATATTTATTTATAAAAAAAGAAATACTGCTATGTATTTTTATTTATCTAATAGGGATATAATTTTATTTCTCACTTTCTTGGATTATTAGGCATAGAAAGTTTGAATTAAAAAAATAAAAGGAAAAATGAGTTGATTACAAGTGCATTCATGTACGTAGTAGTAGAGTACATATTTATTAATTTACAATGAAGAAATTGGCTGAGTATAGATATAAATAGCGGGAGTAATTGCTGTAACAAATTTTACATCAAACTTGTATTAATATAATAGCATATTTTAATCAAGCATAAATTTTTAAGGGCAATTTCATCTTTAACTGAGATAATGCATCCATTAAAACCCATTACATTGTTAATACCATGGTTTCCTATGCATTAGTTGTTATGCATATAGGATAATACCAAATAGGGTGTATAACTAATGCTTGCATAACAAATGCATAGGTTCAAAAAGTGTACCAAACAAGGTATTATTAATACACAAAGCTAATGCATGCATTATTTTATCTAATACATCCTACCAAACGACCCCTAAATGATGATATAAGTTCTTCCATCTAGTCGCATTCTCTTATCTCCTACTAAAGGATGTACTCTTTCAGGCAGAAATTTTTCAGCACTACAAGCCACTGACATAGAATAAGTAGTGATACGCAAACAAGGGATTTTACACAACCTGGGGACAAAATGGAGTAATGAACATGCTAATCTGCTTTTGTCATATTCTAAAAGCGCAGGGAACTAGTGTTAATGTTGGTTTTCTGCGAACAATTAAGAGGCTAATTTTTTACCTGGGAAAAGTAATTTTTTTTTTTTTACTTTCAACCAACTTCTTATTTTGTCTAGTACTGATCAGTCAAGTTCCTACTCTGTGAAAAATGTAAACTTCTTTATTCTATGCGGTGGAAATTTCTGTATAGCTGGAATTGTTGACTACCTTTTGTTGGTACAATTTTTCTAAATGTCCAATTGGAGGAAAAAGTGTCTGCTGTCTCTTCTTGATGTAGCACTAGGAGTGGCAAACGGACGGGTCAGGTCGGATATGGTTCGGGTCGAAAACGGATAATGAAAAAACGGATCAATTATCCGATCCGACCCATATTTAATACGGATAAATAACGGGTTAACCGGCGGATAATATGGGTTACCCATATTATCCATGACTTCTTGTATATGATCACTTTTGGGAGAATTTTTAGTCTCCCTAACTTGAGGAACCCCCAATTTGAGGCTTTACAAATGTAAAAGTTAGACCCATTGTTTATTCATTGGTTACTCATTGGTTATCCATTTTCTAAATGGATAATATGGTTATCCATATTTGACCTGTTTTTAAAAAGTTCATTATCCAACCCATTTTTTAGTGGATAACATGGGTGGTTAACTGTTTTCTTTGAACCATTTTGCCACCCCTATGTAGCACTATTAGACTCAAGGTGCTATGTTTTCAATTTCTAATAAGAAGGCTTATACGATTTTCAATTTTGATTCACATTTCTCTTTTGTTGACAAAACTGGTGCTAATCCGTGCTCCAGGTAAATCAGACCAAAAGAGATCTCCACAATGTGTTTATCGAGAAACTTTACAGGTATTGGGAGTGGAATTTCTTTTTTTCTTCTCATTCTTGACGACTAAACTTATATAACTGGAACTGCCGGATCGTGGCTCATTGATCCTTCATTATGCTTCGTGCTGCATGACATTATATGTGCTTATGTTCTAATTGTGTGTTGTTTCTAACACCTGGCAGCTTAGCCAAGTCAATGCTACATATTTCAAATGTACTTGTGATTCTTATCAATGCTGCTTACTATGTGTTGCAGAGACAACCTCTTCGAAGAAATGTTGCAAGAACCTGATGAGATAGCCACAAAGAGAAAGCGTACACGAGAGACACTTCGTGTTCTTCAGCAAGCTTCCAAGGTCACATCATCACCATCATCACTAGGAGTATATTTTTGCATATATTACATTTCAAGGCTCACTAAGCTTTTCGATAGAATGTTTATGGTTTTGATAAGTTGCATCTCATTTTAGGCTTTATTTAGGAACTACAGCAGAAAAGCTTGTTTTAAGTTGGGAAGATGTATGACAACATTAACTCGTAACTGCACTTTGCCTTTTTCTCATTGTCATTATACTCCTTACGAAATCTGTTCTGTCGGGTATTCTATTTGTCATTGTACTACTCCTTGTGAAACCGTCTGTAAGTGGATCCTAGTGGTGTAGATTCTTTAAGATGTTCAGTTTGTCATCATTCTCTAGGTTTGCTTGGGTTATTATGACATTATTACTTCTGGTTTTCAGACATTGGAGGAGTTACCACTTGATACTGAGACAGTTGAAAGGGGCTACAGCTTGGGTACGGATCAAACGGGCCTTCCAAGGATTCACGGGCTTCCAACATCATCAATGTACAATACAAGCAGTGGCTCAACTGATTCATACACCACTTCTCCTAACTCTAGATCGCACTATGCATCCCATTCGGGGGAGCTACGGTCACCAATGCATGGTGGTGCAGATTCTAACGGCGGTGGGCATAATTTTGGCCTTTATCGTCAGTAGGTGTATAGAAGGTTCGAGAAATGCAGGGGGTGACCATTCATGAGAGTACTCATTTGATCTCTCCGCCATCATCGCAAGCCCTCTTGGCTGCTGGTGCAGTGGAGAGCTACTATTCTTTGTGATGTTTGCTAACCAGACACATTTTCTCTCTTTAGTTAACTATAAACAATTGTTTGTAAAAGCTATACGAAAAAATAAACGGGGAGTTTTCTTGTTCATAGGATGAGGCTAGGTTTGTGGCCTTTTGGTATGATAATTGGCAAGTGTATTTAGCCATCAATTTTTGTGTTCAATCCTTCATTTGCTTTCACACTTTTATCAATACGATTATAGGAAATATCATCACTTATGTATAGTATGCCTTTATTTTGGGGATTTTTTTTGTAAATTTCTGCACAATGATATTCCTCTTCAGTGTAGAGTAGTAATGTGAATGTGTATACCTGAAAAAGTGACTCCACTGGGGACTTACATGGTCGAAGTTTTATAAAACATTTGTGCAGATTTATGGCAGAAATTTTAGATGTAGGAATTTCAATTTAAGGATTTCTAAACCCAGGAGATTCAATCGAGTCGTGTACAAAAAGTTGCAGGCTTAAACTTGTGACCTGAAAACATTGAACCTCTCTATCACAACACAAGAATTTCCCTTGTATTAAAGGGATTTAGGAGTTCATATGTAACAACCTTTTTTTTTTTTTTTTTTTGTTGATCTTTATCTATTTGCGTAGTACTATAATTTTTCAATGAACGGCCCTTCCCTCCATAGGAAATTCAACTTTTATAGAAATAGTATGTGAAATTTTCTAACAAAGGATTAATACTGGAATTAAATGGACACTAACACTAATTAAAAATATTCTAATTCAAACTAGTGTAGTTATGTAAATCAAACACCATATCATTAGGTAAAAAAAAAGGGAAATTACCAGCTATGTCCATTTATAAGTAGCTCATTACAAAAATTAGCCAATTGATAAAATATTACTAATATTAGCCAAATTAGCCAATTAGCTATTTGTAGCAAAAAAATATCAAATTTTTGCTTGTTTTGAGTGAGTGTTATTAGAATAGATTGGGCACAACTTAAGGAGCTTGAATCTCAGTTTTGGGATGATTTGGTGAAGTTTTGAGGTGGTTTGAATTGAAAATTCGAAGTAATAGCTGAACATGAAAAAAAATGATATGTGTATCACACTGTGTATCATTTGTGTATCACATATGTATATTGTGTATCACATGTATATTTATGTATACTTGTGTGTGAGATACATGTGATACATGTTTGATACATGTGTCGCAGAAGACTTTTTTGAACTCGATTTAATTACGAATTTTGATGCAAAACCAGTCCAAATTACCTCCAATCTTACTCAGATTTTGTATATTGACTTATCTATATATTTTCAATGAAATTCAACTATACCCATTGAAAAAGTTCCTTTTTTGTTTAGATTTTTGGAATATTGTATAAATTTTTGTATTTCATCACCTTATTTGCTACACCGTCCATGAAATTTCCTTTTCGTCTTGTATCTAATGTTGCTAATCACGCTTAAAAATATGGAAGGTGATTTTTGCATGTGATTTTTTGAGAGAAAGAATCCTATTATTTGGTTTTTCAATTTTTGTTGGCTAGTTTTGGTAAATCTATGACTAATGGCTAGAGGTTGGTAAGTTGAAATTTATTTGGGACATTTGTGTAAGTTTTTCGTAGAAAAATTAAATAGAGGAGAACTAACTTAACTGGCCCACTTAGTGTTAAAGGGTGATTAGGCCTTATTTGGCTGTATTCAATAAAGGTTGTGTCTTAGTTATCCAAAATTTCAGTCATTAAGTGCCTCTATTTTCAGGTTTACCTCCTGTAGAAAAGGTTGATACCTTACCTTATTTATTTTAAATAAATACTCTTCTAAAAAATTATATTTCATAGCTAATTTTGATTTTTTATAGCCAAATATCTATTTATGGTCACCCCTACCATTAAGCTATAAAAATAAGCTTTGTATTACCTCTCTCACTCAAATTTCTCCTATCCCATCACGTATCCCCTACCCTGTATCTATTCTCCCTCTCTTTCTCTAATGTTAGACCTTCATCTTACTACCAGAACTCTCCGGCAAAGCATCAGAATTAGAGTTTTCCGTGGAAGACTCTGCTTCAACCTCACCACCGCCGAAGACTCTACTTCAGAATTAGAGTTTTTCGGCGATCTAGTGCCAAGGTTTGAAGAGTTACTTTGACAACTCCCAGCTAGCCAAAAAGATGTAGAACAAATGGAGTTTTTCCAGTTATGTGAAACGAAATTAAATCATAGGCGATAAACATGAATATGTCTGTAGTCATATCCTTGACATGATTTGGTTTTGCTGGCACGAACTTGGTGTTTTCCTCGTAGCCTAGCAAAGAAATTGGAAGTTTCCTAGATTCTGTAGCGTTTCGAGTCAGAATCGCGGCCCTCTCGACGAGACAATATTATGGTTGTTCTTGAACGAAGACTACGGTGTTTGGGGCTGAGCAAATTCAATTTTCTGTTAATATATTTCAATTTATCTCGCTCTATTTCCATGTATTTTATTGTATTCATTGTCTTTTTTTTATGTTGTATTTCAATGTATCTCGTTGTATTTCATTGTATTCACTGTCTCGTTGTATTCCATGAATGTATCCATATATTTTCTTAATTTATATAATTTATGTATTCAGATGTATTATATAATTTCTCTGAAGATTGCTATATTTTTGGGGTATTTTTCGGTTGAGAATCATTTTTATAACTGAAAATATAAATTTTGTGTGTTATAATTGAGTTTGTTGAGTTATATTAGGAGTATATTATGTTAATTGATTCACTTTTCGTTTAAAAACAGTGTAATCCCTAGTTTCACGCTGTGAATAAAGTCGAATACAATAATCTGTCCAGCTGTAATCCCATGTTTCACGCTATGAATACAGTCGAATAAACTCGAATACAACAACTGATTAGCTGGACTTCCCTATTCACGCCTATTTTTGCTACTGTATTCATGAATACAATAGCTTAAATACACCAAATACATCTTATAACAACAGAAAATGTATCTATAATCCGTAATATAGCGAATTGTATCTATATATAGCTAATTACCATTAAAAGATAGTGTTTTATGAAAATTTCTCTTGAATTTTAACCATTCAAATCTCAATCACTAAGGAACCGTTTGGTTGAGCAACAAGTTTATGCAGGGATTATAATACAAGGATTAATAATACAAGAATTATCATCCATATACTATTTTTTATCGAACGTTTAATTCTTTGTACACAAAATGGGATATAAGTAGTATTGATGATGGTTTTGAGTAAAAGCCGAAAAGGCAGAGTAAGTGTGTGTTGTAATTTTAATCCATGTATTATTATATCAAGTTATGTTAGCTATAAAATAATACACCAATTTCGGTAGTAACTTATACCATGATTAGTTATACAAGGTTAAACATACAGACCAAACAATGTATAAAAAGTACCAAAATTATATAAAGATTACATACCTCACACCAAATGAGCAATAAGTGTGTTCATTTTACAACCACTTAACGAGTTTAAATAGATATGAATGATTAAAATTTAGGCAAAATACATAAACGGTCCCTTCAAGTTGTCCTCAACGACCAGCTGAACACCCCAACTGATCCATTTACCATTTAGACACCTCAAGTGATTATTAAGTGTATCAAGTAAACACCTCACACTGACATGACAAGTTACGTGTATTTTAGTTTCATTTGGGCGCGTGAGACTTTTATCAGAACTTTTCTCTCTCGTTTTTAAATATAAAATTAAATTTTGTATGTGGGTCCCACACTATATCATTATATTTTCCTCTAACCTGGGGGGGGGGGTGGTGGTGGGTCGTCTCTCTCCAACTCTTCTTGTGGTTTGCTTTGCTAATGGTGGATTGCTTCGAAATTATCAGCAATCCAGGTTGTGTCTTTTTTCCTTGAATCCATTTTACGTGCACGTTTTCTGGAATTCCTCTGCGAAGAAACAACAGAACGTTGATTGGCCTGTTCGTCGAACACCTGAGATGCTCAGACTGCTCGTATCCTTGGATTGTAAAATTGAAGCTTGTGTTTGATACCCATGTGAAATTGATGACTCAATTGTGTTCTCCTCAGTAGGGCGAGCATTTTGGTACCGAGCCTTTTCTATTTGGGCACCTGGAACACTAGCAGCGGCCATCTCTGCTACGCCGGAGTTTTTCAACTCGTCGAAGACGATTTTCACAGTGGAAATGTCTGAAAATTGGTGGGGAGGTGCGCTTTGTGATGATAAGTCATCTCTACGATTTGGAATGTTGAAATTTGGCCCAGAAAAGCCTTGGGAAATTTCTGAAGTCCTAGGGCGATTTTTTGCTACAGTGAGCGCTCCACCCAAATTAAGATTCGTAGCAGCTGGGGATTGTTTGAGGGAAGAGCCCAGTGGGGGTTTGTACGCCTTGGAATTGCGCATCTTTTGGGACTGGTCCGGTGGTTTTCCTCCACCGGACGGCGGAGCAGTAGGCATTTTTGTCCGGCGCTGGTATTGTTCACCAGAAACGCCTGTAATTTTGTTTTGGATATTGTTGTTCTGGTGAGGGTTTTATTTCATCTTTAATGTATTTTCTTTTTTTTAATTATGTGGCAATTTTTTATTCCAATTTACACGTGTCATTATTTAATTGGCTCATTTGACACATCATTGGCAAGTGTAGCTCACGCATAGAGTCTTCAGCACTCGGGTATTTACTTGATACACTTAATAGTCACTTGAAGTGTCTAAATGGTAAATGGATCAGTTGGGGTGTTCAGCTGGTCGTTGAGGACAACTTAGAGGGGCCGTTTATGTATTTCGCCTAAAATCTATAATAATGTAAATTTTATTAAAATGCTATCACTTACTTTCACAACTAACTGTCGCCATCGCTAACCATTATCGTCTACCATCACCCACCAATATCATGCTCAACCACAACCATCGACCACCATTATCAACTATTACCACCGACCATATCCATTACCATCACTAGCTACCATTTACAATTATCACCCGACCATCATTACCACACAACCACTAATCATTACTGACGATCATCACCATCAAACATCAACGTATATCGCTATCAATCACCAATTAGCAATCACTATTATCTACACACAATTATTAGCCGCCATTATCAAATATCATCATTAACCATCATCGTTAATCACTATTGCTAACTACCATCACTACAAGTCACTACCCACAACCATTATTAGCAACCGAAATCACTAGTAACGACCATCCTCAGTCAGCACACACAACCACCACTGATAGCCATTATCATCACCAATTGTCGTTTAAAATATTTTAATTATGATTTTATTTGAATTTTACATTTATTCATTTTAAATAAAAAATTAACACATTTAAATGGTAAAACTAAGTGGTCTTAATCATTTAGTATTCAAATTCTAATACGCATCTTACTATTTAGTTTCATACGTCTTAATCTTAATAAATATCTTAATCTTTAGATGTCCATTCAAATTCAGTTGTTTTAATCTTAATAAAAACAAATGAGGCCTAGTGATAACATGACCTTAAGTAATAATTTTGATGTAATTTTTTTAAATTAAAAACGCGAGAACAAAAAAATAAAAATTGAGAGAACAAATCATCAGATAGCGAAAACAATAATCAAAATAATGTGTATATGTATTACAAATAAAAATATAAAAAGTATAATATAGCAAATTTACCATTTCAGATGTACAACACACTAGATCATTTCAAAGCACCAAGCATATTCACATATTACTAACTTCTGTACTTCATAAAAACACGTGCATTTAAAAAGATATTGATAACTATTATAAGGGGAAGAGATAAATAAAGAATAAAAATGACTACACAGAAAAACTTATTTTTGAATGAACGGAGAAGACGCCACGTAGCAATGAAACCTATATAAAAAAAGGCTACTCGTTAAATTGAATAAGGATATTTCGAAGATAGCATAATGTTGTGGCCAAACGCACACGCAAGTATATGCGTTCGTCAAGTAATAAAGTGACTAAAAATCGGATGTCGAACCTACAAGGACTTATTATTAACTATTAACAAAATTAGACTATCCTAACTATCTAAACGAGAATTAAACCTAGAAATATTCGATTCTAAACTAATCAAAATAAAGGAAAATAAATAATGAACTTTGAATAGAGGAAGAACAGATTTTTATATTATCAATGTGATGAAAACGATCTAGGGTCATGGGCTATCTAACATTCCTATTGGATTCTTCAATTGAATTGACTAACTAATTTATCTAGTTTATTGGTTAACAGGGTGAATATTGCTCATAAGATTCTTTCGAGTTCTTACTCGCCTATTCAAGCTAACCTAACTCCTATATGTCTATGGAATTAGAACTAACAAGAATGCATTTATAATTCTTGTAAATCAACAAAGCAAGACAATTAGGTATATGTCTATCCTAATCGCGAATCCGTTCCCCGATGCCCAGGTTCAAGAACTTGCTCTACTCAATCCTATATGCAATCTAGAATTCCCACTTTTGAGTTTAATTCAAGATTCGTAGATAGTATTCAATTGGTGATCAAGCAATCAAATAATTAAGTGCAGGATTAAATAAATAAACCAATATGATAAACTAAGAAATCAAAATCAATATCCGAATAACAATAGTCATGAAAGAACCACAACCCTAGAACGTGAAGTTTAGCTCCACATAGACATGGTAACAAAACAACAATCATACAAAGAAACATAAAAATTACTAAGTTTGATGGAAGAAAAATAGAACTTGATGAATCCGGCCTTCACGGCGGCTCTATGCTTGTGTTTTCCTCTCAAAAACGTCCTCCTCCCTCCAAAATAGGTTTAGGTTGGCTTTTGTATGAGTTGGGGGCGACTTGGGGTCGAAATAACCGAGTCCCGGTCGAAATAGGACATGTTCACATTTTGAGCTTCCAGGGCAGCGTGGGGCACTGGCCTTGGCGCTCAATTTTTTAGCATTCTGTTTTGAGCGCCACAGGTAGCGCCCCACGCTGCCTGTGACCCTCAAATGTACACTTTTGCTTTTTCTTCCCACTTTCGCTCCAATTCGCGTGCTTTCGTCCCAAATCGCATCCGAATGATTCCTACACATAGAAATACCATAAATCATTATATTATACATCCACAATCTACTAGATATGAGCACAATGTGAGGCAATATACATCAAAATATACATACATTAAGCCAAACATCAACACCCCACACTTAAACATTGCTCGTCCTCGAGTCAACTAATAACTCTATCTTTGAGCACTCTACATATTTAATAGCTTTGAAGCACACTATACTAATGACTATTGTTGGTAGCAATAAATAAACCTTTGCATATGCACTCCACACACTTCCCTTTACTCATGCCATACTTCAAAAAATTTCGCAACAAAGACAACAAGCTTATAACAATCCTAGCCTCAAAAATGAACTCAATGTCACAATGCACTCATGGCTTGAACATCCAACATCATAGAGAGTAGTCTAATAGCGTTACCTATCCCTCGTGAGACTATGTGCCCTCACAACAAGAACAAAAGAGCAAGTTCAATCCACATATTCGAATCTCATGATCAAATATATTTTAATGGCTCACATACCTCAAAGAAAATCGCTCACTCTCACAATGAAGTCACATGCATGTAATTGGTACCATAGGCTTGCCCTTAATGTAAATTCCTACTAATGTAAGCTCGTTCGATCTAAAATCAATTAGGACTTTTCGTGATTGTAATGTGAGCTAAGGGACGGGAAGGATATATTTTAGGAATAGTGACTCAACCTTTTAAGCACTTTAACACATCACATGATAACTTAAGCGCAAATTCCTCAATCCACTTCACTTTCACAAACAAGATCACCCCCAAAAATGTTCCCTTCTTCTTTAATCACTATCGTCATATACACTTCACTAGCAAAAACAAGATATTTATTCAACTACATTTTTTCTTTCTCTTCTTTTTTTAGATTTTTTTTTCTTTTTCAATTTCCACTAGTGGCGTATTCTTTTACAAAAACAAGTGCACCTTTCTTTGTTTCATTGGTTCCACTCCAAAGCCATCCCACACTTAGTCCATTCTTACTTCTTTTAGCGCTCATTTTCTATTACAGTTCTTTAAGAGGTGAAAGGATCAAAACAATGTCAATTAAGAACAAAAAGGGTATAGACTTGTAATGTGTGTGCTAAATAAAATCTATAGGCACAAAGGGAATAACTAAGGATAATTTTTATGGTAAGCAATAAGCTCAAAAAGATCAAAGAAAGTCTAAAATCATTTCTCAAATCGAGCATCACCTAAAATTTCGCTTCGAATCACATACCGAGCAAGTTCTAGACACAAGTACAATACATAGACTACACAAAAATCTCACTACACATGACACATGACTCACTAAGGACGGTTCCATTCCGACTTTCAACTAATGCAAGTATTCACAAAGCCACGAGATATTAAGCATTAAGCGCAAAGTTAACACAAGTCAAGAAAACGAGAATAGTCATCACAAAACATGCTATCCAATATATAAAGGCATCAAGATTAATATCAAAATATAGGGAAGATACTACACATGCCAAAGCCTAAATATGTTACTATCAAACAAGTCAAGGCGCCTAGGAATCTCCTCCATTTATTCCCTAAATTCTATCTACTCTAAAAGAAAAAACTACCTGGTTCAAATTAAATCCCATGGAAAAGAACCGATGCACAAAGAAAAACCACGGGGGATTATTAATACAAAAAAGGACATGTTTTTGTGTTTTTCTATTTTATTTTATTTTTGTTTATACTTCATTGCCCTCAAGAAAAGTGTCCACAAAATCCATCGTCGGGAAAAGTCCAAATTTTCTACTTTTTTTTTTCTTTACATAAAATCTACTACACTAAGAAAAAATACTACAACTAACCTAGGATAGCACACAAAATTATCCAAACAATCTCCTCACCCCACACTTAAAATTGTGCAATGTCCTCAATGCACACTGTAAATAACAAGAGGGTATAAGAGACTCCCTGGTAGGCCAAAGGCCGAAGCATTAGTAGCTCACCGGATACTCAGACTTCTCCCAGGTATGATCCTTTGTGCGGGCACCCCACACTTAGTTCCAACCACATGGCTCATTTTTGCACACTTCCTATGACTTTGCTCCCTATGCCCAAAATCCTACAAAATAAAACAACACTACAAAAATAATACAATAAGAAAAAAAATCAAAAATAAAAGAAAACACTAAAGCTGGGCTGCCTCGCAACAAGCACCTAATTTAACATCGCGGCACGACGTGAACCACTTTTTCCTCGACCTCGAACTTATGAATTGTACCTCTAACATGGCGTCCAGTCTGCGGATATGCTCCAGTGGTGGGGCTACAATGATAACCAGGCCAAGTAATAATCTTTTCACACTGCACTTCTTGGCCTTTAGATGATGAATGTAATTTTTTTTTGGCACAACAAACTCAATAATATAGGCACTCTCATCCTCACTCTTTGACCCCCTCATTGGCTCTGATGGCTCGATTACTATCTTACTATCTAAATACAATGTGAAAAAATGATTGGAATGAGGTCTAATGCGCCCTAACTCATGAATTTTACTACTATTTGCATTCCCATATTTACACACACTCAAGTCTCCCAAAGTAACGTTATTTACGCCCTCATATGGCTCTAGATCACTCTTCTCAACATTGGCATCCTCAAGAAAAACATGGTCTAATGATTGGATTCTCGTTTTAGCTCCTCAATTTGGTCTAGAAGATTTTTCTTAGCTTCACGCAACTCATCATTAAATTGTTGGGCGTTACACGCATCAACCTTCACACTCAAATATGCATCTAAGTTATGCACAACCAAGCTACAATTTTCAATTTTATGTGCAAGATCATCTCTCTCCTTAGACCAATCATTCACCAACGTTGTTAGAAGACAACGTCGTTCCTCATATTCCATTAATCGTGAATATTCTTCCCAATACCAACCCTTACTCTGTCACGATCCGAATTTTCCACCCTCGGGAGTCGTGATGGCGCCTACTAGTGAGAGCTAGGCAAGCCAACCAACTGAACTATTTGACTTGTTTTTCATTTTTTTATTTCGTTAACGACTTAGAACCAACAATTAATAACAACGTAATTAACAAGCGGAAGGATAAAATTCAAACTTAAAAATACTGCTAATACAATTCCTTAACAAAACTACCCAAGATTTGGTGTCACAACTTCACAGACTGTCTAAGAGTACTACAAATAAGGGTCTGACAGAAATAACAAAAATACTGTCTCTGGAACTACATAAGAGAAGCAGAAAAATAGATAGAGGGAGATGCCAAGGCCTGCGGATGCCTGCAGGACTACCTCGGGTCGCCTGATAAGCAAGAAGCTGAAACCTCACTGGGGTCCGAAATCTGCAGCACTGGGATCTGCACAAAAGAGTGCAGAGTGTAGTATCAGCACAACCGACCCCATGTGCTGGTAAGTTCCTAGCCTAACCTCGGCGAAGTAGTGACGAGGCTAGGACCGGACTACCAAATAACCTGTGCAAATAAATTCATATACATCGGAAATAGAAACAGATAATTACAACTAAGTTGGGCGGGGGAAACATGCTACGGGGAGTAACAGATAACAACAGAACGACTATAGAGGAACATAAGAAATACTCTAAATCAATTACCAGCCAAAATAAGGAAATAGAAGAACATGCACACAAGTAATACCTTTTGCAGGCGTGCAACCCGATCCCATTACATATGATACCGTTGCAGGCGTGCAACCCGCTCCCATTTCTTACATTACCGTTGCAGGCGTGCAACCCGCTCTGATTTCTTACATTATCGTTGCAGGCGTGCAACCCGCTCTGATTTTACATATTACAGTTGCAGGCGTGCAACCCGCTCCCATTTCACATATTACCGTTGCAGGCGTGCAACCCGCTCCCGTTTCACATATTACCGTTGCAGGCTTGCAACCCGTTCCCATTTCTTTTATCAACACCAATCAAAGGAATCCCTACAAGGGAACAATAATATTAAAGCAAACATCTCGGCAAGGGAACAATAATGATAATAACATCCCGGCAAGGGAACAATAATGATAATAACATCTCGGCAAGGGAACAATAGTAAAATCCTCATATGAAGCGAAATAAACCACAACGGAGGCATAATAGTTACAATACAAGACTCACAGGCATGCTCGACACCGATGTATAGATACTCGTCACCATGCCTATACGTCGTACTCCACAATTAACACGTAACAAATAAGACTCGACTCCTAATCCCTCAAGCTAAGGTTAGACCAAACATTTACCTCGATGCCACTAACACAATTCACGTCTCAACTATCGCTTTACCCCTTGATTTCACCACCAACTCTCTCGTATCTAGTCACAAGTTACTTAATTACATCAATAAACGCTAAATGGACAAATGCTAATGCATGAAAATAAGTTTTCTAAAGTTTTTCCCAAAAGTCAAAAATCGCCCCCGGGCCCACATGGTCAAAATCCGAGGTTCGATCCAAAACCCGATTACCCATTCCCCCACGAATCCAAATATATAATTTGTTTTGAAATCAGACCACAAATCGAGGTCCAAATTTCTATTTTTTTGAATAACCTAGGTTCTACCCAAAACACCCAATTTCCCCCATGAAAAGCATTGATTTTGAGTTGAAATCATACTAGAAGATGTTAAGGATTAAAGAAAACTAGTTAAAATTGACTTACAATCGATTTGGAAGAAGAGCTGTCTTTGAAAAATCACCCAAGAGTGTTTTGGTTTTGACAGAGTGTGAAAAATAGGAGATTTTTTGCTAAGTTATAAAATTGCAAGTTGCAGATGTGGGAATTGCGAACCCATGCTTCTGCTATGTTGGGAATTGCGAACAAATTCTCGCATTTGCGAGTTGGGAATTGCGAACAATGTGTCGCATTTGCGACAACTGGCTAAGAGGGGGAAGCATTGCATTTGTGATTGATTGATTTCTCGCAATTGCGAGGGATGCTGGCCTGGGCTACGTTCGCATTTGTGATGTGACCCTCGCATTTGCGAGCCAGGCTTCGCAAATGCGAAGCCTGCAGGCCTGCACTGAAACAGTTGAAGCCTGCAATTCCTCAAGTCCAAAAATCCACTCCGTGGCCTATCCAAAACTCACCCGAGTCCTCGGGGCTCCAAACCAAACATGCACACCAACCTAAAAACATCATACAGACTCGCTCGTGCATTCAATTCACCAAAATAACATCAACAACCATGAATTTAGCATCAAAATCATCAAATTTTCTTAAGGACTTCAAATTTCCAATTTTCTCAAAAACGATCCGATTCACGTCGTTTCAAGTCTGTTTCTTACCAAATTTCACAGACTTATCTTAAATCATATATAAGACCTGTACCGGGCGCCGAAACCCAAAATACGGGTTCGATACCATCAAGTTTTAATCATATTTATTTCCAAATCTCATAAATAATTTTAGAAAATAATTTTCTTTAAAAATTCATTCCTCGGGCTTGGGACCTCAGAATTCGATTCCGAGCATACGTCCAAGTTCCATATTTTCCTACGGACCTCCCAGGATCGTCGGAACACGGATCCGGGTCCGTTTACTAAAAATGTTGACTGAAGTCAACTTAAATTCATTTTAAAGGCAAAATTTATTATTTTCACTGATTTTTATATAATGGCTTTCCGGCTAAGCGCCCAGACTACACACACAAATCGAGGTGAGGTAAAAAGGAGGTTTTTATGCCTCGGATACTGAATTTATTTCTAAAACAAGTGATGACTTTTTGGGTCATCACATACTCCAATATTGAAATTCACACCTCCCAGAGTTCAGGTCATGACAAGCCTAAAATGACAAGCCATAAAAGTCTTCCGTCAACCAAGCGTCTTCATCAATAACCTTACCTTCGGATATTTCATCCCCAGATGTCATGTTGAGAGAACTATGAACACACTAAGAGAAAAATCAAATTGTTATAAAAAGAAAAATAAAAATAAATACAAAACAAAATGGATAAAATTCAAAGCCTAGCCTAGAAAAACAGCTAATTTCTAAGTCTCCGGCGACGCCGCCAAAAACTTGTTGCTCCCAAACGCACGCGCAAGTATACGTAGTCGATAAGTAATATAGGATTGTAAGTCGAGATATCGCACCCACAGGGACATGTGATTAACTATCAACTAAATTAAATCAAACAATTAATCTATTCAAGCGAATTCTAACGTATGAATATTTAACTAAAATTAATCTAGAGTAACAATTTAAGAGATTAAGGAAAACAACAATAAACTTAAAGACAAATTCAATGGGAGTGAATATTCTAGAGCTATGAGTTAACTAACAATCCTGTTGAGTTTTCTACCTAAATTCTCTAATTAATTTATCTAGTTTATTGGTTAACAGGGTGAATATTTCTCATAAGAATCTGTCAAGTTCTTACTCGCCTATTCAAGCTAACCTAGCTCATATATGTCTATGGAATTAGAACTAACAAGAACGCATTTATAATTCCTGTAAATCAACCAAGCAAGACAATTAGGTATATGTCTATCCTAATCGCGAATCTGTTCCCCGATGCCCAGGTTCAAGAACTTGCTCTACTCAATCCTATATGCAATCTAGAATTTCCACTTTTGAGTTCAATTCAAGACTCGTAGATAGTATTCAATTGGTGATCAAACAATCAAATAATTAAGTGCAGGATTAAAGAAATAAACCAATATGATAAACTAAGAAATCAAAATCAATATCCGAATAACAATAGTCATGAAAGAACTACAACCCTAGAACGTGAAGTTTAGCTCCACATAGACATGGTAGCAAAACAACAAATCATTCAAAGAAACATAAAAATTACTAAGTTTGATGGAAGAAAAATAGAACTTGATGAATTCCAGCCTCCGCGGCAGCTCTGTGCTTGTGTTTTCCTCTAAAAAACGTCATCCTCCCTCCAAAATAGGTTTAGGTTGGCTTTTATATGAGTTGGGGGCGTCTTGGGGTCGAAATAACCGAGTCCTCGTCGAAATAGGACATGTTCACGTTTTGAGCGTCCAGGGCAGCGTGGGGCGCTACCTGTGGCGCTCAAAACAGAATGCTAAAAAATTGAGCGCCAGGGCCAGCGCCCCACGCTGCCTGTGGCCCTCAAATGTGCATTTTATCCTTTTCTTCCCATTTTCGCTCCAATTCGCGTGCTTTCGTCCCAAATCGCATCCGAATGATTGCTACGCATAGAAATACCATAAATTAGCATAAATCATTAAATTATACATCCATAATCAACTAGATATGAGCACAATGTGAGGAAATATACATCAAAATATGCATACATTAAGCCAAACATCACATAACAAACTTGAATGCCCCAACCGTTACACCCACTGTTGTTTCAAACAAAACAGTTTCATTTTAGAATTCCATTCTTCCACCTTCCTCTCACGAAAGAACTGATTTTCCCAATATTCACCATGTTCACACTCCCCATGATGGGAAGAAGTTGCTTGCATCTTGGTAGGGAGGGCAAAATTATTGTTATTTCGCTTTACATTTGAGGTGCTCAGAGATGTACTCTTCGAGTATATTCTTAATCCTAGGAGCTTTGCAAACATGTTATCCTTCACCTCTTCATCGAATTTTTGATCCACTTTATTCGGTTTCCACAAAGATAATAATCTCTCACTCCTATTAACCCTTTGTTTTTCTTTGTTCTTGATTTTTTGTTTCTCTTAAGGGTAAATATTTTCTTCACGCTTTATATGTTTTAAAATAGGAGGAAGTAATTACTAGTTCCCCGTATAATGAGGAATACAAAGGAAATTACAAGAATTTGAAAGACAATTTCAAGATTTTTATGTATCTCCGGGAGAGTGACACGACAGTATGCAATTGAAACATACTTTTTTTCCTAATATGAGAAACAACTCCTTTAGAATACTTGTGTTGATTTGCTCTTCATGCCTCTATCAAGGGCGTTCAGGTTTTTACCTTTCTGCAGTCCATCCTTCCGTATGATTGGCCATCTTGGAAAAGTGTTATATAAGACAACCATATGTTTTGCCTGTGTTCCCTTGCGCATTCTGGAGTTACTAAATTAAATTGACAGAGAAATTTGAAATTAAGCTAAGAAATTTCAAAAAATTAAATTATATTGTTTTTACATTTGTCTTCTTAAGCCGAGGGTCTTTCAGAAATAGCCTCTTTATTCCTTCGGGGTAGGAGTAAGGTATGCGTACACTTTACTTTCCCCAGACCCCACTAGTGGGATTTTACTGAGTTGTTGTTGTTTTCACATTTATACAAGAGTCTCATGTAAACGTAAAGACAAATCTAATTTAATCTCTCGGCCTTTCTCTGGTTGAAAATTTTAGTTGAACTTTTGCACTTTAAGTGTTGATTGTCTTAGCCGTACTTTCCAATTTAAATTTAATCCAAAAAGATGTAATTTGGACGTATCAAATTTGGATAAGTTAATAAAGTGTTAGCCATGTGTTTGCAATACATTACATTAGATCTTATTTTTAGATACTAGTTTTAGTGTACGCGCTTTGCGCGTGTAGCACATATCAAAAGAGATAAACTTTTCAAAAAATAACATAAATAATACTATAAATATGTGTCTCTGTTATAAAATAAAAATGAAAAAAATTACAAATTCCTGAAAATAATAAATAATCATATGTTAATTATAGGAGTAGTGTTTGATTAAATGGTAAAGATGTCGTTTCATTTATACATATGGGACCAAGCTAGGCATACATGTACTTATGCCATATTATGCATTACCAATAATTGAAAAGGTTTTATCCATATTTTACTTAATCATGTGTTAGTAATCACATTAGGCATCCCAACTTGACAAATTCTAATCGTTATGTTTAAGGGTTTGGATCCAGCCTAGTGGTTCTTTTCCAGTTCGTTTCCATTAGTTGCTTTATTAAATAAAAATATTGTAGGAGTAATATTTGATTGAAAGATAAGGATGTCGTTTGATTTCAGATATCGGACCTATTTACGTAACGTGCGTTTATGCCATATTAATTTATAATTATCTGAGTCTGACAATTGAAAAGGTTTTTTTCATATTTTCTTAGTTTATGAGAGTGCTAAAACTTGTATCCTTATTCTAATCATGCCTTAATAATCACATTAGGCATCGCAACTCGTCAAATACTAACTATTCTGATAAATGATATCTCAATCGTATCTTACTCTACATGCGATGTTTTACTAAAGCATTTCATCCACGTGATCGATCACATAATACAATCATATCTTATTCCTATTATAAGTGAGACAAAGCATATACACAACTCTTATTAAAAATAAATTTTTTATCTTATATATGTGTAAGGCGGGTACTAAGATTTGCTTATTACATTGACTAATTAGTTGAATGTTAAGTAAAATTAACTTATATAACTTATAAGCTTACTCAAAAATACTCTTCTTCATTTTTGCCTGATTTATTGAGTCTGTATCGTAATTGATTGGATTAAAAGTAACAACATATAGGACTAAATTTAAATAAAGAAATTAGTAATAGACTACTAAAATAAGAAAAAAAAATTCAAGGACATGACTAAAATGAAAATAAATAAGTCATAAAATATAAACTAATGAATTAATGAGTCATCTTGACTCTTGACACAACCAAAAAATATTCTTGGAATCAAGAAAAAGATAATGCAAGAAAAAACCTACGGCAAAAATTAGAAAAAGAAAGTCACATAAACACGCACAAAAACGAACGACAATTAAAGGGGAAATCAAATAGTATTTGGTTCAATCGATTTGGTAAAATCTTATTTGATATTGAAACTCCAATTTTAGAACTTTTTACATAGTTTAAATAAGGAAACACTTAATAATTAAAATTCTAGTGTATTTCAAAGTCCTAAAAATTAGGAAAAATTATTAAATGACAATTCTACCCAATACGAAATTTGATTTTAAGGGGTAAAAAAGACGAACGACATTTCGCTAAGGGCCTTCATGCTTTTTAATATAGTATAGATTATTTAGCAATACGAAGACGTGAATAGTTTAATTCATAATTCTAGAGTATTTCTACCATTATAAACTTAGATTTTTTTATTTATTTAAAAAAGAAGTGAAAACTTGGATAGGAGATATACTACAAGTCTTAATGTCACCATGGAATAATTAATGAAGATTTTCTTTTATTAATTGAAAAGGTTAGATAATGAATAAAACGAAAATAATGAGTTTTTAAATATTATTTGTAACTTTTGGATAGAAGATGAGAGTTTTTCTAGTTGTTTGATCACGCCCAACTCTGCCTTATAAAAAGGACAATGCGGTCGTTGCAAATATAATCCGGTTTACAAGTCCGGAGTCGAATCCCACAGAGAACTAAGGTTTAGCTACAGCTGTTCACTATCACCAAGAAGACAAGCTTGAACAATTCCTAACTTATAGATATTAAGATTCTTATGTTTAACTAATTAACTAACAAATTAAAATAGTAAATTAACAACTAACGATACTGAGGGTTAGAGAAAAGATTAAGGAGGTCTAGAGTTATGATTTCCCCAATTGTCGGAATCCTTCCCGCTATGTCTTCTATAATTTCGCCTAAGTATTCTCTACCGATCATGAGCACTCTTATTACCGTAAATCTCTCCCGAGTAATTACGACAATTTACTAGACGCACTCTCCCGAGCTACGCTAGCTGGCTTTTAATACAGCTCACTTCAGATCGCACCCAA
Source organism: Nicotiana attenuata (assembly GCF_001879085.1). Lineage (NCBI taxonomy): Eukaryota > Viridiplantae > Streptophyta > Magnoliopsida > Solanales > Solanaceae > Nicotiana > Nicotiana attenuata. The sequence goes on from NC_031998.1 coordinate 7,872,350, forward strand.
GGCTTCGTTATCCCTAATCCCACCTTTAAACCCTCGGTTATTGATCCCTCATATACTTTGGGAGTGGTGTTGTTCAACAATTACCTAAATATGCACTCTCTCCCGAGTTATGCATACTAAATAGGCACAGCTAATTGAGAGCTCTTCAATCAACCAGAATATAAACGTAGTTGAACAAATAGAGAAAAGCTATGGCTCAATTATATAAAAACATAACAAGAATTTATCCTACAAAAGGTTCTATCAAAACTCTAGATAACAAATTAGCTATTCATAATAGTATGTAAAACTACAATACTAAAAGTCATAACCAACAATGAAAAATAGGAAGAGGAAGGAAAAACTCGTAGAAGAATTCTCCGCCTTGCTCCCAATGTGTTCTTGCCTCCAAGGGTGTTGTCTAACCCTAAAGTAGTGTCTCTCCGCCTCCTTAGGTCTAATTTGTGTCCAAAATATGTCCCCCTCTTGTTCTTGGCCGGCCTCCTTTGTTTAATATAGGGTTTAGGACTTAAAATCCCATGTTTTGCACTTTAGTCCCTGAAATTTTCGCTTCCTGCCGCGGTTTTGCCGCGGTCGCGGTGGAACCGCGGCCAAACATGCCCTCTGATTCTTCAGTTGTCCGCGACCATCTTCTACCGCGGTTCTGCCGCGGTCGCGGCAAAACCGCGGTTTTTCACCCTGTTCCGTTTGGAATTTGGAAAAACGTAAAACATGAAAGTTGTAGCCCTTTGAGTTAGCTTTCCAACCATATATTGTGGAGCCCAAATGGAGTTCTGAGCGAAACGTTATGTCTATTTTACGAGATAGTGCGCAATATGCCTCCTTAAGTCTTCGTTCGTACTTAATTATCAAATGTGACCTCCGAACACGATCCCGGCTTAATTACTTGAGCTTTTACTCAGACTTCAAAGCTTCAAATCACTTAAATTCATTCCATAACATCTATATAGCTCGGAATCACACCTACAAGGCATAAAACACACAATTAGTGCAAAACACTAGTGATTAAAGCGCAAACTCAATTAAAGTGCAGTAAATTCGAGTGTAATAAGCGACTAAAATATGCGATTATAGCCTATCATCAACACCCCACACTTAAACCATTGCTCGTCCTCGAGCAATCAAACTCCACTTTTTTTATAGACGCGACCTTTTTAAACAATTCTCCTAACTCATCACACCAAGAGTATTTAAAATAGACTAAGCACAAAAGCGTAACATCTTCACCTCAAGATTTGACTCACAAGTACCACACGTTTATCACAACTCACCCACTTACTCTAATATAGAGGTGACTAACATTACCTTTCCTTCATGAATCAAGTGCCCTCACACAACAAAAGAGAGTAGTTCCACACAATAAAATTTAAGAACACTTAGGAGCTCAAGATAGAAAGAATTCACTCACTCTCAGAAATAACATTCATATGCCACAAAAGATGAACCATAAGCTTGCCCGTAGTGTACTACTCCACTAATCGAGCTCATTCAATCTTGGATCAATTAGGACTTTATTTGGTTGTAATGTAGGCTACGGGACGGGTAGGATTCATTTAGATATAAGAGTGACTACACCTCCCTAAGCACTTTAATACATATACTTTAACATTCAAACCCCATACTTATGTCAAACCAAAACTCCACCTTCACATCAATGTATACTACCCCATTCTTCTTTAAGCACACTTACATCAAGAGCCACCACTTATTCAAGTAGCTCTTACTTTTTCAAAACAGTGCACCTTTCTCCTTATTTTATTAGTTCCACTCAAAAGCCAAACCAACCACCCCACACTTTAACTTTTACATAGTTCATAATAATTCACGTGCTCATGAGAGGTTACAATGGTTCAAATAGATGGTTAATTCGAACAAATGGGTAAGGCTTGTAATGTGGTTGCCAAAGAAACAGGATTACAGGCTCAAAGGGGTTAACTACGATACATAATAATTAGGCGGGTAAAATATACATATCTGGCTCAACAAGGAAATGTCTATATCACTTCCTAGACTGAATAAAACTACTATTTCGCTTTGCAAACACACGGGGCAAGTTCTAGGCATCAAATGCAATGCACAGAATATCACAAAACCTTACACACATGGCACATAACTCACTCAGGATTGGATTCATCAAGACACCCTAGTCAGAGCAGTTAAGCAAATTTAAGATCATACAATTTTATGGTACTTATACAAGAGTCAAAAACTGAGCCTAAGCGTCACAGTCAAGGTACTCACTATTCTCAAGTCATAACAAAGTCAAGAGATATTGCTTCATTTCAAAACAAAACACAATGGCTCCTATTCCCAAAAAAAACTAACTACACCCGGTTCAAATAAAACCCTTGGAAAAGAACCGTGGTTTAAAGAAAAACCAAGGGGTAATTGCTACACTACCTAACAAAACAAAAAATCTTTTTGGTATTTTCTTTAGACTTACTTCCCTCAAGAAAACTGTCTAGAAGATCCGTCATCAGGAAAAGTCCAATCTTTTAAAAAAAAACACAGCTAAAGTAGCATGAAAAATCACCCAGACAATCTCCTCACCCCACACTTAAAATTGTGCATTGTCCCCAATGCACACCCATACATACAAGAGGGTAAAAGAAACTCCCTGGTAGGCCAAAGACCGAAGCACTAGCAGTTCATGGGGTGCTCAGACTTCTCCCAAGCTTGGTCCTTCGTGCGGGTACCTCACACTTAGTTCCAACCATTTGGTTTGCTGTTGCATTCTTCCAATACCTTTGCTTTCCATGCTCCTAGAAAATAAAAAAAATTGACACTACAAAAATAATACAATTAAAAAAATAAAAATAAAATAAATAAATAAAAGAAAGCAATAAATCTGGGTTGCCTCCCAACAAGCGCTTGATTTAACGTTGCGGCACGACGTGAATCACTTTCTGCCTCCACTTTGAACTTATGAATCGGACCCCAAGTTTTGATTCTGCTCTATGATCATGCTTCTGGGGTGGTGGAACGAATCTGGATGGCCTAATAAAATAATGTAGTATTCTGCACTTCTTGGCCTTTAGATGAGGTGTGTAATCCCGATTTTCTGGCAAGAAGAATCCCGGAATGTAAGCACTTTGTTCCTCATTCCTCGACTCCTCAAATGGCTTGGACGACTCTATTTCCATATCATCATCTAAACACAATGTGGAAAAATGCTTGGACCAATGCGCTCAACTACATGAACATTGGGACTATCTACATTCTCAACACTAATGACAATAGAGTCAACTAAATATGTATCCTCAATATCCTTGGTTGACTCTAGTATCTCTTCTACAACATCGACATCCTCAAAATCTAGTGCGATTGATTGTTGGTGTTCTACTCTAGCCTCCTCCTCTAGCTCATCAATTTTTGTATCTAATTCACGCTCTTCTTGGATACTATTCACAATATTGGCTTGTTGAGCATTAAAAACTTCAACTAGTTGACTCATGTGAACTTTCAAATTGTGAATAGTTTCCTCCTGCCTTTCTATCCGCAATAGTAATTTACTCTGTTGTTCCAAAATGCACTTTAACATATCTTCGAGCTTCTTTAGGTCAGCTTCCCTAGGTTCTTTGTTCCTATTAACTTCACCAGAAAAAGAAGAACCATCAAAGTAAGGGGTTGGGGGAAGGTAAGAAATATAAGCACAACCGTGAAAGTGACCATCTTGACCACTACACATATCACGCACATTCCACACATAAGATTGAGTTGGTGCACAAAACTCGCTCTCAGGAATATTTTGATAATTTTGCCCTGGGTGGTTTCCTTCACAATATGCATAAGCAGGATCAAAAGTAGAATTACCAACAACAAAATTCTCATAATTCCATGATGTCATGTTTCTCAAATAAACAAATAAAACTAAAATAAAAAAATAAAAAAAAATCAAATAATAAAATAAAAGTTCAAACTTGAAACCTAGCAATATGTACACCTACAATTACACCGTTAGTTCCCCGGCAACGGCGCTAAAATTTGATCACGCCCAACTATGCCTTATAAAAAGGACAATGCGATCGTTGCAAATATAATCCGGTTTACAAGTCCGGAGTCGAATCCCACAGAGAACTAAGGTTTAGCTACAGCTGTTCACTATCACCAAGAAGACAAGCTTGAACAATTCCTAACCTATAGATATTAAGATTCTTGTGTTTAACTACTTAACTAACAAATTAAAATAGTAAATTAACAACTAGCGATACTGAGGGTTAGAGAAAAGATTAAGGAGGTCTAGAGTTATGATTTCCCCAATTGTCGGAATTCTTCCCGCTATGTCTTCTATAATTTCGCCTAAGTATTCTCTACCGATCATGAGCACTCTTATTACCGTAAATCTCTCCCGAGTAATTACGACAATTTACTAGACGCACTCTCCCGAGATACGCTAGCTGGCTTTTAATACAGCTCACTTTAGATCGCACCCAAGGCTTCGTTATCCCTAATCCCACCTTTAAACCCTCGGTTATTGATCCCTCATATACTTTGGGAGTGGTGTTGTTCAACAATTACCTAAATATGCACTCTCTCCCGAGTTATGCATACTAAATAGGCACAGCTAATTGAGAGCTCTTCAATCAACCAGAATATAAACGTAGTTGAACAAATAGAGAAAAGCTATGGCTCAGTTATATAAAAACATAACAAGAATTTATCCTACAAAAGGTTCTATCTAAACTCTAGATAACAAATTAGCTATTCATAATAGTATGTAAAACTACAATACTAAAAGTCATAACCAACAATTAAAAATAGGAAGAGGAAGGAAAAAAACTCGTAGAAGAATTCCCCGCCTTGCTCCCAATGTGTTCTTGCCTCCAAGGGTGTTGTCTAACCCTAAAGTAGTGTCTCTCCGCCTCCTTAGGTCTAATTTGTGTCCAAAATATGTCCTCCTCGCTAAGAAACCTAAAAAATCAATACATGCCTCTCTTGGGCGAAGTCTAGTGTTTAAAATAAGGTTTAGGTCTAAAAATCCCGTGTTTTACACTTTGGTCCCCGAAGTTTCTGTGTCCACCGCGGTTCTACCGCGATCGCGGTAGAACCGCGGTAAAATACCCTCGCGGATCTTCAATTATTCAGAGACTACTTTCCACCGCGGTTTCACCGCGGTCGCGGTGGAACCGCGGTGGACCCTGTACCCGGGCAATTTGGCCTGTTTTGAATGGGTCACTTGGGAAATGCAACAATTAGCCTTTTTTTTCATCAATAGTTGACTCCAAACTGCTCCTTAGCCTTCCTTACACCTATATCACCTGCAAATCATGAAAAGTACCAATAAGAGCATTTTGTTGTCATTTTTCCACATTAAAGTTCACAAGAAGGTGGTTATTCGGTGCGTGATTATAGTCAAATTCACCTATTATCA
>NC_031998.1:7880339-7881190 GCF_001879085.1 Nicotiana attenuata
AACAAAATTCTCATAATTCCATGATGTCATGTTTCTCAAATAAACAAATAAAACTAAAATAAAATAATAAAAAAATCAAATAATAAAATAAAAGTTCAAACTTGAAACCTAGCAATATGTACACCTACAACTACACCGTTAGTTCCCCGGCAACGGCGCCAAAATTTGATCACGCCCAACTCTGCCTTATAAAAAGGACAATGCGGTCGTTGCAAATATAATCCGGTTTACAAGTCCGGAGTCGAATCCCACAGAGAACTAAGGTTTAGCTACAGCTGTTCACTATCACCAAGAAGACAAGCTTGAACAATTCCTAACTTATAGATATTAAGATTCTTATGTTTAACTAATTAACTAATAAATTAAAATAGTAAATTAACAACTAAAGATACTGAGGGTTAGAGAAAAGATTAAGGAGGTCTAGAGTTATGATTTCCCCTATTGTCGGAATCCTTCCTGCTATGTCTTCTATAATTTCGCCTAAGTATTCTCTACCGATCATGAGCACTCTTATTACCATAAATCTCTCCCGAGTAATTACGACAATTTACTAGACGCACTCTCCCGAGCTACGCTAGCTGGCTTTTAATACAACTCACTTTAGATCGCACCCAAGGCTTCGTTATCCCTAATCCCGCCTTTAAACCCTCGGTTATTGATCCCTCATATACTTTGGGAGTGGTGTTGTTCAACATTACCTAAATATGCACTCTCTCCTGAGTTATGCATACTAAATAGGCACAGCTAATTGAGAGCTCTTCAATCAACCACAATATAAACGTAGTTGAACAAATAGAGAAAAAGCTATGGCTCATTATATAAAAACATAACAAGAATTTATCCTACAAAAG
>NC_031998.1:7885871-7901116 GCF_001879085.1 Nicotiana attenuata
TCTAGGCCGGCCTCCTTTGTTTTATCTAGGGTTTAGGACTTAAAATCCCATGTTTTACACTTTAGCCCCTGAAATTTACGCTTTCCACCGCGGTTTTACCGCGATCGCGGTGGAACCGCGGCCAAACGCCCTCGCGGATTCTTCATTCTTCAGAAACTGCCTTCCACCGCGGTTCTGCCGCGGTCGCGGCAAAACCGCGGTTTTTCACCCTGTTCCGTTTGGAATTTGGAAAAACGTAAAACATGAAAGTTGTAGCCCTTTGAGTTAGCTTTCCAACCATATATTGTGGAGCCCAAATGGAGTTCTGAGCCAAAAGTTATGTCTATTTTACTAGACAGTGCGCAATATGCCTCCTCAAGTCTTCGTTCGTACTTAATTATCAAATTTGACCCCCGAACACGATCCCGGCTTAATTCCTTGAGCTTTTACTCAGACTTCAAAGCTTCAAATCACTTAAATTCATTCCATAACATCTATATAGCTCGGAATCACACCTACAAGGCATAAAACACACAATTAGTGCAAAACACTAGCGATTAAAGCGCAAACTCAATTAAAGTGCAGTAAATTCGAGTGTAATAAGCGACTAAAATATGCAATTATAGCCTATCATCATTGTTAAACACAGCATCCCCCGAGAACCAAAAATTTTAATTATAAATTACATATACTAAATTTGTCATGTCCCAGGCCAGTCAGCAACCATATGTGAACACAAACAGATGATGTTCAAATTCATTAAGAAATGGTACTTCAAATTGAATAGTAATAAAAATAACAACATTGCAAGTCTCGGCCTCCATCTATATATTGTAACTAGTTTTAGTGTACATGCGTTGCACGTGTGCATCACGTTAATCATTATAAACGTATATAAGAAGAGGAAATTGTTGAAAAAAATAATTGAAAAATCAAATATTAATCTAAATCAGAAAAATAAGAATTATTAAATTGACACAATAATTGTGAATTTAATATCTTCTGAACATGAAGATAATGAATTTAGGAATTAATTGTATAATATTTTATGGTCAATAGATTTTTTATTATATAAAATAATATATTATGTAATTTCTCTCTTAATATCTCTTTAAAAACTCTATATTCATAAGATCATTATACAAAAAAAAATTACTAAATAAAAGAGAGTGCACAGTAGTAATGGAGTATAAGAATTTTATGCAAATTATTACACGAATCAATCAGTTTTTTATTATTCTGGAGAATAATATGATAAAATGTAATTTTAGTTTATCAAGATTCTAAAATAAATATTATATGTTAAAATAATACAATTAATCTACGTTTATAACAAAAGAGACTAAAAGTTTAAAAATGTGCTCTGGATTTTTCGTTGTTTTTTTCTCTTTTCTCGGATTTGAGTCTAATACTAAAACCTTTTTCTTTGATGTTTATATGTCTTTTTAAGCATGGTGATGGAATTTGTTCTTTGTAACCTAATTACATAGGGTTTTTTCTTTGTCTCACTCGAAGTTTATTAAAATTATATGTAAGTTAAGTGGACCTCTTCCTGTGAATAAAAATAAAAACTAACCTGATGCCTGATGTTTAAAGCTTCAATATATCTAGGTTCATTCAAAATATTAAATACGATATGCTAGTCATTATATTTTATCATAGTCAATTGGTTTGCTAGCTGCGATTGTATTTTTTAATTAATTAACCATGTTAGTTTAAACTTCTAAAAGTTTACTATGACTTAAATTAACTCTTAAAAAGTCAAAACGAAAAGAACATGCACGCTAATTTCAATTATTTTTAGGTATTCTATTATCGTAATATTTGGGGAAGAATCTAAGACAATGCAAAAATTTAAGTGCCACAGTATTAAACCCAAAAAAAAAAAAATTTAAGTCCATGCCTAAGATATAAAAGTTGGTCAAATAAGGAAGTTTTTTATATAAAATAAATTTTTATTAATTTAAAGTCCTAATATTTAGGAATTTGACATGATCCAAATAAGGAAAGATTCATAAGCAGAATATTAGTTATTTTGAAGTGCTAAATATTAGAAAAATAATCAAGTTAGTATTTTTTTATATGAAATCTATTTTTAAAGTGGAAAAAAACGTACATTTACTAAGGCAACTTTGGGTACGCGCTTGCCCGTGTATCCTATTTATGTTTTACCTGTAGTTTTGCATTTTTTACTATTTTGGATATAATATCAATATTAACGATTTCTTTATCGTAGTGCTTATTACTTTTAGAAACAAATTATATATCCTAAGAGTGTACATTTAAATGTTTTACTATAAGATGAACTTAGTAAATAACTGAATTGATTTTTGCTAATTACTTATTATACTTAATATTTGTTCTCAATATTAAAGAGTTTTTTTTGTCAATTTGAATTCTTAATATTAGTCCATCTCAAGTTTAACCATTTAATGTAATTATAGTTTTAGTAGAAAAACTATGAACAGAAAATAATTTTGTCGTACAACCTTAATGTGGCCTCAAAATCCAATCATCTTAATCCAAAATCTGTTGATCCGTACAATATTTAATTTGTATAGAATTGTGCATCCTCTTCTTAAAACTTTGATCGGGTGAAGAGAAAATTAAAATTGTTATTCCTTTATGTCTAGCTTGTGACGTGTCCTAAAGATCACCTTTAGCATTTCCAACCAATTCTCTGTTCAATCTTATGACCTACAGTTAAATTCAACAAATGAGGATTTGAAAATGTGAAATACAGCTGGGAGACAGATTTTGTTTCCAAAGCAATATAAGTTGCATCCTTCCGGACAACCCACATAAACCCGCATAGACCCACAACCCAGCCCCGCCCTGCACCAGCTTTTTAAAATTTGTTTCAACTCGTTCCGGCCCGCATAACTTCAAACTCGCCTGCCCCGCATAGCCTTAAACCCGCCCTATCTCGCACCCATCCCGCTTCGTTTGCCATCCCTAAAACCGGTACAATAGTGAAATTATTGAAGAAGGAAACAAAGATGATGTTGCGGTACTCAATTTTAGAGCCGAATGGATGAGTCGTATTCCCATATGTGGATTACAAGACAGATAAAGTTAAATAATTTAAGCAAGAGAAATAAAATATACTAATGTTATCACATAAAAAGAGGCCATTGACTTGGTTTGTTCAAACCCAAATCATGAGCCACTCATTGTTATAGTTCATTCCTAGAAATTACATCATAGGTCATCTTTCTTAGCAAGCAATAATACTTTAACATCAACGGGAACGACTTTTAATTTACATTCTCTATGGCCAACTGCAATTATGTAGAAATATCATCTTATGCGAAGCGTAAGCTAATTCAGCTTAAGTTACGCTCGATTTCCAGGGAAGAATTTCATCCTGCAGCCAGTTCCAATCTTATCCCTAGATTTTTGTACTTTATTAGATTTTGTCAGCGAGTGAGTAATCATGTATAACTGTATCACCCACTTTGTATAGTTTACTCTCAATTTTTTTCTATGAAATTCTGCATCTCTTAGGACAAGAAATTTTGTGTGACGACCCATAGGGTCATCACTTGTTTTAAATTAAATTCTATGATTTCGAGGCCTTGAAAACCTCATTTAGAGTCGCCTCGATTTGCGTGTGTAGTCCGGGCGCGTAGCCGAAAAGCTTAAATGTGAAATTCTGAGAAAAATGCTAAATTTTGATATTAAATTGAATAAATTTGACTTTGGTCAACAATTTTTAGTAAACGGACCCGGACCCGTGATTTGACGGTCCCGGAGGGTCCGTAGGAAAATATGGGACTCGGGCGTATGCCCGGAATTGAATTCCGAGGTCCCGAGCACGAGAAATGAATTTTTAAAAGAAATTGTTTTTCTGAAATTGTTAAGGAAAAATTGAAATGATATTTGATTGGAACATGTTAGTATCGAGCCCGTATTTTGGTTTCGGCGCCCGGTACAGGTCTTATATATGATTTAAGATGTTTCTGTGAAATTTGATGAAAAACGGACGTCGTTTGACGTGATTCGGACCTAAATTGGAAAATTTGGTGTTTTATGAAGTTTGAAAGAATTCATGAATTTTGAGGTTTAATTCGATGTTTATGTGGTTATTTTGGCGATTTGATCGCGCGAATAAGTCCGTAGGATGTTTTTGAGGTTGTGTATATATTTGGTTTGGAGCCCCGAGGGCTCGGGTGAGTTTTGGATAGGCCACGGGTGTATTTTTAACTTTAAAAAAAATTGCTGGTATTCTGACCTGCAGGCTTTGCATTTGCGAAGCCTGGCTCGCAAATGCGAAGGCTTCCTCGCAAATGCGAAAAGCCCAGGTCTGCTCTTTCCTCGCAAATGCGAGATAGTTCTTCGCAAATGCGAAAACTCTCCTATTGGCCAGACCTCGCAAATGCGATCAATAGGTCGCAAATGCGACTATCGCAAATGTGATACTGATGTCGCAAATGCGAAGGTCCGTAATTTTTGAAGGCTTCGCAAATGCGAATTATTCGTTCGCAATTCCCACATCTGAGAGGTCGGGGTTCGCAATTGCGAATCCCTGTTCGCATTTCCCATATCAGAGACCTGCAATTTTACACTTAAGCGATTTTGAACTCCATTTTTCATATTTTCTCAAACCCAAACACACTTAGGCAATTTTTCAAGAACAAGTCTTCTTCCAAATCAATTGTAAGTTAGTTTTACTCATTTCTTTCAATTATTAACATCTTTTAACATGATTTCAACCTAAAATCAAAGATTTTCATGGGGAAATTAGATGTTTTGGGTAGAACCAAGGTTTTTCAAAAAATTGGGGATTTGGACCTCAATTTGAGGTCTGATTTCAAAACAAATTATATATTTGAGTTCGTGGGGGAATGGGTAATCGGGTATTGGTTCGAACCTCGGGTTTTGACCACGTGGGCCCGGGGGCGATTTTTGACTTTTTGGGTAAAACTTTGGAAAACTCATTTTCATGCATTGGGGTTGATTCATTTAGTATTTATTAATGTAATTAAGTAATTTGTGATTAGATTCGAGCGAATTGGCGGTGGAATCAAGGGGTAAAACTATAATTGAGGCTTGAGTTGTGTTCAAGGCATCGAGGTAAGTGGTTGGTCTAACCTTAGCTTGAGAGATTAAGAGTTGGTCCTATTTGTTATGTGGAATCAGTTGTGTACGACGTATAGGCATGGTGACGAGTATCTATACGTTGGTGTCTAGCATGACCGTGAGTCCTTAAATTGTGAATATCTTGATTTCGTTGTGTTTCTCATGACTTGGTGGTGATTCCTATTTGTTGTGAAAAGCTTGTGAAAGTAAATTGTGTCCTTTGAACATCGAGGAGCATTGGCTCAAGTTATATTTCAATTGTGAAAGTATATAAAACGATTGAACCCTTTGGAGCATTGACTCAAGTGGTAAAGTGAGTTATGAAATAAAAAGTGAAGAAAAGAGAAAGAGTTATTAAATTGTTCCCTTGCTGGGATATTGTTACTTTGTTGGTTATCTCCCTTGCCGGGATGTTGAGATTATTGATGTTGTACCCTTGCCGGGTTTTAATTGTTTAAATTGTGTTCCCTTGCCGGGATTTCTATTATTATTCTGTTTATTCCCTTGCCCCTTGTTTGTGATTGTTGTTTGGGTGCGGAAGAGAGTAAAAGCACGAAGGGTGATGCCGTGCATTGTTTGTTTATTGTGAGGAAAGAGTGTAAAGCACGAAGAGTGATGCCGTGCATTGTTTGTTTATTGTGAGGAAAGAGTGTAAAGCATGAAGGGTGATGCCATGCATTGTTTGTTTATTGTGAGGAAAGAGAGTAAAAGCACGAAGGGTGATGTCGTGCTGCACGATGTACCATTCCGTGCCGATTCTATTGATTATATGTGAGGAAAGAGAGTAAGAGCATGCAGGGTGATGCCGTGCACCTTTTATTATATCATTGCTTGGTGAGGATGAGAATAAAAGCACGAAGGGTGATGCCGTGCACTTATTGCCGTTTGTTATGATTTCTTATTGTTATCAGTTCAAGTGCATTAATTGTCTTATTCCACTATTACTGTGATTCTTTATGTTGGCATTTCCTTTTATTGTGTTACTTGTTATTATTAAATCAAGGTATCCTTGTGCAATGTTATGCCTTGAATTTACGCCATAATTGCTACATGTTTATGTGACTTAATTGCTACTTGACATTCAACATATTAAATACTAAATTGCCTAATTGCTCCTTAAAGTCCATAATTAATTGCTACTTGTCATTATTTGTTTTCCTTAGTGAATCATAATTTTTGTGTACTTGTTGTCTTATGAATTCGTATTAATTGTTGTGTTTGCTAGAGTAAATTTCCTTTGGAAGAACTGTTGATTTCATGAAATGGGAGCGGGTGGTACGCCTACCACGAGATTTAATGAAATGGGAGCTGGTGGTACGCCTACCACGAGATTTAATGAAATGGGAGCGGGTGGTACGCCTACCACGAGATTTAATGAAATGGGAGCGGATGGTACGCCTACCACGAGATTTAATAAAATGGGAGCGGGTGGTACGCCTACCATAAGATATGAGAAATGGGATCGGGTTGCACGCCTGCAACGAGTTGTGAACCGAGAGTGAAATCTGCATTTGTTTTCCTTATCCTTGTTAGAAGTTAAATTTTGGTTTCCTGATAATTCTCTTGAGATTCTACTTTATTTGTTATCTTCCGAAGCATGTTTCCCCCTCCCATCTTTATTTGTTTATTTCTGCTTTACTTTCCGCTGTATATTATACAACTGCACAGGTTTATTTGGTGTTCTGATCCTAGCCTCGTCACTACATCGCCGGGGTTAGGCTAGGCACTTACCAGCACATGGGGTCGGTTGTGCTGATACTACACTCTTGCACTCTTTTGTGCAGACCCCAATGTTGTAGTTTACTCTCAATTTTTTTCTATGAAATTCTGCATCTCTTAGGACAAGAAATTTTGTTCATACCATTTAAAAATTGAGTTGTCCTATATTAGTTGTGGGGCGTGAAATTGGTAACCTTACATAGTCTTGGGCTCTTGGGCAATATGTACATATTGGTCGTTAGATGTGGAAGTTAGTTTCTAGGTTGAATTAGATCGAAATACATTTTATTATATGATATCATAGCTATATCTATATCAAATTTCTTCTTAGTTTATGTGATATTGGGCCCTTACATTATATGTTAGCCACGCTCCACACTGATGTTGTAGCACTTTTGAAGTCAAATTTCAAAAAATAACCCAAAAAGAACCCCATTTGCATAATCATATTTTGCTAAGAATTGACGGAGTATTTTTTTCAGACTATCATAAGTTTTATGTTATTATCAGCCTCATAATAGAAATTACATTTTTCGAAATGTCCTGATGATGAAAGCAAATTCTGAGACATAAATCAATTGCGCCGACTTACATTATGAAATGAATATTGGAAGAAAAAAAAAAGGACAATAGGAGACTGTGGCAACGTGAATTTCAGGATTTTTCAATTTAAAAGTTTTTTCCTTCTTAATCGTAGATTGTTTTATGAACTAAAATATTGTCTTAATAATGTAAAAGTCTCTTACAGTTTAAACTTAACTGAATCATAATACAGATAAATAATTACTATAAAGCTTTTTTTTAAAATAAACTTTTGGGAAAAATTTCTCGTGTTCTTTTGTTTTAAATCTAATAGCCTTGTAGACAATAAATTTACGTCGAGAAAATAAAATCAAGACCGAAAAATATCGCAACAATTATAGTATTTTATTTCGAGTATTTGAGTGTTACAATCTCTATGAATCCTCTGATTCTTCTTTCCAATAGTAAATAAATTCAAGGGCCTTTGAGCTTGATCTTGAATCTATTTTTGTTTCCACGAACGATAATCTTGTTCGTGAGCTTGAGCTTGAGCTTGATTGCTTGAACTTGATCTTGGTTCGTTCTTCGTTCTTGAGCTTGAACTTTATTTCTTGAACTTAAACTTGATTGCTTGAAGCTTGAAACTTGTAGAGAAATTTGCGGTGTTTGATCCACGAGCTCTCTCTTGCTTCTTGTTATAACTTCTGGTCCCTTTTCTGAGTTATGAAGACCCCTATTTATAGTTGTGGGAGGGAAGAGTTGTGATAAGAACAAACTCTTTCCGACCAATCAAATTGAAGTGTGACATGGCCGCATTTGATTGGCCAGAACATGTCACTTGTACACGTGGCGCGATTTCATTGGCATTTTAGTGTGACTTGGCATGCCTTGTCATTTTGACACGTGGCATGATCCCATTGGATCTTCCGTTTGACTTGGTGCGCCACGTCATTTGACACGTGGCACCAAATTGGGCCTCTAGGAAGATGACATCTTGGGCCTAATGAATTGAGCTCATCACTTTAGCCCAATTAAATGGGCTAGCCCAATGAATTAAGACTTATTTATTTAATCCATATATATTAGACTTATATAATTAATTCAATTATATTAGCCCGCAGTATTTATTGGACCAATATATCTTGAATTTAAAATATAGTCCAAATTATTTTATGGATTTAATTTTAATAAAATTTATATGCCTACAAATGCCCCCTACTTCAAGACTCAAAAACTTGTTGCGGCCAAACGCACACGCAAGTATACGCGGTCGTCAAGTAATAAAGTGACTAAAAGTCGGATGTCGAACCCACGAGGACTTGTGATTAACTATTAACTAAATTAGACTATCCTAATTATCTAAACAAGGATTAAACCTAGAAGTATTTTATTATAAACTAATTAAATAAAGAAATATAAATAATGAACTTTCAACAGAGGAAGAGCAAATTTTTATGATATCAATGTAATGAAAACGAACTAGGGTTATGGGCTATCTAACATTCCTATTGTATTCTTCAATTGAATTGACTAACTAATTTATCTAGTTTATTGGTTAACAGGGTTAATATTGCTCATAAGAATCTGTCGAGTTCTTACTCGCCTATTCAAGCTAACCTAACGCCTATATGTCTATGGAGTTAGAATCAACAAGAACGCATTTATAATTCCTGTATTTCAACCAAGCAAGGCAATTAGGTATATGTCTATCCTAATTGCGAATCCGTTCCCCGATGCCCAGGTTCAAGAACTTGCTCTACTCAATCCTATATGCAATCCAGAATTCCCACTTTCGAGTTCAACTCTAGATTCGTAGATAGTATTCAATTGGTGATCAAGCAATCAAATAATTAAGTACAGGATTAAATAAATAAACCAATATTATAAATTAAGAAATCAAAATCAATATCCGAATAACAATAGTCACGAAAGAACCACAACCCTAGAACGTGAAGTTTAACTCCACATAGACATGGTAGCAAAACAACAAATCATACAAAGAAACATAAAAATTACTAAGTTTGGTGGAAGAAAAGATGAAACCCGGCCTCCACGGCGGCTCTGTGCTTGTGTTTTCCTCTCAAAAACGCCCTCCTCTTCCAAAATAGGTTTACGACCCTTTTATATGAGTTGGAGACGTATAGGGCCGAAATAACCTTGTCCCGCGCAAAATAGGAAAAATTCCGTAATGGAGGTCCAGGCCAGCGAGTCGCGCTGGCCATAGCGCTAAAAGCAGTACGTTTTCCTTCTAGTTTCTTTTCAATTTGCTGCTTCAGTTGTTCTTTGCCTTTAACGTTTTAGTTTGTTTTCCTTTCCAAAATTTTTGCCTTTGTTTCTTTTGTCTTCTTTTGCAATTTCTTCAATTTGTTTCATTATCTCATTATAATATTTCCCATCATCAAATAATCACGAGGCATTTTTGTAGTGCATAAAATACACATAAAATCTCTACTTTGCTCCAAATTTCGTCTTAAACGTACCTACACATAAAATAGACTCAATTAAGCACAAATATAATACAATTTAGCATTAAAGCACCTAAATGTAAAGTAAGTAATGCACTAAAAATATATATTTATAGCCAAACATCACTACCCCACACTTAAACGTTGCTCGTCCTCGAGTCAATTAACAATTCACACTATCCTTGTGCACTTTTTTTTACACAATTGAGGCACACTACACCAATGACCATGGTTGATAGCAACAATTAAACATTAGCATATGCAATCACATACACTTCCCTTTTTCTTATGCCAACTTCAAAAATATTCAAACAAAGACAACATGCTCATAACAATCCTAGCCTCACAAACCGACTCAATGTCACAATGTACTCGTGGCTTGAACACCCAAAATCATAGAGAGAGCTAATAATGATACCTATCCCTCGTGTAACCATGTGCCCTCACAACAAAAGCAAAGAGAGTAAAATCAATCCACACATTCGAATCTCATGCTCACATATATCAAAGAAAATCACTCACTCTCACAAAAGAAGTCACATGCATGTAATTGGTACCATAGGCTTGCCCTTAATGTAAATCTCTACTAATGTAGGTTCGCTCAATCTAAAATCAATTAGGTCTTTTTCATGGTTATAATGTCGGCTAAGGGATGGGTAGGATATATTTAGGAATAGTGACTCAACCTCCTAAGCACTTTAACGCATCACATGATAACTTAAGTGCAAATTCCTCAGTCCACTTTAATTTCACAACTACAATCATCCCAATAATGTTCCCTCTTTCTTTAGGCACTACTTTAATTTATATCCCACCAGCAAGAACAAGACATTTATTCATCTACATTTTTTTCTCTTTTTCTAGATTTTTCTCTTTTTTTTTTCTTTTTCAATTTCCGCTAGTGGTGTATTATTTTAAGAAACAATATGCACCTTTCTTCCTTTCATTGGTTCCACTCAAAAGTCACCCCACACTTAGTCCCTTCTTACTTCTTTTAGCGCTCATTTTGCAATTAAAGTGCTTTAAGAGGCAAAAGGACCAAAACAATATTAATTAAGAACAAAAAGGGTATATGCTTGTAATGTGGGTGCCAAATAAAAGTCTATAGGCTCAAAAGGGTTAACTAGGGATATATTTTATTTGTGATAATCAATAAAGCTCAAAAAGATCAAAGAAAGCCTAAAATCATTTCTCAAACCGAGTATCACCTAAAATTTTGCTTCAACTCACATACCGGGCAAGTTCTAGACACAAGTACAATACATAGACTACACAAAATCTCACCACACATGGCACATGCCTCACTAAGGATGGTCCCATTCCGACCCTCAAACAATGTAAGTATTCATGGAGCCACGAGATATTAAGCATTAAGCACAAAGTAAACATAAGTCAAGAAAACGAGAAATAGGCGTCACAAAACATGCTATCCAACTAAGCAAGACATCATCAACATTTTTTAGCATATAGGGAAGATACTACGCATGCCAAAGCCTAAATATGCTACTATCAAACAAGTCAAGGGGCGCCTAGGAACCTCATCTTTCTTCCTCCATTTTTCCTAAGTCCTACTCTAAAAAAGTAAAAGAAAAGAAAAAAAAACTACTACCCGGTTCAAACTACATCCCATGAAAAAGAACCGAGGCACAAAGAAAAACCACGGGGGGTTATTACTACCTAAAGAAAGCTAAAAGATATATTTTTGGATTTTTCTATTTAGACTTTAATCCCTAAAGAAAATTGTCTAGGAGATCCATCGTCGGGTAAAGTCCAATTTTTCTTTACTTTTTTTTTCGATTTTTCTCATAGCTACTAAAATACTACACAACTACAAAAATAAAAATTAAGAAGTTAATATTTTTCTAACATCCTACTACTAGTTATTTAGAGAATTTTCCCACCCCACACTTAAAAGAGTGCAGTGTCCTCAATGCACAAATAAAGCAAAATAATAATAAGAATGGACAAGAAACTCCCTGAAAGGCCAAAGGCTGAAACAATAGCAGCTCACGGGATACTCAGACTTCTCCCAAGGATGGTCCATTTGTGCGGGTACCTCACACTAGTTCCAACCGACTAGCTCACTTTTGCACACTTCCAGTGGCTTTCTTCCTATGCTCATAATCCTACAAAATAAAACAATACTACAAAAATAATAGAAAAATAACAAAATAAAAAATAAACAAAATTAAAAAAAAAGCAGTAAAGTTGGGTTGCCTCTCAACAAGCGCCTAATTTAACGTCGCGGCACGACGTGAAACACTTTTTTCTCCACCTCGAACTTATAAATTGTACCCCTAACAGGGCATCCAGTTTGTGGCTATGCTCCAATGGTGGGGCTATAAAGATAACCAGGCCAAGTAATAAATTTTTCACTCTGCACTTCTCGGCCTTTAGTTGAGGAATGTAATTTTTGCTTTTTGGCACAACAAATTCAAGAATATAGACACTTTCATACTCACCTTTTGATTCCCTCATAGGTTCAGATGGCTCGATTACTATCTTACTATCTAAAAACATTGTGGAAAAATGATTGGAATGAGGTCTAGTGCGCCCTAACTCATGAATTTTACTACTATTTGCATCCCCATATTTACACACACTCAAGTCGCCCAAAGTAATACAATCTATTCCCTCATATAACTCTAGAGTACTCTTCACAACATTGGTATCTTCAAGAAAAATATGGTCAATGATTGGTATTCTCGTTTTAGCTCCTCAATTTGGTCTAGAAGATTGTTTTCAGCTTCACACAACTCATTACTAAATTGTTGGGCGTTACACGCATCAACGTTTGCATTCAAATCTGCATCTAAGTTATGTACAACCAAGCCAAAATTATCAATTTTATGTGCTAGTTCATCTCTCTCCTTAGACCAATCATTCACCAACGTTGTCAGAAGACAACGTCGTTCCGCATATTCGCCTAATCGAGAATATACGTCCCAATACCAACCCTTACTCCCATATTCAAATTCAGACCTCCCAGATGTCATGTTGAGAGAACTAGAAATACACTAGGAGAAAAGTCAAATAGTTATATAATTAAAATATTTACAAAAAGAGAAGAAAAAAAACTTGTAAAGATAAAAGTAAAAGTCTAATTTAGAAAAATAGTTAATTTCTAAGTCCCCGGCAACGGCGCCAAAAACTTGTTGCGGCCAAACGCACACGCAAGTATACGCGGTCGTCAAGTAATAAAGTGACTAAAAGTCGGATGTCGAACCCACGAGGATTTGTGATTAACTATTAACTAAATTAGACTATCCTAATTATCTAAACAAGATTAAACCTAGAAGTATTTTATTATAAACTAATTAAATAAAAAAATATAAATAATGAACTTTCAACAGAGGAAGAGCAAATTTTTATGATATCAATGTAATGAAAACGATCTAGGGTTATGGGCTATCTAACATTCCTATTGTATTCTTCAATTGAATTGACTAACTAATTTATCTAGTTTATTGGTTAATAGGGTTAATATTGCTCATAAGAATCTGTCGAGTTCTTACTCGCCTATTCAAGCTAACCTAACGCCTATATGTCTATGGAGTTAGAATCAACAAGAACGCATTTATAATTCATGTATTTCAACCAAGCAAGGCAATTAGGTATATGTCTATCCTAATTGCGAATCCATTCCCCGATGCCCAGGTTCAAGAACTTGCTCTACTCAATCCTATATGCAATCCAGAATTCTCACTTTCGAGTTCAACTCTAGATTCGTAGATAGTATTCAATTGGTGATCAAGCAATCAAATAATTAAGTGCAGGATTAAATAAATAAACTAATATTATAAATTAAGAAATCAAAATCAATATCCGAATAACAATAGTCATGAAAGAACCACAACCCTAGAACGTGAAGTTTAGCTCCACATAGACATGGTAGCAAAACAACAAATCATACAAAGAAACATAAAAATTACTAAGTTTGGTGGAAGAAAAGATGAAACCCGGCCTCCACGGCGGCTCTGTGCTTGTGTTTTCCTCTCAAAAACGCCCTCCTCTTCCAAAATAGGTTTACGACCCTTTTATATGAGTTGGAGGCGTATAGGGCCGAAATAACCTTGTCCCGCGCAAAACAGGAAAAATTCCGTAATGGAGGTCCATAGCGCTAAAAGCAGTACGTTTTCCTTCTAGTTTCTTTTCAATTTGCTGCTTCAGTTGTTCTTTGCCTTTAACGTTTTAGTTTGTTTTCCTTTCCAAAATTCTTGCCTTTGTTTCTTTTGTCTTCTTTTGCAATTTCTTCAATTTGTTTCATTATCTCATTATAATATCTCCCATCATCAAATAATTTGTAATGTATAAAATACATATAAAATCTTTATTTTGCTCCAAATTTCGTCTTAAACGTACCTACACATAAAATAGACTCAATTAAGCACAAATATAATACAATTTAGCATTAAAGCACCTAAATATAAGGTAGGTAATGCACTAAAAATATATATTTATAGCCAAACATCATCATGGTATATATTTTGTTTATCAAAGACAAAGCTAGAAGTATCTGACGTGGCATGTTGCCTTTACTGCCACATTGATCTCTACAATGACAAATTTGTATACTTGCCTTTATTCTCACGTGGCACATTTATAAGCAGCTTTTGCTTCTTTAAAAAATATCCATTCTAGTATCAATTTCCAAGCTGGTCTAAGTTTGATGTCCAACATCCATTCTTAATCAGTTTTCGAGGGTACTTGCACTATGAACCATCGTTGGCAGATTACAACTCGAATTGCAATTTCTGCTGCCTCATAACTGATCCCACATCGGCACTTCTCTCCCAACCATCATCTTTTGGCATTTATAAATACGGTATACTCTTCATTCTATTAGCATCACTTTCATCGTTTGCAAACCACTTTGAGTCTACTTTTGACGACTTGGAAAAATTGACGCGAAGGTAATTTCTTCTTCTTTTCTTGTGCTTTCTTCTTTGTTGTCTATTTTTTCCTTTTTTGTAGGTCAAGCGAGAAAGATATATTCATCCACGCATGAGGAAGGTGGTCTTGGGTGTGAGGGGATGGGTACTCATCCTTGCCCGACTATCGGAGGGATTACTTTCATGGCCCGATTCTTGGAGAGATTACTCTCAATGTGGCCCAATTCTTGGAGAGATTACTCTCAAAATGGCCCGATTCTTGGAGAGATTACTCTCAATGTGGCCCAATTCTTGGAGAGATGATTCTCAAAATGGCCCGACTATCGGAGAGATTACTCTCAATGTGGCCCAATTCTCGGAGAGATTACTCTCAATGTGGCCCAATTCTTGGAGAGATTACTCTCAAAATGGCCCGATTCTTGGAGAGATTACTCTCAATGTGGCCCAATTGTTGGAGAGATTACTCTCAAAATGGCCCGACTACCGGAGAGATTACTCTCAATGTGGCCCAATTCTTGGAGAGATTACTCTCAAAATGGCCCGACTACCGGAGAGATTATTCTCAATGTGGCCCAAATTCTTGGAG
>NC_031998.1:7901216-8076065 GCF_001879085.1 Nicotiana attenuata
GGATAAGATGCTGAAGTTATTTAGTTCATTTGTAAAAACTTCAGCACTAAATAAGCTGAAGTTTTTTTGTCCTGGATAAGCTTTTTCAAAAACTTCAGCAGAAGATGCTGAAGTTTAGTTCATTTGTAAAAACTTTAGCACTATATAGGCTGAAGTTTTTTTGTCCTGGATTAATTAGTTTTGTCATAAAGCTTTTTCAGAAAAACTTCAGCAAAAGATGCTGAAGTTATTTAGTTCATTTGTAAAAACTTTAGCACTATATAAGCTGAAGTTTTTGAAAAAGCTTTCTAACATACTAGATAAATAATTACCTTATTCTTTCATAGTGTATTACTACTATAAAATAATCAGATTGCCAACAATATCTAAATCATAAATTTTGGAAATAATAAACATGAAAAGAACATAATTACTTGAAAATATTCACAAATTATTCTCTACTACCTTACGTAATTATTTATAATTTATTTTTAAATAATCTGATAAACATACTTATGGCAATCATCCCATGAACTGAAGTTTCATAGCAGCACCAAGCAGCAGAAGAAAGAAGAAGAAGAAGACGAAGAAGGAGAAGGGGAAGGAGAAAGAGGGCTGAAGTTGTTTAAAAAGTGGATATAAGTTAAAACTTTTTAAAAAAATAGTTATAGGTTAACGCCCCATCCAATTTTTACTTCATTGGGTCATAACTACTGATATTGTGGCTTATAAATGCACCTACTATGTTTCAAATGAACGATCAGAAATGACCACCTCATCTCAAAGGAGGATATTAGATCGTTAGGAGAAGATGACGACATATGTAAAGGTTTGAATGGCAGAGAAGAATTCAACATAATGTTTCTCATGGTGTTGGTGTGTCAGTCGGGGTCCAGCTGCCAGTAGCTAAATCCCAGCATTATGTCACTGCAGCTGAAGATGAGGAAGATAACTCCATCCATACATCAATACGTCCAGCCATCAAGCTATTTATTTGGATATATATATCTACCATCATGTGATTAAATAAGAGAGTTATAAAATGATGGAATATATATCCATACAGTAATTGAAAGATAGGTCGACAATAACACCAGTACCATAAGATAGTACCTAAATCCTGAATCATGGTTGGTGTTGGCACGTGCATAAACCATACAACTTGTACAAGTTACGCCCAAATGATGCAAAAAGCGTTTCAACTGTCGCCTCTCCGGAAGACACCAGAAGCAGTTTCACTCCGTCATTCCTTTGAGAGCATTAATTGCAGCGTTGGAGAATTACCCCTAATTTGCTCTTCAATTTTATGATATGTATTAAGTGCATTCTGGGTCTCTTTATTTGAGGGACCACAAAGTTGGCGAACTATTAATCATGCTGAGGTCATGTACATGCCACATTTTTGGCATTCTAATAAATATTGTCCCTACTTGGTCGTTATATCATATTTCACTCAACATTATGATATATACCCAACCCAACCGATCAACCCAACCAGCACCATTCAGAATTCGAGTCGAGCTGAAGATTCAAAAGAGCCTTTGGTAATGCTAGTGAGCTAATTTTTGATGTTTTGGCGTCGTTTATTCAAACATAAATGGTGTCACATTAAGTAAATGAGCTCCAATTTCTGTATTTATTGAAACATTAGATCTGTATCGTAATTACGGAGTCATAGCAAAAAGAATCGTCAAATTTAGACATCGCATGAGGAGTTTATGGTCAGTGTACTAAGAATTGGGTTGCCAGATTTTTCAGATTAATTATGAAATTGCCACTGACTTCGCATTTAAAAATCTGGACTATTTTCAAATACTAAAATCAACATATCTCCTTCATTATAAGGTCAAATGGAGTGGTTCAAAAGCCTAACTTGACTGAAATTTCACTAGGAATCCATTGGGGGCATTAAAAGCAAGTTTCAGGATCGTTTGGCACACAAAACGAGGCTGAACAGCTGGGCAAAAATATTTAATATTGAGGGTTTGTTCAGTTGGTCGTATTTTGAGTTGGGGAGCATGGATTTGGGCAACTTTTGAGGCGATTTTCACCATATGAATTGGAGTAAGTGTTCTCTACTCGGTTTTGGTTATATTTCATGAATCTATCTTCGTTTTTGGTAATTCGATTGTGAATGTTAACAAGAGAAAATTGGGGGGTTTTGTCCAAAGTTTCATAGAGTGAATCTTTGAATTTTGAACATTGATTCGGAGTCAGATTTGGGTGAAACAACAATGGTTAGACTCATATTGAATGGGTTATTGGATTTTGTGAGGTTTGTCGGGTTCGAGGCGTGGGCCAATGTTTGACTTTTTGATCAATTTTGGGATTTTGATTAAGGATTCGACCTTTATCGATTGAGTTTGTTTCTTTTGGCATTATTTGATGTATTTGAGTTGATTTTGGCTATTTTCGAGCCGATCGGAGGTTGGTATGTGCGTGATGACATTTTGGGGCACCGTTTGGCTTGCTCGGTATTAGATTTGGCTTGTTCGAGGTAAGTAACACTTCTAAACTTGGTGGTGAGGGTATGAAACCCCGAATTATGTGTTATGTGATTGATATTGAGGTGATGCGCATGCTAGGTGACGAGCGTGTGGGCATGCACTGTAGAAATGGTGATTTAGTCGATTCCATGCAACTGTGTAGCTATCTTATTTGAACATTTTTACTGTACTCTATGTGTTAGAGCATCTGAGCTGTGATTTGTGCTAGAAAAATAATGTATAGACTATATGATGGTACTATTAGTACTCATAGTGGTCGTTCCTTGCTATTGAGTTATTTTCTTAATTGCAGTTATGTACCCAGTCGCATTCATCATTACATATCATATCTCAATCTATATTATCGTATATTGTCACATTTCATATCTTTGATTTAGGCTGCTTAGCATGAATGTTGTGATCTCGACAGACTGGAGAGACTGATGACAAAGTGAGGCCGAGGGCCTGATTGTGAATGATATTTATGGGATCGAGTTGCACACCGCAGCATGTTTTATTTATTTACGCTTGTATTTGGCTTATTATAGCGCTTGGGCTGAAGGACCCCTCC
Organism: Nicotiana attenuata; assembly: GCF_001879085.1. Classification (NCBI taxonomy): domain Eukaryota; kingdom Viridiplantae; phylum Streptophyta; class Magnoliopsida; order Solanales; family Solanaceae; genus Nicotiana; species Nicotiana attenuata. Next base: position 7,904,253 of record NC_031998.1, read on the forward strand.
AGAGTCTGCACCCTTACAGTGAGTGCAGTTGATTTATATTGAGGGATGGATCTTCCTTGGGCTGGATTGGCCATATATAGTACTGAGCTTGAGGTTTTATTTATGTTTGGTTGGGCGGGATCTGCCCTATACATTGCTGAGTATTGAGCGTTTTGAGTGAGAGAGTGGGCCATGAGATTGACTACTCTAAGAGTGTGAGTGCATGAGTTCATCACTGAGATGCATTATATTTCGCATGCGTATTTGAGGTACAGGCATAGAGATGCATTTCCTCACGCTACCTAGTGAATGAATTGAGCATCTTATCCCTGAGTTATTTTCTTGTATCATTCTTATTATATTGTTATGAACTATGACTGGTTAAAGGACTTAGCTCGGACCCTTGTCCCAACTCGTCACTACTTTCAACCTAAGGATAGGTTTGTTACTTATTGATTACATAGGGTGGTTGTACTTATACTGCACGTCTGCACCTTGCGTACAGATGTAGGATATTGATGTTGCTGCGTACCGCGGGAGCTGGATCTGAAGATGTACTTACATTTCAGTTATGGCTATCACTTGTCATTTGGTATCACTAGATTCGAATTTCGTTCATTTACATTCCAAACAAATGTCGTAATTATTTTAGTTCAGTCTTGTAAAAATATTAATCTTAGAAGCTCATGATTTGTACTACCAGTCCTTGGGAAATTCTTTGTATAAAAGCAGTAGTATAATCATTTCTTCTCTTAATAAATCTCATTAAATTAGATAGTTGTTAATTGGCTTACCTAGCGGGTTGGGTTAGGTGCCATCACGAGTAGTTGGATTTTGGATCGTCACAAGTTGGTATCAGAGCTCTAGGTTCATAGGTTCTACGAGTCATGAGCAAGTGTCTAGTAGAGTCTTGCATATTGGTATGATGACGTCCATACCTATTTTCAAGAGGCTACAGGGCATCTAAGATAAACTTCCCATTTCCATATTGTGCGGCATTGATTCAGCTTGACTCGTAACTCTTTGAAATCCTTCCATGCACTCGTATGCACATGTGAGCGCTCGATATCAACTGTGCATCGATGGTTTCTGATTTCCATGGATGAAGTGCGAGATGTGATATCGGTGTATTGATGATGGGCAAGTGTGGAGGACATGAGGCGGGGTTTTGACTGTAGTTGGAGCACGTAGATTTCGATTGTGTGAGCACGTGCTTTTGGACTTATAAATTCGATAGTGTCCCTACTAGTGGAATTCGTGGCTCGGCGAGTAGTTGGATGGCTAAATGATGGGTATGATGTGACTGTGGGATGTTTCAGGTGGATTAAATATGACGAGAAGTGTTTCCTTGAGATGTAAAAAGGACTATTGGGTATTTGATTTTTGTCTTGATGTGATGCATAGTCTCGAGTTATGAATGTATTGAAGGATCTTTCATGTTGCTTAATGGTGGAACAAATTAGATTTTCATGTCTTGTTGTGAGTCCAAACTCAGGAGGATTAAGTGATGGCGTAGTAGTTGTGGATGTGAAAGGGTGTAGAGAGATGTCAGTGTGAGGCTAAGCGGGTGGGTTATCACCTGCGGGGTAATCTACGGATGTGTGATCCTTATGATATTGTGTGGGGAGTTTCTTTCTACTAGCGTGTTATATGTGTTGCGATTTGAGTTTGGATTGGTTGAGCAAGTTGACCTGACTGTGACAAGGATAAATGCCAGTTTAGCAGATAATTTGAGATGTTAAATGGGTTGTGTCACATGGGTTTATAAAGGATTTAGTCGAACCTCACAACGGTATTATGGTAGTAATATAGTATGGGCATTGTGAGTTATTGCGTGTTTCGATCTATGGCATTGAGCGAAGTGGGGGAGTCTGCTATCGACGATTTAATTGCGTGGTTTTTGTTGCATCTATTTCAGTCTGACGCATACTTGTGGATCAGTTATGGCTTGCAGATGTTTGTTTTGAGTAGGGGTGTTCATGGTTCGGTTTGGATCGATTTTTCCCTAAAAAGCAACCAAACCAAGTAAGTCGGTTTTTCAAATACTAGAACCAAACCAAACCAATTAAGTCGGTTTTTCTCGATTCGGTTTATGTCGGTTTTTCGGTTTTTTCGGTTATTTGTCGGTTTTTTCTTAAATATAAGACATACACTACCAAACACATATTCCGGCGACCACATTTTCAATGTAACACTATCAAATCAATTGCCTTTTGAGAAATCTATTATTTACCAAGATATATTGATGATAATTGAATCAAATAGTGATGAATAATTTAAGGACTCAATTAAAAATATGTTATTTTTAACACGAAATGGATTCTTATACTAAACAAAAGAAAACTACCAATCAAACTAGAATGTAAAGGTAAAGAACTATATTAAAAGTGCAAACTATTATCATTTACCATAAATTTTTTGAAACTTTGAATAACAATATACATATTTATAGGTGTAATAATAAATTTAAAATAGCTACTCCTATAGTCGGTTTGGTTCGGTTTTTTTCTGATTAAAACCAAAACCAAACCAAATTTGATCGATTTTTAAAATTCAAAACCAAAACCAAACCAAACCAAAAAGTATCAGTTTTTTGGTCGGTTTGGTTTGGTTTTCAGATTGGTTCAATTTTTCAGGTTTTTATGAACACCCCTAGTTTTGAGGATGACTTAAGTAAGGGAATTTCTGGATGCATGATGTATTACACTTTATGGGTATATGTGAAACATTGAATGATAGCGTTGTTATTCGTGAAGGATGTAGCGCGCATGGAGGAGGATTCACTTGGTTACTTAGAGGTGTGGATTACTTCTTTGGGTGATATCATGCTAATGGGGCACATATTGTTCGATCCGTTTGGGACAGTGCAATTGAGGGTTGGGCATAGTGGCGGACTCTCGAGAAAGTTCTAATGGGTTCAAGATTTATATGTAGCAATTGAGAATTTTTCTGAATTTGTACACGGCTAGGATATGAGATTTAAATTAGATGGTATCGAGACTCGCGGTATTTCTATATCATTATGGATTCTATATTTCAGTATCAGGAAGGTGAAGGAAACGATTTTAGATTCACAGGTCTCTTCGGAGTGGATGTCTTGGTTGTGGTACTTTAGGGTGCTTAAGAGGGAATACAACGGCTTATGGGCCTTAGGGCGGTGTGGTTTTTTGCTAGGATCTCTTGTGGTGAGCTTGGGGTAAGGATTGTGTTGTTCCAGGAAGGAGAAGTGTCAACTTGAGGGTAATTCGGAAGGAACTTAGAGAAATAGGACAACCTAGTAGTAGGTTGGATCAGCATGGTAATAAATATGATTGGTTCTTTGGGTACTCATCATGTGCTGAGTCTCTACATGTTCTTTGTGGCAATTCTCTTGGGTTTGGGCGACCTGCTTGGCTTGGTTGAGTTAGAAGGATTTGGTTCTGTTAGTTAGGTTTTGTGCAAATGGATTTCAAAGTGTTCTCAATGTGTTTCTACCACGGTTCGAGATGTATATTTCCTACTGGTGTGAGGAACATGTTGCGTCTTGTGATTTCTCCTGGAAGAGATCAAACAGAAGGTTCTTGTCTAATTGAGTATGTAGTTTTCTTGTGACTCAGAGTTGATTATGAGATTCTCGTACTTTTCATATAATGGCATGATAGATGCGGTGTGTTGTGTATGATTAAGATTTGCATGTGCAAGGTCATGGTTCAGTTTTGAAGGGAAGGTCATAAATTCTTAGACAACATGGACGGTTTCAGATGCCTAGAAGAATGTTATTACTACTTGGTATTGCCTGAGAAAGGTGCGCATTTAAGAAGTGACATTGTGTTTTGATTTACGTATGCTTCATTGGTATTGCGGTACTCGCCTGGCTGATCGATTGTTGATATTCAGATTCTACTACGTTAGGCATTCGGGCGGTAGAGTTGGGATCAGATATGGTAATTCGTATTCTATGGATTGGAGACTTGGGATTCTCAGAAGCAGGTTGTTTCGTTGTTGCGCACTGTGAAAATGTAGCCAAAACTAGCCAGGTGATAGAATGCATCATGGTTAGGTCATTATGGAATTTTGGATGGTTATTTATCTATTATGGATGACCAGAGTTGATTTGGGGACCATTGGTAGGCCCAATGAATTTGTGTAGTCTACATCGGGTCAGATTGGTTGACTCCGTACTGCTATGTTTGTGGGATGTGCCATTCAGTTAGAGTTGAGCTTATTTGTGTTCTGATTTGTTCTATGAGTTACTCTGCTATGCTACAAGGGGTTGTGATCTGTTGGTTATATGCAAACATGGTGTGGTTCTATTTGGGCCTTATAGCAGAAGTTGAGTGAGATGGGTATTAGGGTGTTGAATGACTGATTGAGCATTTGGTGATGTTCATTCCGGTCTGTGGTATTGTTTTATTGGTTCCTCCGTGGTTATGGTCATGCACCTTGGGTACTGTATGTCGAATTGCGCATGGTCGTTGATTTTGAGCATTTTGGCTGGAGGTATTTCATATGGACCAGTGTTTGGATAGGGTCACGCATTGCAGCTGGAGTATGTCGGGATATTATCCTTTGTGATTGATTCATGTTTTTTGGTTCTACGGTGTGTGATAGGTTCTTTGCATTTCATCTTGGTGGTACTTGTTGAGCTTGCAGGACGGTTCTCTCAATTGAGTCATTTTCTCTGTTTGAGTACACTTGAATTATTGTGTATCGATGCACGGATTGTACGGCTTGTGGCTTAAAGTTGTATTGGTGTACCATGTCAGTAGGGCAGTTGTATTTGATAAAATGAGGTTGTTGAACCTAGAATGGGGTGCTATGAAATCTGATTGCGGCATATTTGGAAGGATAATATCAGAAGCCGGCTTAGAAATTGTTTATAGTTCTTGTTGGAGGGAGAAATTCATGAACGGTTGATTTGAGAAGTGGTTATGGATTTCTGCGTGTTTCTTTCATCATCAGCAGTGTACGATGGTTTAGAACGAGGTTTTGTCTGATATGAGGTTTATTACTTGTATTGGGTTGTTTTGAACAGTTATGGTGGTTAGAAATTTTTGCTATGAGTATTCGAGTTATGTGGTATATCATGTAGTTGTGTCTTGGGTGATAGTTAGGCTTGATGCAGTCTTTTCAGGCTTATACGGTGCTCTAGATACGAGATTTGGGTTTTATAGGCAATTCTAGATGTTGGAAATTGGATTCTAAGGTTTATGGACTCAAGTTGAATTAAGGATTGTTAGCTAGGTTGTGTCGCCAGGCTTATATGGATTAGGGTGACGTGGGATCACCCCCGGTTACGTGCATGGATAGGTTACACGATGATTTGATGGCTTTGGAACGACACTTGGCACATCGAGGATGAAGATATGTTTTAGTGGGGGAGGATGTAACAACCTGACCGGTCGTTTTGAGCATTTGCACTTTGCTCGGTAGTTTGAGGGCACGAGTATCTCCGCATGATGTATTATGACTTGTGTGAATCGCCGGTTTTTGTTTTCAGGTTGTTCGAAATCGATTTGGAAGAATGAACTTCATTATTCAAAGAGTCGACCAAGTTTGACTTTTTATCATTTGACCATGGATTGGAGTTTTGATGGCTCCGTTAGGTCAAGATGGTGATTTTGGACTCGGGCGTATGACCGAATTTGCAATTGGATATTTCTAGAAGGATTCAACACTAATTGGCGAAAGTTGGAAATTTGATGGTTTAAAAAGTTCGTGAGTTTTACCGGAAGTTGACTTTGAGGATATCGGATTCGGACTTCGTGATGTCATTTGGGACTTGTGTGCAAAATTTGAGTTTATTCCGAGTTGATTTGATATGTTTCGGCGCGGGTTTTTGAAAGTCAAACGTACATTAAGTTTGATTTGAGGTGCGATTCGTTGTTTCGATGATGTTATGCGTGATTGAGGCCTTGAGTAGGTCCGTGTTATGTTATAGGACTTGTTGGTATGTTCGGACGGGGTCCGAGGGACTCGGGTGAGTTTCAGATAGGTCTGGGTTGTGTTGCACTCGTTTTTCATGTTTCGACGTCGTTTCTTCAAGCATAATGGTACCCCATTAAGCAAATGAGCTCCAATTTCAGTTTTTATTGAAGCATTAGATCTGTATCATAATTACAAAGTCATAGCAAAAACAATTGTCAAATTTGGACATCATAGGAGGAGTTTAAGGTCATTTTACTAAGAATTGGGTTGCCGGATTTTTAAGATTAATTACGAAATTGCCACTGACTTCATATTTAAACATCCGGACTATTTCAAAATAATGAAACTAACATATCTCCATCATTATAAGGTCAAATGGAGTGATTCATAAGCCTAACTTGACTAAATTTCACAAGGAATCTATTGGAGGCTTCAGAAGCAAGTTTCAAGATTATTTGGCACACGAAACGAGGCAAAATAGCTGGAAAATATTTAATCTATATCGAGGGTTTGTTCATTTGGTCATATTTTGAGTTGGGGAGCTCGAATTTGGGCCATTGTTTAGGGGATTTTTACCATATGAATTGGGCTAAGTATTCTCTACTAAATTTTGGTTATATTTCGTGAATCTATCTGTGTTTTTGGTAAATGGTTTGTGAATTTTAAAGAGAAAATGGGGTGTTTCCGTCCAAAGTTTCATAGAGTGAATTTTTGAGTTTTGAACATCCATCCGGAGTCGGATTTGGGTGAAACTAGTATGGTGGGACTCATAATTGAATGGGTAGTCGAATTTTGTGAGTTTTGTCGGGTTGCGAGGCGCGGGTCCGAGCTTGACGTTTTGGTCAATTTTGGGGTTATGATTAAAGATTTGACCTTTATCGATTGAGTTTGTTTATTTTGGCATTATTTGGTATATTTGAGTTGCTTTTGCTAGTTTCGAGCCATTCAGTGGTCGGTACGTGCGTGATGACATTTTGGAGCACCGTTTGGCTTGCTCGGTATTGGATTTGGCTTGTACGAGGTAAGTAACTTCTAAACTTGGTGTTGAGGGTATGAAACCCGGAATTACGTGTTATTTGATTGACGTTGAGGTGACGCACAAGCTAGGTGACATGTGTGTGGGTGTGCACCGTAGAAATGGTGATTTAGTCGATTCCTTGGAACTGTATAGCTATCTTATCTGAACATTTTTACTTTACTCAATGTGTTAGAGCACCTGAGCTATGATTCATGCTCGAAATCATATTTAGACTATATGCTGGTACTAGTGGTACCCACAATGGTCGTTTGTTGCTGTTGAGTTATTTGCTTAATTGGACTTATGTACTCAGTTGCATTCATCATTACATATCATATCTCAGTATCTGTTGTTGTATATTGTCACATTTCGTATCATTGATTTGGGCTGTTTAGCATGAGTGTTGTGAACCCGAGAGACTGGAGAGATTGATGACTGGGTGAGGGTGAGGGCCTGATTGTGAGTGATATTTATGAGATCGGGCTGCACGTCGCAGCATGTTTTATCTATTTATGTCTTGATCTGGCTTATTATAGCACTTGGGCTGAAGGAACCCCTCCGAAGTCTGCACCCCCACATTGAGTGCAGTTGATTTTTATTGAGAGATGGATCTTCCCTGGGCATGGATCTTGCCCGAGTTATTTATATTTGGGGATCGATTTTTCCTGGGCTGGATTGGCCTTATATAGTACTGAGTAACTTACTGTAAGTTGATATATAAATTTGGGATGGATCTTCCTTAGGCTGGATTGACCATATACAATACTGAGCGTGAGGTTTTATTTATGTTTGGTTGGGTCGGATCTGCCCTATACAGTGCTGAGTATTGAGCGTGGTGAGTGAGAGAGTGGGACCATGAGATTGATTACTCTAAGAGTGTGAGTACGTGAGTTCATCACTGAGATGCATTATGTTTGGCATACGTATTTGAGATACAGGCATAGAGATGCATTTCCTCACGCTACCCGATTTTGGTGCCATTCATGATTTCACCTGCATAGTGACATGTAGGCATAGAGATGTACTTTCCTCATGATATCTGAAAAATGAAACATCTTATTTATTGTTGTAAGAATTTTGGAAAAAGTTACAGTTTTTGAATTTACTGTTATATTTTTGGTGTTTTCGGTGGAAGATTTGGGACATATTGTTATACATAAAAAGCATGCCTACTTTCCGTAATTGTGAACATGGTGAGCATCTTATCCCTATGTTTTTTTGTTGTATCATTCTTATTCTGTTGTGAAGAACTATGGCTGGTTATTGGAGTTGGGCTCGGTCCCTTGTCCCAGCTCGTCACCACTTTCAACCTAAGGCTATGTTTGTTACTTATTGAGTACATGTGGTCGGTTGTACTCATACTATATTTCTGCACCTTGCGTGCAAATGTAGGGTGCTGATGTTGCCGCGTATGGCGGGATGTGGATCTAAAGATGTACCTGCATTCCAGTGATGTCTACCACTTGTCCTTGGTAGCATTAGATTCGAATTCTGTTCATTTATATTTCAAACATATGTTGTAATTATTTCAGTTCAGTCTTGTAAAAATCTAAATCTTAGAAACTCATAATTTGTACTACCATTCCTTCGAAAATTCTTTGTATAAAAGCAGTTGTATTATCATTTCTTCTCTTAATAAATCTCATTAAATTGGATAGTTGTCAATTAGCTTATCTAGCGGGTTGGGATAGGTGCCATCATGACTAGTTGGATTTTGGATCGTGACACATACCCTTAAGTTTGGGTGGTTCATTCTTATCATATAAAACACCGGATGCAAGTCTCCATTTCATCCACCCTTCTCCAATACGATGAGTAACATCCCTATCAATCTTCCCATTTCCTTGGATAATAGACCCAAGGTATTTGAAACTAGCTCTCTTATGGATGACTTGTGTATCAAGCTTCATGTCCACGTCCGCACCCTTAGTCTCGTCACCGAACTTGCTCTCCAAGTACTCAGTCTTGGTCCTACTCAACTTGAAACCTTTAGACTCCAAGGTCTGTCTCCAAACGTCTAGTCTCACGTTCACTCTGCCTCGTGTCTCATCAATCAGAACAATATCACCTGAAAATAACATACACCATGACACCTCCCCCTTGAATGTGGTGTATCAGTGTGTCCAATGCCAATGCAAATAAGAATGGGCTAAGATCCGACCCCTGGTGCAACCCCATCACAACTGAAAAGTGGTCTAAATCCCCCCCAGGGTCCTCACTCGTGTCTTGGCTCCATCATACATGTCCTTAATCACTCTAGTGTAAGCCACCGGAACACCCCTGTCCTCCAAACACCTCCATAGAATCTCCCTCGGGACTTTGTTGTATGCTTTCTCTAGATCACTGAATACCATATGTAGGTCTCTCTTCCTCTCCATATACTGCTCCATCAACCTCCTTACAAGGTGAATGGCTTCCGTAGTCGAATGTCCCCGCATGAATCTGAACTGATTTTTGAAAAAAGACATGCTCTTCCACACCCTCGCTTCCACCACTAAATCATGTACTATATTCGCAAAGGACAAAGACTAATACATGATCTATTTAAAAATTTATTAAAATTGAATAAACAATTATTCCATAATAAATACTATCTCCAAACCAAACCCATGATTAATAGTAATGTCCTAACAATAATAGATTAACATTAGTCATGTTCATTGTTGTACTATACAGAACATAATACACCATGCAAATATCAATTTTTGAAGAGTTTATAACATTTATACACCGACATTCTATTTTTTTGCACTACCGGGTTACCTGAAAGATAGGTATAAGCAACAATCCATAATAAGTGAATGGGGATTGTAGGTGATGAAAATTTAATTAAAAATTAAATTCATAAGATATTTGGATTTAATATCAAATTAAATAAAGTTTGGTTCAAATAAATATTATGGGCTAGTATATATTACGCCAATTACTTGATTCAAATTAAATTGAATTAAATAAATGCCCAATATTATTGGGCTAGCCATTAAGATAATCTTCTATTAATTGGGTCGACTCATGAACACCAAGCCTATGTCCCATAAGCCTTTCTTGGAGGGTACTTAGATCCACCCCAGACCTATAGAAAAGGAGTCATTTCTCTCATTTGAGGTGAAGAAGAAGTTGAGGTCTAACAATAAGACACAAGGGAGCTCGTGGATCAAATGCCACTATCCTCTACAAACGGCAAGAATTAAAGCATTTAAGCACTTCGACACAAGTTTCAAATATTCAAGATCAAGAACTAAATCAAATAAAATACAAGGCATGGCATCAAGATCGAGGCTATTTTTTCGTGGCAAAATTACTGTTTGTGGCGACTATCAAGGCGTTCCTGACGGATACATCAAACTCAAATTTAAGATCAAACTCAAACCTTGAATTTAGCTTAGAAAAGAAGAATTAGAGGAATCATACAAATTGTTCGTTTGTGTCCCAGTTGCCGATCATGCTTATATTATTCGAAATAAAATACTACAATTGATATAATACTCAATTATGTTTTATTCAAATTTTATTGTCTACAAATTCTGGCATGGTTGGTGGGATAATCTCTACCTCTTATCTCAACATTTCAGTTATCAAAATTCAAGACACATTGAAATGCCTTCAAAAAAGATCAATTCCACTCTAGTTTCCTCTACGACTGCTAATTCCATGTTCCATGCTAATGTATAAAGCATCCTCGATATCACCTTTGGACTCTTTTAACTAGTTCCAATCAGCAAAGCAAGCTTGCTAGAACAACAAGAACTCCAAGTGTCGTCTGCATCAACTCTTATTTTCGGATATTCCTCAAAGGGAGCAAGATTCCCTACCAACGCATTGGAAGGAGGAATCAATATTATTGAAAGATCAAGGAGACACTAGCTCTGCTTAACCTCTCTGTATCTAATAACTCTACTATGAAGGAAGAGCATGGTACTTCAAGTGACAGATCCTCCCCACTTACACCTAATAAAATGAGCCAACTGATGATTAATTAATATGATTGTCTATGCTACTTTTTGTCATCCGTAATAGTCATGCAAGCAACGATAACAAGCGCTTCATCTGTGGAGGAGCAACTAACAAACATAACAGAAGCAATTGTTGGCTTGACCAAGGGCATGCAAAATCAAGATGCTCGAAATGACAAGTTAACGGATAAGTTCAAAGTGTTGATGAAAGGAGAATACAACCAAGCACCTGGCAAGCATTCCGAATTTCAAGAGAGTGATCCTCCCCCAAGACAAGTAGAGTCCACCAAGGAAGTCCATGTCTCATAGGAAGGGATGATTCCAATCAATCAACTAAAAGAGTCCATTAAAGGGACCATCAAAAATAAGTATGAAGTTACTTCCAAGTCGTTCCTTACATATGCAAAGTCGTACACTGCACTAATCGATAGCTTGAAGATGCTCACTAGCCACCAACCCCCAAAATTTCAGCAATTTGATGGCAAGGGAAATCCAAAGCAACATGTGGTGCACTTTGTCGAGACATGCAATAATGCTAGGACATATGGGGATTACCTTGCCAAGAAGTTTGACGGCTCGCTAATGTTTAGCTTAAAGTATATATATTTCTATGTATATTGCCTCATATTTTACTTTGGTTTCGTGAATTTGGGATGTTAAATGGTATGATTTATATTAATTTGATGTATTTTTATGTGTAGGAATGATTCAGGAGCAATTGGGGACAAAACGCGCGAGATTTGAGCCAAAACGAACGAAACCGGGCAATGTGCGAATTTGGGCGCCACAGGTGGCGCCCGGCCCTACCTGTGGCGCCAAAAACAGTAGCTCAAAATTGTGGGGCGCCGTGGAGGGTGCCTGGCGCCGGGCTGGGCGCCGGTGACGCGGATTTTGTCCTATTTTGCCCGTGACACGGTTTATTCGGCCCTAGACCTATCCAACACGTATAAAAGCAAGACTAAGCATATTTTTTGGGAGGAGGACGCCACTTCTGAGGATATCTAACATACTTTGAAGGAAATTCACGTGGGGGAACACACACCACGCTTGGAGGAGGCTTTTAACTAGTTTTTCTTCTCTTCTCTTCCTTTAATTTCATAGTTTATTAGTTCTAGAGTTTTGGGTGCTACATGAACGTTGTAGTTTGAAACTTGAATTGTTCTTATTATTTTATCATGTTGGTTTATTTATTCAATCTTGCACTTAATTATTTGATTGCTTGATCACCAATTGAATACTATCTACGAATCTAGGATTGTACTCGGGAGACAGAATTCTAGATTGCATATAAGACTGATTAGAGCAAGATCTTAACTCTTAGGGGGAGCGTATTTGCGGTTAGGATAGGAATATACCTAATCGCCTTGCTTGGTTATTATACGGGAATTATAAATGCGTTCTTGTTAATCCTAATTCCATTGGAATATAGGCGTTAGGTTAGCTTGAATAGGCGAGTGTACTTCGGGAGAAGACTACGAGCAATATTAACCCCGTCAATCAATAAACTAGATAAATTAATTAGATAATTTAGATAGAAAACTCAATGGGATTGTTAGCTAACCCATAGCTCTAGAATATTCACTCATATTGAATTCGTCTCTATAATTCGCCAACTTGTTTTCTTTAATCTATCAATTTGTTACTCTAGTTTAATTTTAGTTAAATATTCATACTTTAGGAATCACTTGAATAGATTAATTGTTTGGTTGAATTTAGTTGATAGTTAATCACAAGTCCCTGTGGGTACGATATCTGGACTTATAATCCTATATTACTTGTCGACCACGTTATTTGCGTGTGCGTTTGGGAGCAATAAGTTTTTGGCGCCGTTGTCGGGGACTTAGAAATTAACTATTCTACTAAATTAGATTTTTACTATTATCTTTACAAGTTTTTTTTTCTTTGTAAATATTTTTAATTTTATAACTATTTAATTTATTTTCTCTTAGTGTGTTTCTAGTTCTCTCAGATGACATCCGGGGATGAAGCATACAGAGATAAGGTTATTGATGAAGACGCATGGTTGACGGAAGATTTTTATAGCCCGTATTTTTGGGCTTGTCATGACCTGACATCTTGGAAGTCTGAATTTGAATATGGGAGTAAGGGTTGGTATTGTGATGAACATTATCGATTAAGAGAATATGCGCAACGGCGTTGTTTGCTAAGAACATTGTTAAATGATTGGTCTAAGGAGAGAGTTGATCTTGCACAAGAAATTGACAGGTTTAGCTTGGCTGTGCGAAACTTGGATGCAGATATGAGTGCAAAGGTTGATGCATGTACTGCCCAACAATTTAGTGATAAGTTGTGTGAAGCTGAAAAAGATCTTCTAGACCAAATTGAGGAGCTAAAACGAGAATACCAATTATTAGACCAAAATATTATTAATGATGCCAAGGTTGACGAAGAGTGCAAAATTGAGGATGTCAAAAATAATACAATTTTGGAGTTGGAGCGTATTGGACCTCATTCTAATCACTTTTCAACATTGTGTTTGGTTGGTGACATGGAAATTGATCTATTCGAGCATATGGAGGAGTCACTAGATGAGGAACAAAATGTTTATATTCTGAAATTTGCTATACAAAGGAGGCAAAAAGACATTCCTCACTTAAAGGCCAAGAAGTGCAAGATGAGATACCTACTACTTGGGTTCTTTATTTTTACACCACCGCCTCAAGAACGTGATAGAAAAATTGATGCAAAATTGGGGGCGCAATTCATATCCTCAAAGTGGAAGGAAAAGTGGTGAAAGTGATGGAGTCGTGCCACGACTATAAATAAGGCGCTTGTTGGGAGGCAACCCAACCTGTATTTTAATTTTTTTTAATTTTTTAATTTTTTTTATATAGTGTCAAGTTTCGTGTTGTTTTTGTTTTGCAGAGTAGGGGAAGTCTGAGTACCCGAAGTTGAAGCTGAGGAGCATGTTTGAGCTTAAGTGTGGGGTCGTCCCGACCCTTAAGATTGAGGATCATGTCCGAGCTAGGCCCGAGAGGGTCTCAGGGAGTATTTCTCACCTTTGTTTTATTATTTTCTCTATGATCATGCATCGATGACTATGCATAATATAAGTGTTGGGTGGGGAAACTACTTGCTGAAGTGCAATTGTATAAAACTATTTTTTAAGTTAGTTTTTCTTTTTGAACTCGTAGGAGAAATAGTCTAGTTAAGAAAAACGAAAATTGAAAAAAAATTTAGAAAAAGTTCGGACTTTTCCCGACGATGGATCTTTTGGACAATTTTCTTGAGGGATAAAGTCCGATTTAAAAACACCAAAAAGATTTTTTGAGGATAGTTAGGTAGTATCCCTCGATTTTTCTTTGGGCGCCGGTTCTTTTCCAAGGGTGTAGCTCGAACCGGGTACTTTATTTTTATTTTTTTAGGAGTAGTTTAGGAAGAAACTGAGTTGCTCTGAGATGCTCATTGACATGGTTGATGCTGGCACATTAGGCTATGCCATACATTCTGTTTTCCCGCATATATGGTGAATTGTGAAGCCTAAATAAACTAAATAGCCTATTTTGTGATGCTCTTTCTCAGTTGTTTGACTCGTATGCCACATAATGCAATATTGCTTAAATTTCTTAATTATGTGTGCTTACTTGACGTGAGAGTTGAATAGAACCGTCTTGATTGAGTCATGTGCAACGTGTGTGTGAGGAATTATGATTTTCTATGCTATCCTGTGTAGTCTAGAACTTGATTGAGTCATGTGCAACGTGTGTGTGAGGAATTGTGATTTTCTATGCTATCCTGTGTAGTCTAGAACTTTCCCCGTGTGTTAATTGAAGCGAAATTGTAAGTTGTGCTAATCTAGGAGATGACGTAGGCAGTTTCTTGCTTGATCATGGATGTGTTTGTCACATAAAAATGAAATTTTCCGTTGCTAGCCCCTTTGAGCCTATAGACCTTTCTTTTGGCACCCACATTACAAGCCATACCCCTATTTTATTCATAAATTGATATTGATTGAACCTTTACCTCCTGAGGCACTTAGGCGCTAAAAGAAGTAAGGTGAGATATTGGGGAGTAGTTTTCGAGTGGAACCATGGAAGGGCCCGTTGGTGCACTAAAGTTGAAATTAAAGGTCACTAGCCGATGAACTTTATTGTATGGAGTGTGTGAAAAAAAAATGATAGTGAAAGTATGTAGAAATATAAAACACCTCCAATTCTTATTGATTTGCGCTATTGAAAAGTAGAGAAGTGCTTAATTGAAAAGACGGCTATGTTGTATATGGCAAGTGATTTGGTTGAGAAGAATATGTGCTTGAATTGTTAATGTAGTGTATTAAAGTGCTTAGGAGGGTTAGCCAATATTTTTAATTGTATCATACCCGTCCCTTAGCCTACATTACAACCTAAAAGTCCTAATTGATCCTAGATTTGACAAGCTTAAATTTGTAGAGATATACACTACGGGCAAGCTTATGGTACGACCACAGGATGCATATGAATTCTTTGTGAGAGTGAGCGAATTTTGTTCAATTGTGTGATGTCCTTAATTTATATTCAAAAGTATATTTGAATGTGTGGACTATCTATATTCACTCTTTTGTTTGTTGGTAAGAGCACATGATCTCATGAATGATTGGTGATGTTGTAAACTTTCTTGTTGGGTAACTGCATGAGTTGAGGGTGCTTAGTGGTTGCAAGTTGGCTCTTGAGGTTGGATGGTGACAAATAGGTTGTCGGAATTGATTGAATTGAAGGGTTATACTTGGGCTTGCTTAAACGGGAAGAATGTGAATTTTTGTGTGTTCATGCCTGTGTGCCGGTATTGATCGTAGTCAAGGGTATAGTGTGTGGTTAAAAGATAAGGTGCTCCTCTATGATTGAACCTTGTACGTAGTTGGGGGTCTATTAGATAGTCCCATTGCTCGAGGACGAGCAAGAGTCTAAGTGTGGGGTGTTGATGTTTAGCTTAAAGTATATATATTTCTATGTATATCGCCTCATATTTTACTTTTGTTTTGTGAAATTGAGATGTTAAATGGTATGATTTATATTAATTTGATGTGTTTTTATGTGTAGGAATGATTCGGGAGCAATTGGGGGCGAAACGCGCGAGATTTGAGCCAAAATGAATGAAACCGGGCAATGTGCGAATTTGGGCTCCACAGGTGGCGCCCGGCCCTACCTGTGGTGCAAAAAACAGTAGCTCAAAATTGTGGGGCGCCGTGGAGGGCGCCTGGCGCCGGGCTGGGCGCCGGTGATGCGGATTTTGTCCTATTATGCCCGGGACACGGTTTATTCGGCCCTAGCCCTATCCAACACGTATAAAAGCAAGACTAAACATATTTTTTGGAAGGAGGACGCCACTTTTGAGGATATCTAACATACTTTGAAGGGAATTCACGTGAGGGAACACACACCACACTTGGAGGAGGCTTTTAACTAGTTTTTCTTCTCTTCTCTTCCTTTAATTTCATAGTTTATTAGTTCTAGAGTTTTGGGTGCTACATGAACGTTGTAGTTTGAAACATGAATTGTTCTTATTATTTTATCATATTGGTTTATTTATTCAATCTTGCACTTAATTATTTGATTGCTTGATCACCAATTGAATACTATCTACGAATCTAGGATTGAACTCGGGAGAGGGAATTCTAGATTGCATATAAGATTGAGTAGAGCAAGATCTTAACTATTAGGGGGAGAGGATTTGCAGTTAGGATAGGAATATACCTAATCGCCTTGCTTAGTTATTATACGGGAATTATAAATGCGTTCTTGTTAATCCTAATTCCATAGAAATATAGGCGTTAGGTTAGCTTGAATAGGCGAGTTGTACTCCGGGAGAAGGCTACGAGCAATATTAACCCCGTCAATCAATAAACTAGATAAATTAATTAGACAATTTAGGTAGAAAACTCAACGGGATTGTTAGCTAAGTCATAGCTCTAGAATATTCACTCATATTGAATTCGTCTCTATAATTCGCCAACTTGTTTTCTTTAATCTATTAATTTGTTACTCTAGATTAATTTTAGTTAAATATTCATACTTTAGGAATCGCTTGAATAGATTGTTTGTTTGGTTTAATTTAGTTGATAGTTAATCACGTCCCTGTGGGTACGATATCTGGACTTATAATCCTATATTACTTGTCTACCACGTATACTTGCGTGTGCGTTTGGGAGTAACACTCGCTAATGGGAAATGCTTTTTATTTCTATACAAACCTCGAGTCTGGATTTGTTGATAGCTGGGATCAATTGGAGCAAGAGTTCCTCAACCGCTTTTATATCACAAGGCATATTGTGAGCATGGTGCAACTTACAGATACTCATCAACAGAAGGATGAAGCAATTATCAACTTTTCAATGGTTGGAGAAATGCAAGCCTCAACTGCAAAGATAGGCTTAATGAAGCTTTTGTTGTAGATATGTGCATTCAAGGCATGAATTTGACTTTGTTACATCTTACAAAGTATCAAGCCTAGCATATTTGATGAACTTGACACTTGTGCCCATGATATGAAATTAAGCATGGCCTCCACTTGAAATGAAAAATTGCATGTCTGCGAGCCTAGAAAAAGGAACAACGAGTAAAAAGTCAAGAAAAAGAAGAAAGTTCATACACAAGTATGAAAGCAAAGAAGTTATGTATGCCAACACATCACCTGTTAAGTCCGCAACAAAGGTGAGAAATAAGTAAAGTATGAAATTAACTTCTTTTCAAGATAAGCCATGTGGAAAGTTGATTATAAAAGAAATGGAAGAAAAAAAGTACCCATTTTAGATTATGAGGTGCCCACAATATTTGAAGAAATACCCGAGCTAAAGCTCATTGAACTTTCTGAGATGAAGCGGTCAAATGAAGTTGGAAAAACTAATGATCCAAATTACTGCAAATATCATTGAGTTGTGAGTCACCCTCCAGAGAAGTGCTTTGTCTTCAAGGAAAAAGTTATGGACTTGGCTTGTGAAACAATGATCATGTTTGAAGATTAGAAGGAATGTGCAAATCATGCTTCTATCACCTTTGGCCCATTCGATCTAGATGTGTTCATGCGGTCTTGGAGAAAGTAAAGATGAAGAACACTGTCGCGCCCTCCTTTTTCCTCGCGGAGTCCAGGTCTCGACATTTTGGGACAATTCATTTCCTTTTGGGAAGGGGTATGGAATTTTGAAGAGTCGCCACCTAACGGATTTAAGGTGCGTTAGGGCACCTAAAGCAAATAACTGATAAAACGGTTTGCATTATCGGAGATTGGGTAAGGGCTCGAAATAACCTTGAGGGGAAAGTGTTAGGCACCCTTCGAGGTCCACAAAGGTGGGTTCCGGCCAAACTCGAATTAGGTGAATTAGTCTTATAAGCAAATAAAGCAATTTAGACAAATAGAGATTATTTCTAAAACAAGGAGTAAAAGGAGGTCCTAGGTTTTTTAGCCTATAGGATCACTTATGTGCAATACTTGGTAATCGTCCCTAAGTTGGGGTGCTACACATAGCATTAGCGCACAGGTCATCATTTCCTTTACTACCCGATTACCCTTCCCTTATTTATTGTTACCTAAGCATTCTAATAGCATCCAGTACGTGCCTTATGCGTGCATTACCCGTCCCTTGCCTGTGGCCCTAGAGGTGTTTAGGACCTCCATTTAAGGAAGTTCTAGACTCACTTATGTTGTTTTAAAAGGAGAAAAACTAAGCGACAAACAAAAAGTCAAATAGGACTATCACATAATGATGCAATTAAGGGGCTCATATTTACCTTCACAAATAAGCAAACAATTGCACGCCTCAAACAAACAGTTTTGAACGATTTAATGTCCTATAGCAGGATATCTGGATGAGCACAAAATATGAAGCAGTTTCATTAAGGCGAGGCAGTGAATGCCTAATCAATTTGCCTACTGATTTTTATTACTTCCTGAATCTGGGCAGGTTACAAGTAGTAGAAAAATAGCAATTTTAAACTCGGACTCCTACAAGGTTGCCTAAGTGATTGTCGAACAGAATTTTATAAACCGGGTATCTGAGCTGTAAACAGTTACTGGTTTTAGCAGGCTGATTTTAACTTTTAGACCCTACGGGCATGATATCTAAGTGTACAAGAACTGATCTTAAGACCCTATAGGCATGGTATCTAAATGCAAAAATGATTATGAAATTTCCTATAGACATAGTATCTATCTTCTGAAATTTCCTATAGATAAGGTATCTGGACGCAAAAGTGATTTATAACTTTATAGGCGGGATTTTTAAAATGCTGAACTGATTTTGAAACTTTGTGGGCATGATTGAAAGGCAGTAGTGAATCTTGACAGGATATTCATAACTATTTTGATCCTATAGGCATGTTATCTACCGCACATAGCAAAAGAATGTATTGAAGAAAATACCTATAGGCATGTTATCTAATGCATGCAGTAAAGGAATATAACTGAACAAGTAAACAACCTATAGGCAGGATATCTAACATATAGTAGCGAAAAAACATTTGAAAGAAACAGGCATCTAAAGCAGGTTTTCTACCTCATTCTCATGCAAACATGAAACTAGGCCCAGTTTTCCCCAATTTACTATTCCCCATCATTATTACAAATAATTATTACAGACCATAAGCAAATGAATAGATTATAAAGTATATAACTATAGGAGGTCTGCAGCAGGCCCAATGCATCCGGATAACCCATGCCTTCAAACCATAACAGCTCCAAAGCTCAGAGATACACAGTAACCATTGGCAAAGCACCAAGAACCCAAATCTCTAGTGTGTCAGAGTTCCCAAGGGCTTCAAGAACCCAGGGTTGTGCTCACACTAGAGAACAAATGTTTAGAAGCAGTTCATAAAGGATTGGAAACCAGCCCCAATGTGTCAGAGTTCAGAGGAGTCTCATTGACCCTATGCAGTGCTCACATTGGGGGTGGCAAGACCCTAGTTAACTAAGAGTGGGAGTGGAAAATAGTGTATAAAAGTAGGAGATAGTTTTTAGGAAAAAAATACTTTGGATTTCAGAAGTGCATAGAAATAAATCACAAGATCAGCATTTGCAACAGAGCCATATTTACCAGATTGAGCTCAGATATCAATCAACAACATAGCAGAACAGAGTCACAACTAGTTCAATCAAAGTTCCATATTGCCTGGGAATTGACTTAGTTCACTAGTTATCACTAGGTTATCCTATGGACATGTATTAAAGAATAGCATGCTGGGATTAGGGTCCTAATTAGATAGTCATACAGAAGGGTAGCAAAAGCATTGAAAAATCATGAATTATTCAGGAACCTGTTAGGGGTTAAACACTTAAACCAGGACAGAAATCATGCTAGTTGAGAGACAAATAGACATAGGTTTAACCGACATACTGAAAAACAAGAAGCACATAGGTCTAATTTCATGGAAGTAGGCATGCTGATTAAGAGAATTAAACATGAAGCACGTAGGTCTAATTACATAGAAGTAGACATGCTGATTAAGATGAATAAGCATGAAGCACATAGGTCTAATTACATAGCATATTGAATGATGGTAGAAATGGAGACATACCAGTTAAGAAATAGCAAACAGGAACTTGAAAGTATGCAGAATCCAATGGTGTAGCCTTGGCTTTCAGCCGGCTAGAAAATGTAGCAAACACATGTAACAGAAAGGTTTCAATGAGAGCAAGAGTTTGTGTGTGTATGTGTGTTTCTTTCGGAGTGTGTTCGTGTAAGTGTCTGAGTCTCTCTTGAAAATCAGAACAAGAAGGGTTTTTATAGCATGCAATAGGGCAGGTCACATAAGGTAATGAATCAATCACACATACATAAGGTATGAAAATTCAATTAGCAATCAGTCAGGGATCAATTAAGAGGACAGAATCAAATAAGTACCACTTAATTTAAGGAAAAATCTCACACAGAATCAATCCGTAATTAAGAGCAAGGTTAATAAGGTACGAAATAGTTTTCGGAATCAATTAGGAATTAGGAGACACAATCAAGCAAATAATATGGATACATAAATAGAGTAAGAACAAGTAAAACTTAAATAAGGAAATATGGGTACTAAATTCAAACCCTAATTTAGGTAAGTAAATCAATTAACAACTTAACTGACAGAGTTAAAGGTAATGGGCAAAAGACAATAGGATAACTAGTCAGAGATTCGACACCCTAGGATATGTCAAAGGCATAGAGATGAAACTCAAAAAGGATCGGTCGAAATAGTAAAGAAGAAAACCATAGTTGAAAGCAGTAAAATGTCTAAGCATTTTCACAGAAAACCCGTTAGGGATCAAAACCCTAGGGAAAAACAAAATCAGTTAACTGTAATAGTAAAAGCAGAAAAATCTCAAGGAAAATACCAAACAAACTCAAAACCGTCTCATATCTAAAGAGATCTAAACAGATTTAACATAAATAGCTAGGTTTATGAACAGAGGTAGAAAATCTGATTCGAACCAGAGATTTGAAGCCACGAAAACACAAAAATGATAGTACTTGTGAGCACGTGATTTTTGCCTCGCTTGAACCATTCCTATAAAATTCTTAAAAATTAGGATTTTTCTTTATTATCTGAATTTTATGGAATTAATTGCATGATTTTGTTTGTTTGCATTTTGTGTGCATTTTTAGTTGGCATAATTCATAAAAAATATAATAATATAGTACTTTTGCATTTAGAATTCAATTTTATATTTTAGTTAATTAATATTACCAAAAATAATAGATAAATAATAAAAATAGTCATTTTACATTTTTTTTAGCTTTCTTTTTAAATTAGGATTTAGTTTATTTTAGAAAAATTAATTAGTCTAATTTTGGAGTTAAATTAGGTTTTGTTAGTTTTAATTTTGCAAAGAANATTGAAATAAGAAAAAGAAGAAGCAGGCCAGCTTATGTTTGGCGTTGTAGTCAAATAAGCCTCCAGCCTAAAAATTAGAGAAAAAAACCAGTCAATAACCCCAGCCCAAAAGCCCTTGATCCGGTCCAGCTTTTAAAAAAATCGTACGACGTCGTTTAATGGCTCATCAATCACGACCGTTGGATCTCATCAATCCAACGGGCCGGAACTAGCTAGGTTTCGGGATATACTAATTCGTCCGGATTACCCCCCCCCCCCCCCTCTCATCGCCATCTCTAACACCCCTGATACAGACCACCTGGCACCACCGTCCTCCCACCGTCCGCCGCCGGCCGGAAATCGCCTCCGCCGGCGGCCGGTCTCCAATAACCCTGAAAATTACACCACTTCTTCACCTCATCTTCTTCATCACGAATCTAGCCATATTTTTCCTCGAATCCCCTTCAAACCCTTCAAATAATCCAAACAGGGGTCGCCGCCTCCGCCACCCACGGCGGCGGCACCCTCCAAATCTCCCCAAAATCACACCATAGCCTCCTCTCTTCTTCCTCTTTCCAAATCTAAACTCCCTTTTCCTCAAATCACGGCCAAACGTCTCGAATTTTAAATCAAAAAGGCGACCCATCATTGACTTACCCCAAACGACCCCAAGTCCACACCCCTTGACCACCACAACTTGTTTATCCCAAATCCACAACCCCTTGCTTTCGAATCTTCCTCAAACACCTCAAATTTCAGATCAA
Organism: Nicotiana attenuata; assembly: GCF_001879085.1. Lineage (NCBI taxonomy): Eukaryota > Viridiplantae > Streptophyta > Magnoliopsida > Solanales > Solanaceae > Nicotiana > Nicotiana attenuata. The sequence continues at coordinate 7,926,655 of NC_031998.1, forward strand.
AAATTGGGGGGCAGGAACCCTAATTCTTACAAATTGGGGATTAGTAGTTTTCGGGCTATAATAGCCCTTAATTAGGTGTTTTCTCGTGGAAACACCTAATTAGGGACGATTATAGTCCGAATTTTTCCAAGGAAGGGCCACCAGATTCAAGTTTGGGTCAATTTATGAGGTATTTCATTTTTTGTTTTGTTTTTTTTATTTTTATTTACTTTCTTTCCTGTTTTCTTTGGTTCATGATTTCTTTTCTATTAGTTTTATTTTTTGTGATTAGGGTTCTGATTGTATGGTTTGCCCCATTTTTATTTTTGTTTGTGCGTTTAATTTCAATTATATTTGCCACTGATTTTCTTTAGGTTTTTAGGTAGTTTTAATTTTGTTCTTTATTAATTCCATGTTTGCTGCTAATTTCCTTTAGGTTTTATTCATTTTTTTATTGTTACAATATAGCTTCACTTTGAATTGTTGACTGTTTTATTAGTGCAGTAATAAAATTAGCTTTAGAATACAGTATTAATTAGAATTAATTTCTGCTTTGTTCAGAAATAGTTAGATTGATTAATCCATTTTTAGGAATTGTTTGGATATAGCTGAATTAGAATTGTTTGGTTTAATTATAGTCAAATTCTGACTAGGGTAAAAGGGGCTGTGGTTTAGTTAGTACAATTCTGTAATTTTAGAATAAAATAAGGGTAGTATAGGTATTCCTACATAGAAAATATTGCTCTAGTTGAAACTAGGACACCCTAGAATCTTCTAGAATAGGGCCTTGATGTAAATTTCAGTAGTTTTAGTGCAGTGACTTGAGAAACAAGTCAAAACATTAGGGACTATTGAATAAAATCTGAAATAAAAGAGGGGGAAAAGGTGTGAGTGAGATCTAGAAGCTTCCCCCTGAAGTTTGCCTATAAAAGGCAGCCTGCATTCTTTCCCAAGTTTTTTTGGAGACCTCTGATAATTCCCCAAAACTTTCCAGCTTTTAATTTTCCACCCAAATCCCTTTCTGAAGTTCTGAATTGCAAATTTGAACTTCAAAACCTAAGGAAGTTCAAAATCTGCATTCCTATAGCTCAAATCTTCTTCTAGATCTTAATTCCTGTCAAAAAATCCAAAAACATACAAAAATCCAGTAGAAAATTCAAAAAAAAAATGTTGCATTAAAATTTTGAGTTTGACTGCAAGCTAGTTTTAATCCTAGTTTCCTATTGTTTCTAGATCCAATTTCAAGTCATTTTGGGTTTTGTTCAAGCTGTTTTGGTTTGTTTCTATTTGCTGAAGTTCAGAAATCATCTCCTGGGTTTAATTTTGAATCATTTTTGTTTATTCAAGTCTGTTTGGTGGATTATTGGAACTGTGTTTTTCACATTTCGATTCCGGACTGATTCTGGTGCTGTTTGCTGGATTGTATATGAGCTGCTGCTTTTCTATTTGCTACTGATTCTCCTTCATCTTATTGTACTTTGATTCCAGGTACACATTCTGAGCTCATGTCAATGTACATCACAAGATGAAAATGAACTGAAGTTAATATTTGAGTTTGTTGTAGATCCTGATTGTTTACTGCTGATCGTATGCTTTCATGGTTAGCTGGACTGTGATAGGACTCTATAAATTGTATTTGACATTTGGATTGATTATCGTTAGTTTACGAATGTATTTGTATAATAATTGTGATTTGCGTAATTAGTTGATAATAAAATAGCATTAGTTAGTTTCTTAAAAGTCAGGAAGTAATCAGAGTTTGAAGCTGGTGATTAGACTTAAATTTTGAAATGCATAGGAGATGGTAAACTTGGGTCAATACATGAATTTCAGCTTTACTATTAACGTTTCTGGTGCTGGAATCAAAAACAGCGTTTAGTTTGGCAAGTTTGTTGTTTGAATTTGATACTTCACTTCAGTTAGTAATCACGCTAATTTAATCATAGCTTCTGAAATGATGAAGTAACACGGCAGTTTAGGCACAATCTGGACGTAGGAATTTGATTTTAATAAATAGCTCTTGTTGATTTGAAATATAATTACATTGTTTCATTGTTGTAAAAAACGTTGAATGCAGTATGAATCTGGCCCATTGGCTGTGAAATCTATTAAGCTCTTTTGGTTTGGGCCTGCCAGAATCACGGGTTAACGACCAATTGATAATTTAATTGGGCGTCAACACGTTTAAGGTGCAGTCCAGATCTAGTTGGGATTTACTTCACATTCAGGCCTGGGCCAAAGATTCACGGCCCAAAATGCTGGAAGCTAAAAGTCATTAAAATCGTACTAGGAATACGGGGTTAGTTTGCAAAAATAAAAATTTGGGTTTCCAAGTTAGGTGGCGGGTTGAAATTAAGAGGGTCCTCCCTTTTGTTTGAATTCGAACTTGAACTCGAGGCCCGAATTTATAAATACAAATTAATTAGGCCCTTTAGAGACAAAAGAAATAGAAAATCGTAGTTGCATTAGGTTGGCCTTTAAATAAAAATGAGACGATCCTCGCCAAACAAAACACACAAATTTCGGGGCCCTCTTTAAATTCTTAATTAAAATACTTAGAATCCGGGGCGTGCCGTTTAGTAAATTTCATGGCCCCCCGCAAAGTAATAACACGTTAGTCGCTTTAGGCGCGCTTTTAATAATTTTACCTTCCTAAATACGAGTGTGCATTTCATGCAACCCAAATCCAAATCCCAAAACGTTGAATAAGAATTTGTCGAGGATCCGAGTGCATTTCATGTGACGTGATCCGAAAACACATTTTTAAGCGACGTTCACTTTCTTAAAATTTAACTAAAAGCGGTAAATAATCTTAAAATTGCACTAAGGTTGGAGCATATACAAAAATTGGATTTTAGCCATTTATAATAATTTAAGCAACCGTGCTAGAACCACGGGATCCGGGGGTGCCTAACACCTTCCCTCGGGTAAACAGAATTCCTTATTCAGAATTTCTGGTTCGCAGACTCCAATTGGAAAGTCGAAATTTTCCTCGATTTGGGATTCAAGTTAAACCGGTGACTTGGGACACCAAAAGCCTATCCTATCCCAAGTGGCGACTCTAAATAAATAAATAATCCCATTTCGAATAATGTCACTTTAAATGGAAAAACTCCCTTATAAATTATCCTTCGGGGTAGGTGTGTAAAAAGGAGGTGTGACAGCTCTGGCGACTCTGCTGGGGACACGAACCCAGAATTTCGATTCAGGGTTCAAGAATTCGAGCTTAGTATAATTATTATATTTGGCTTTATCTGATTTTTCTACATGTTCCATGCTATATGTGCTAAATGCTTTACCGCTTTGATATTTGTTTAAACTGTATATGAACTGTCGCGAATCTCTTCCTCTTTCTGAGTCTTCTACATCATGGAGAAGGGTGCACTTCGTGTAGCTTCTCTTCTGTTTAGAGTCTTTCCCAATTTAGAACGAGGTTTGGATAAGTTGCTAAGCCGGCGGAGCTTCTGTATCCCCGGTACGCTGCCTCCCCCTCGGCTCGAGTTGTCCGCTCGGGTAAGCCAGGTCTAGACAAATAAACCTAGGGTTTAAACCTAGAAGAACAAAACCTCATGCCGGATCCCTAGTAGGACGCTTGTTTGCATCATGTGCATTTGACTTAGGGGACTCAACACAGGGGTTGGGTCCGTCTAGGACAGGTGACCTGAAATGAATTGACCATCCTGATGCATCTTACGTGCTACTTGCGCATTTATTTTCTCGGCTTTGTATGTTGACCGGCTTGTCTAAATGAGTGAATTATGAAAAATAAGCAGTGTTAGGACTAAGTGAGGGTGACCATTTGTTTTGAAAAAACCACAATGCCCAAATAGTACCGAAATGCTGCCGGATTTTGAAAAATGAAAAAAAAAATAAAAAAATGAAAAAAAAAGGAAAATATTTGAAAACATAGAAAAGAAAAATTGTTGTTCAAAATAGATTTGATTTTGACAAATCTGCCCGAACTACGCCGGTTTGATTCTCACCGGATGTGAGATACGTAGGCAACCCTCATCGGGTCCAACCCTTCCCTTTTCAAAAAATAACCAAAAAATGCCAATTTTGTGTCATAAATAAGTCGGGTGATGCCATTCCTGTTTAAATAAGCCGAATGTCCCCAAAAGGACGCCGGAAGGCCGTTTTGCAAGAATAGCCACCTTGAGTCATTTTTAAATGGTTTGCGGGCACAGCCTTAAAATCTTCCTCCCAGAAGTGCTGAAAGGTCGTATTTGCAAATCCAAGTCCTTATTTTCTGAATAAAGAATTTTTGCACAAATAGCCATTTTTCAAAATAAATCATTAAGTTCCCCTAAATAATGTGCAGGATGAATTCAAGTGACATCGAAACCTTCTCAGTCCTGAGCGAGATCCCTTTGAAACTCCATATGTGGTGGCATGACTTGGGAAAAGGAAGCAGGGATACTGTGGTTAAAAGCATGGGCGGTCTTGTAGATTTATTGAAAATCAGACCAAGGAAGGATGTCATTGAGGCACTGATACCATTTTGGGACCCGACCCGTAATGTATTCCGGTTTTCAGATTTTGAACTCACACCCACTTGGAAGAAATTGCCGGGTATCCCGGTCTCAACGGGAACTTCCGCGGTAGATACCCTTTGGCCCCACGACCGATAACTCTTAATAGGTTTTTGGACTTGTTAAACATCAGTCGGGATATTCAGGACCCGCATCTGGCGGAAGGGTGTTGTACACTACACTTCCTATATCACCGGTATGGTAACCCCAAAGGTTTTGAGGAACCCAATACAGGATTAACACATGCTGGAAATAAGGACAAGTGGGAAGCCCGACGGGGATTAGCTTTCATGGTGGCCTTTTTGGGAGTGGTAATCTGTCCTAGAAACGATGGTCACATAGACCTTGGCCTAGTAGGAATGCTAGATGTTGCCATGAAGAAACCTACTAGCACAGTGGTTCCCTTGATTGTAGCAGAAATATATCGAGCTCTGACCAAATGTCGAGAAGGGGAGAAATTCTTTCAAGGCTGCAATTTGCTCGTGCAGTTATGGATACAGGAACACCTCTGTCACCGCACAGGATATATGAACTACGGCTTAACCGGGTTGAGTTGTATTGCAGAATTCAAGACCCGAATTACAGGTATTGAGTTCCCGGAGGGTGCTGAGGCCTGGTCGTCATGTTTAAGATCCCTCACTGCAGATAAAGTGGAATGGGCTTATGGATGGCTTCCTCCTACTGAAGCTGTATATACGTCAGAAGAGGTCCCTTATATTCTTTTGATGGGTATTCGAAGCATTCAGCCCTATGCTCCTTACCGCGTTTTGCGACAATTTGGAAGATTCCAGACGGTGCACAGCGATGAAGACCTGAGTGGGCAAGTCATTGAGTTAGGCCCAAAAGCTGCATTCCCTGAAGGCCGCATCCGAAAGATATGGAACGAGTGCAGGTACCTTGAGCCTAAAACTATAGTACAGGACCGGGCCAGAGGTGAGGTAGATCCCAAATACTCGGTTTGGTTCGGTAAAAGGTTTCAAATCCCCGAGAGACCCGCCAAAAGGCCACATGTGCAACAATTAACAAGCGAAGCTCAGGTGCAGTGGGATTGGTTGGCTAAAGAAAAGGAGTACAGAGCTCGAATTGGAGCATTGGAAAAATAGGTTCAGGAGCTTCGGTTCGAAAACAGCTTGCAAGCTGCAGCTGACGAAGGTGATAAAAAGCGATTGGCCCAGGAGAATGAAGCTCTNATCCCAAATACTTGGTCTGTTTTGGTAAAAGATTTCAAATTCCTGAGAGACCCGCCCAAAGGCCACATGTACAACAATTCACTAACGAGGCCCAGGTGCAATGGGATTGGTTAGCCAAAGAAAAGGAGTACAGGGCCCGAATAGGAGCATTGGAAAAACAGGTTCAGGAGCTCCGGTTTGAAAACAGCTTGCAAGCCGCAGCCGATGAAGGTGATAAAAAGCAATTGGCCCAGGAGAATGAAGCTCTCAAGGCCCAAATTCAACAACTGAAATTAGATGCAAGGAATCGAGAAAGAAGTCTATCCGACGAGAGATTGATAAGAGGGTTGAAGAAACAAGTCCATGGACTGTCGGGAAGAATTGGAGAAATCCGAGGGGAACATGGCAAGACTTTGGGCACAATGGGCAAAGAAGACTGAGGAAAGAGCCCAGTTTGTACAACAAATGAAGAGAAACTACGAGGGAACCATTGCTAACATGAAAAGAAAAATGAATACTCTTGAAGAAAAGGCAGCTCGGCGGGACAAAGAATTTCAGGCCGATAGGGAACAATGCTATGGGTTAATCGCCGAGTTTTCACGTCTTACCGTAGTGCCCGCTTTGTCTTGATTTCCGATTGATGAACAAGAAGGAAAATGGAACAATTCTATTTTTGACTCGCCCCCGGCTACGTGTCCTTTGGACCCTTCGCCATGGAAAAGGAAACAAAATTGTTACAAGACCTTCACTTTCAGGATTCTCAGGTGCTAGAGGCTCGTACCCAACAGATAAGTCGACTACTCCAAGAAAATGGCCAAATCAGGGAATGAATCAGAAGCACTGCCAACTATATTGTCATGAAGTGTAAGGCCGGTGAGCGGATGGGTCGTACCACGTTCTTTGCCTCCGTGATGATATTTGTTCGCCAGGTCATGAATGATCTAGATCAGTTGCAAAAGGGTCTTGCACGCAGGCCCGCGGCGATGCCGAGTGATGCCCCGCGGGCCCCAAGATTTGAAGCTTTCATGTATTCTTAGTTAATCGAGTCTGTATTTTTGCTTTTGAGTCTGGTTTTTGTACTTTCCTTTTGTTTAAGAAAAGATAAAACAAATAGTCTAGTAGCTTTGTAATCGCAGTTGTTATTAATGAAAAATTGAATATCCCAAAATTTGCTTTCTTACTTTTTGCAATTATTTGCAAGAACTACGCTTGGTCTGATTCATGCGGGGTCATGATACATAGGCAATCTCCATAAGATTCGACCGTAACCCTAAGAAAAAAAAAGAGAGAAAAAAAAAGGGAAAGTACGAAGGAAGGAAAGAAAAGAAAAACAAGAGAGAAAGAAACGCAGAAAGAGAAAATAAGGAATCGAGAGAAAAACCATGGCAAAAAAAAGGAAAAAGAAGAAAATGAAAATAGAGGGAAAGGAAAAACGAGAGAAAAACAAAAAGAGAAAGAAATGAAACAAGAGAAAAGCCGGGATGACGCATGCAACCGAAGCAAACATGTAGATATTCATTTAACTGTATAGGTGCATCACACTCCAATGTGCGGTTACCTATCTGTTATTTGTGTCAAAACTAACCGCTGTTGCTGTCCATTTCCAGCTGAGCTTTTTAGAAATAGTGGTTGGTTTGTGGTAAGCTGGCCTCACATCGCTATTTCACCAGATCCAAAGGAAATACAGAGATGTTGTCTGAAATGACTCTACCTGCAATCCCCATACCCGAAGACAGCCCCATCTCGGGGGTCCCGGCCTCTGAATCTTTTACAGCTGAAGAAAATCGGATCTTGCGCCTGCGATTGATGGAAATGTGGGATGCTTGGAACAACGGAAAAGAACCTCCAAGCACCATTCCCGGATTCCCAGAGTTATTCCCTAGATAGGGAGGTGCTACTACCGTCCCCATTAGCTACCCAAACACTCATTTGGGGCAACCTACCATAACTGCTCACTTCCTAGGAACACCATCTGAGGTTCGCCCCCAGGTGTTCCCGTCTGGAGCTGCTCCCAACATCTTCACGGCTCCACCATGCTCCGCCACCACACAACCATCGCTACCCAAGCATGCTGTTGACTCTTCAGTCTTCACTTTCCAAAATCCCGTCTTTCAGGCTGACCCTCCTCATTATACTCAATATACCTACTCTCAGCAGCCACCATACGAGCTTACACCGGGGCAGGACAAAACCCCCAAGGCCCCAGAGCAGGATGAGATGGCAAAGAGAATGAGAAGCCTCGAGCAGAGCTTGAAAAATATGCAAGGCTTCATCGGGCAAAAAAGTGTCTCCTATACAGACCTATGTACGTTCCAGCATGTACACTTGCCGTCAGGGTTCAAAACACCAAAATTTAAGAAGTATGACGGACACGGTGACCCCATTGCTCACCTGAAAAAGTATTGCAATCAGTTACGGGGAGCCGGTGGCAAAAAAGAGTTCTTGATGACATATTTCGGGGAAAGCTTAATTCGCATCGCTTCAGAATGGTATATAGACCAAGATGTCTCGCGTTGGCATATTTGGGACGATCTGGCCCGACACTTTGTTCGACAATTTCAGTACAACATAGACATCGCGCCAGACAGGAACTCCTTGGCGAATCTAAAGAAAAAGCCTTCAGAAAGTTACCGTGAATATGCAATTAAGTGGCGTGAACAGGCGTCAAGAGTGAAGCCTCCGATGGATGAGGTAGAAATGGTCACTGTTTTCCTTCAAGCCCAGGAAGAAGACTATTTTCAGAATATGATGTCCGCCATGGGCAAGCCCTTCGCAGAGGCAATAAAAATCGGAGAGATGGTAGAGAATGGGCTAAAAACGGGTAGAATTTTGAGCCAGTTAGCCATAAGAGCAACCTCCCAAGCCATCCAAGGCGGGTCTGGAGGAATAGCCAAAGGCAAAAAGAAAGAAGAAACCGTGATGGAAGCAACGGGAGGAAAAAGATATCGGGTTCCTAGACCGGTGTTCTCTGAGAGAACCCCTCAGCACTACTATCCTCACACTGATATGGCTTATGCTCCTCCACCTTATGCAGTCATCAATGCTCAACCCTTCGGCCGACCGCAACCACAAGCTAACCGAAATCCACCTCTATTCCAAAGAAATCAACCTCCTCACCAGAACCAATATAATCCCCGACCACCGCAAAATAACTTCCGCCCTCGAGAACCACCCAGACGACCAAATTTTACGCCGATTGGTGGACCTTACTCCAGTCTATTCCCGAAACTCGTCTAGATGAATTTGCTGCAGCCTATTCCCCAAACCAGGCAGAACCCGGAATCTCCAGCTTATCAACGAGGGGTCCATTGTGCCTACCATTTAGGAGGTGAAGGGCATAGTACTGATAACTGCTGGACATTGAAGAAAGCTGAGGAAGATTTGATTGAAGAAAGGAAAATAGTGTTGAGGGATGAAGAAGCCCCGAATGTGACCAATAATCCATTGCCCGCTCACAACAACGGGCCGGTAATCGGGATGATCTGTGAAGACAGAGAATTTGATCCAGCATTAAAAGCTATAATTGCTATTGCCGACGCAGAAAAGAAACCCAAGGTACCCCCGAAGCAAGAGAAAGGGGAGAAGAAGAATAAAAGTGTCAAGAAACCTAAGATAAAAGCAAAGACGGAACCTCCTAAGAATGGAATTCTCTATGTTCCGCGAGGACGCCAAGAAAAACCATTAGTTGTCAATGCTCCAAGGAAGTTTGAAGTAAAAAGGGAAACACAAATATATGTACCAAAAGGAGCTTATGTGGTACGGGAGACAATTAAACCGCCTCGGCTGAATGAGCCAGTGGTTATTGGACGCGTACCACAGAAGACAATGACAGACCCCTTTGCAGTGCCATGGAACTATGAGCAAACAGTGGTTACATACAAGGGCAAAGAAATTTCGTGGGAACTTTCAGGGAAAACCTCTGTTGAGAAATATTCAAATGTACATGAGGTAAACAATGCCGCTCGAAAGCGCTTTCCGTCCAAGAAGCCAGTGAGTGCTGAGGAAGCAGAAGCCTTCTTCCAGAAAATGAAGATGCCTGATTGTGAAACAGTGGATCAACTAAGGAAATATACGGAACAGGTGTCCCTACTATCATTGGAGACGAAATACTCCGAGCATCAGAAGATCCTGATGAAAAATTTGAATGAGGCGTATGTGCCAATTGAAACTTCAGTCGAACAGCTCGAAAGGATGGCAGAAAGGTTCTTCGCCATCAATAAACTCTCTTTTAGTAAAAATGACTTGCCTCCGAAAGGTGCAGCTCACAACAAAGCCTTGCATCTGATTGTCAAGTGAGAAGGTTATTATGTCAAGCGAGTCATGGTGGATGGAGGCTCGGGGGTTGACATCGGCCCACTCTCCACATTGCAAAGGATGGAAATCGAGAAAGGAAGGATTCGTCCAAATAATGTTTGTGTGAGAGCTTTTGATGGTGTTAAAAGGGATACCATCGGTGAAATTGATTTGATATTGACCATAGGTCCGGTAGAGTTCGAGGTAACCTTCCAGGTGTTGGACATGGATACATCTTATAATTTTCTTCTAGGAAGGCCCTGGATCCATGCTGCAAGAGCTGTGCCCTCTACCCTCCACCAAATGGTAAAATTCGAGTGTGAAGATCAGGAATTCGTGGTCCACGGAAAAGACGAGCAGTCCATTTATCGTGACCCATTTATCCCATGTTTGGAGGCGAGGGAAGGAAGTGAACATATTGTTTATCAAGCCTTTGAAATTGTGGTGGCAGATCAGCACGAGGAGGGAAATCCTTGTCCTCAGTCGTTCCTGTCTAATGCTTCAATCATAGTGGCTAAAGAAATGATTAGACACGGTTTCAAACCAGGAAAAGGGTTAGGAAAAGCTTTACAAGGAATATCTGAGCCGGTAACTCTACCCACAGCAGAAAAGTTTTTCGGGATAGGCTTCCACCCTACCCCGGATGATGAGAAATGGGCCGAGGAAAGAAAGAAAGAAGGATGGGTTCTGCCACAACCATTGCCACATCTCTATGATACTTTTGTCAAGACCAAGTATGGCAAAGAAGAGGACGATGAGGTGTTCACAGCTGAGGAAATCGAAGATATATGTGGAGCTATGAGACAAATGCTTTATGAAATCAACATGGTTCAGCTAGGCGAAGGGACTAGCACCGCTGAGGTGCTCTATATGGGACCAGGTGCTAAACTCCAAAACTGGAAGGCTACGCCATTCCCGATCAGGCGGGAGTCCCGGTAGACTAGCCCTGTCACCTTTTTCTGCATCCCGAGTTATTTCAGGGTGTAACCCGGATGTTTCTTTAGTTTCTTGTCTTTAAATTCCTGAATGTAAACACTGTTATCTTTCCAATTCCAAGAAATGAAATCAATATTTCATCGTCCATTTTTCTTTTTATTCTTTCTAATTTTGTTATTTTTCTCTTTTCATCTTCTCTTTTCAGTCCTAATAATGCGGCTTTAAATAACATGACATGCTTGCGGACTTCATGCCCAGACTCAAACACGCTGTCTAATTGTGAAATAATGAATCAAGAACCGGAATATGATGAAGAAGAGGCTTTTAGGGAAATAAACCGAGAATTGGAACAATTTGAGAACAAACCTAAGCCAAATCTGAATGACACTGAACCGGTTAATTTGGGAACTACCGAAGAAATAAGGGAAACCAAAATAAGCATTCACACAGATGAGCAAACCCGAGATGCAATAATCCAACTCCTGTTCGAATTTAAAGATGTGTTTGCTTGGTCGTATGACGACATGCCAGGACTGAGTGTGGATCTAGTGGTGCACAAATTGCCAATCTACCCCGATTGTCCTCCAGTACAGCAAAATCAAAGAAAGTTTAAAACTGATATCAGTGATAAGATCAAAGAAGAAATCACAAAACAGCTGAAGGCAGGGGTAATCCGAGTGGTCCGATATACTACATGGTTAGCCAATGTGGTTCCAGTGCCAAAGAAGGACGGGAAAACTCGGGTGTGTGTGGACTACCGAGATTTGAATAGGGCAAGTCCCAAAGACAATTTCCCATTGCCTAACATCCACATCCTTGTTGATAACTGCGCCAAACATGAAATACAGTCCTTCGTGGATATCATCAGGTGTTGATGGATGAAAAACATGCCGAGAAGACAGCTTTCACTACACCCTGGGGTACCTATTGTTATCGGGTCATGCCATTTGGGTTGAAGAATGCCGGGGCAACCTACATGAGAGCCATGACCACCATTATCCACGATATGATGCATCAAGAAATAGAGGTGTATGTGGATGATGTAATCATTAAGTCCCGAACTCAGAGTGACCACGTGCGAGATTTGAGAAAGTTCTTCGAACGGCAGCGCAAGTATGATCTGAAGTTGAATCCAGCTAAATGTGCCTTCGGAGTCCCATCAGGCAAGCTCCTGGGTTTCATAGTTAGCAGGAGAGGTATTGAGTTAGATCCAACAAAGATAAAGGCCATTCGAGATTTACCTCCTCCAAGAACTAAGAAGGATGTGATGAGCTTATTGGGCAGGTTAAACTATATCAGTCGGTCCATCGCTCAACTGACTACCACCTGTGAGCCCATATTCAAACTGTTGAAGAAAGATGCGGCAATCAATTGGACATCCTAATGTCAAGAGGCCTTCGACAAAATCAAGGAATACTTGTCAAATCCTCCAGTATTGGTCCCACCGAAGCACGGGCGACCTCTCTTCTTGTATCTGACAGTGTTGGAAAATTCTTTTGGTTGTGTTCTTGCGCAGCATGATATAACTGGTTGGAAAGAGCAGGCAATTTATTATCTGAGCAAGAAGTTCACCAGCTACGAGGCCAAATACACTTTGTTAGAAAGAACATGCTGTGCTCTGACATGGGTCGCTCAAAAGTTGAGACACTATCTTAAAGCCCATACCACCTATCTAATAACCAGGTTGGATCCTCTGAAGTACATATTCCAGAAACCGATGCCCACTGCGAGACTGGCAAAATGGCAAATCTTGCTCACCGAATTTGACATAGTCTACGTCACTCGCACGACAATGAAGGCCCAGGCATTGGCAGATCATTTGGCTGAAAACCCGGTTGACGAGGAATACCAACCATTGAGCACATATTCCCAGATGAGGAGGTAAATTCAGTAAAAGCCATCTCTGAGGACACTCGTGCTTGGAAAATGTTTTTTGACGGAGCAGTAAATTCAAGAGATGTAGGCATTGGGGCAATCTTAATATCACCCAATGGTCAGCACTACCCAGCTACAGCTAGGCTCCGATTCTTCTGCACAAACAATACAGCTGAGTACGAAGCTTGCATCATGGGCATGAATATGGCAATTGACCAAGATGTTGAAGATTTATTGATCATGGGGGATTCTGATATGATTATCCGGCAAGGCCGGGGAGAGTGGGAGTTTCGAGATGTTAAGCTCATTCCCTATCGACAGCATGTGGAAGACCTCACCAATCGCTTCAAGTCGGTAGAGTTCAGGTATATCCCTCGGTGTCACAATGAATTAGCCGATGCACTCGCCACTCTAGCTTCAATGCTTCCTTACCCAGGCAATGCCCATATTGACCCTCTGGAGATTCAAATCAAAGAAAAGCATGGGTATTGTAATGCGGTCGAGGAGGGAGCATTCAGCCCTGGTATCATGATATCAAGAGATTTCTGAAAACACAAGAATACCCCGAGCAAGCCACGGGAGATCAGAAGAGAACCATTAGACGGCATGCGAGCGGTTTCTCTTAAGCGGTGATGTTTTGTATAAAAGGACCCCGGACCTCAACTTGTTACGATGTGTCGATGCCGAGGAAGCCGGAAGAATTATGCATGAAGTGCACGCAGGAGTATGTGGACCTCATATGAATGGTTATGTGTTGGCAAAGAAAATTCTGCGAGCAGGGTATTACTGGATAACTATGGAAAAAGACTGCTTCAACTTTGTTCTAAAAAGCCATCAATGTCAGGTGCACGGTGATTTGATTCATGCACCTCCAACAGAGCTCCATCCGATGTCAGCACCTTGGCCATTTGTTGCTTGGGGTATGGATGTCATTGGGCCGATCGAGCCAAAAGCTTCGAATGGGCATAGATTCATATTGGTGGCAATTGACTATTTCACAAAATGGGTTGAGGCCATCACTCTCAAGTCGGTCACCAAGAAAGCTGTGGTAGACTTTGTGCACTCCAATCTCATTTGCCGCTTTGGCATTCCTGCAACTATCATTACCGACAATGCTGCAAATTTGAACAGTCGTCTGATGGGAGAGGTATGTGAACAGTTCAAGATAACGCATAGAAACTCTACTCCTTATCGGCCAAAAGCCAACGGTGCCGTTGAAGAAGAAAATAAGAACATCAAGAAGATTTTGAGAAAGATGATTCAAAGCTCCAGGCAATGGCATGAAAAGCTACCTTTCGCATTACTCGGGTATCGTACCACAGTGCGTACATCAATTGGAGCGACACCGTACTTGTTGGTTTATGGTACTGAAGCTGTCATACCTGCAGAAGTAGAAATTCCTTCACTCCGGATAATTGTTGAAGCGGAGATTGAGGACAGTGAGTGGGTTAAGACCCGGCTAGAGCAATTGTCATTAATTGATGAATCGGATGGCCGCAGTTTGTCACGGGCAGTTATACCAACAAAGAATGGCCCGCGCTTATAACAATAAAGTGCGTCCCAGGAATTTTGAAGTGGGACAGCTGGTACTCAGACGCATTTTCCCTCATCACCAGGAAGCAAAAGGAAAGTTTGCCCCTAATTGGAAAGGTCCATACATAATCCGAAAGATACTGCCAAGAGGAGCACTGTATCTGGGAGACATCGAAGGAAATGACCCTGAAACAGCAGTCAATGCAGATGCAGTCAAAAGGTACAATGTCTAGGCCTCCTGCGATGATGGCTTTTGTGCAAATGAGACGACGAAGGCTTTCCTTCCCGCTACCCCAAACACTATCAATCCTTTGTAAACCCTTTGAGCCGGTTACGCTTCTTTGATCACCCTCTTTGGAACCCGGAAGTATTATTGAAAGAAAATCAGAGAAAAAGAAAAGAAAAGAAAAGAAAAGAAAAAGAAAAGAAAAGAAAAGAAAAAGAAAAGAAAAAGAAAAGAAAAGAAAAGAAAAGAAATAGAAAAGAAAAGGAAAAAGGGAAAAAGAAAAAAAAAGAAAACAAAAAGAAAACAAAAACAAAAACAACAAAACCAAATGTTTGGCCTGAACTACGTTTGACTTGATTCCGAAAGGATACGTAGGCAGCCTCTCCCGGAGGTTCAGTCACACCAAAAGAAAAATCCCAATTTCCCCCAAAAAAAATTAAACTGGGGCAGATGATATAATGGTTCGGCCATGAATCCGCCGAAATGGTTCCAAAGTTGTAGTTCCGTCCAAAATCCTTTTTACCCCAAAACCATGTCCAAGTCCTTCCGATCAATTGGCAAAAGCAGGGAAATGGAAAACGTTATTGTTGGAATCTGACACAATGCAAATTGAGAGAAATAAAATGAGAGAGTCTTATCGGTGAAAACCTTCGGGCACCATAAGGCGATGGTGAGTAGAGAAACCGAAAATGAGAGAGTACGCTTAGTGCAAAATCGCAAAGAGCACTATCGGGCGACGGTGAGAAGAGAAATGAGAGAGGTCGATTGGCAAAAACCCACAAAGGGCGCTGTCGGCCGAAAAGAAGACATCTCATCACTAAAAGAGTCCTGGCAAGGTTCCCTGGTTTTGAAATGCAGATCAATGGGTTCGCGAGAAGCTGGAAAGTTTGTGTGGGTTGGGCGTCCAGTCCAAGAAGCATGTCATGATCATTCGAAGCCAGCATGCATCACAGATAAGTCCTTCTTTTCCCCCGAAAGGGACGCTTCTCCTTAAAATCATATGCTTGCCTTTTGCATACTTTTTCCTTGAATCCCTTTCGGTTTGACTCTGATTCCGTAACTAGCACAAAGAAAAGGTGGCAGGACCGGTTTCACAGGGCTCCGCCTGGTCAGAGTCTAAGATAATACCGAGCCTCAGCGAGTGCGTCAGGCCAATCCCGACTGACCATAGTGGTTGATGCTTTCGAAGCAAAGACATTGGAAAAGAAAGAAAATCAAAGGCAAGGGTAGAATAAAGTGAAAAGGCCAGAGCCCACACGGGCGAGTCATCATGAAGTCCTAAGGCTGAACCCGGTCGGTTTGAAAAAAGATTCACCCTCAAGGCAAATGAGCTGCAAAGTTCTCAACAGAAATGGGGTCGGGGTCAAGCAATTGAGATGATCAAGGCCACAAAACCAACCACCGTTTCAAACTACTAAATTGTTCTTTGTTCGAAACGGGTCTTATTCAGAGCAACCGTGCAAGAAGCAGGTGCAACCCAAAAGAAATGAAATGCGCAAGCACTGAAACAGCTTTGCAGCAGGAAAACAACCAAAAAGGAAGTTCCCCCCCCCCCCCAAGTTATTTCATGTGTTTCGCTAAATAAAAAGGAAAACATATAAAGAGGAAAACAAAAGAAAAAAAATAAAAACAAAATAAAGAAAGAAAGGAAATAAAAATGAAAATCCCAAAAGAAAAACAAAACATGGTAGCATAGGATCCGATTCCTTAAATATCCCGGCCAAAACCCGAGGATCTCCCTGGCATAACCCAAGGAGCTTTTTCTTTTCAAATCCCGGCCAAAAAACCAAGGATCTCCCGGCCAAAAAACAGAGGAGCTTTTTCCTTCCAATCCCGGCCAAAAAGCCGAGGATCTCCCGGCTAAAAAATCGAGGAGCTTTTTCTTTCCGAATCCCGGCCAAAAAACCAAGGATCTCCCTGGCATAACCCAATGAGCTTTTTCTTTTCAAATCCCAGCCAAAAAACCGAGGATCTCCCGGCCAAAAACCGAGGAGCTTTTTCTTTCCAAATCCCGGCCAAAAACCCGAGGATCTCCCTTGCATAACCCAAGGAGCTTTTTTTTTCAAATCCCGGCCAAAAAACCGAGGATCTCCCGGCCAAAAAACCCGAGGAGATTTTTCCTTCCAAATCCCAGCCAAAAAACTGAGGATCTCCCGGCCAAAAAACCGAGGAGCTTTTTCTTTTCAAACCCGGCAAAAAAACCGAGGATCTCCCAGCCAAAAAATCGAGGAGCTTTTTTCTTTCCAAATCCCGGCCAAAAACCGAGGATCTCCCTACACAATCCTGATTTGATTTCTTAAGATATGGGTCACAACTAACTCACGAAATTTTTCTAGTGAAAACTGGGGCAGAAAATTTCGTTCGTTTGTTTGTTTTTGATATCTTAAGCAGGTTGACCTAAAAACGTAGGGTGCGACATGACCAACGGAACGAGTCTCAATCCAGAATCAAGAAAAAAAAAGAACAAAAAAGAAATGGGCTCAAATGTGAAGCAAGCAAGGGTGCGGATTGCTCAAAATCTTATTGAAGCCACAAGCTCCGCTGATCCTGTTTTGACCCAATGCTCCAGGAAGAAGTAAACACCTATAACTTGCGAGCATCAAGATTCAGATCGAAGTCCATAGCCAAATCAGCTAAGACTCAAGATCAAGTTTCAAGGGAATGATAGATAGGAATCATGTAACTCATAGTTGATAGGCATAGCTAGCTCAGCCTTGATTTTCCTTTTGGTGTAATAAGGAGGTCAGCAAGCAGTAGCAGCAGCAACATCAGTTAAATCACAGCTCCTGGTAGTCCCAGCTACCAAACCTTCCAGAACTACACTGACCTGATTCCTTTATAGCCAAGGATATGTAGGCAACCTTTGAAGCAGGGTTCGGTCAGACAGTTTTCAAAAATGCTTCTCATGGAATGCCAAGCTGGCAAAACTCTCTCATAATTGCTCATTTATCTTTGCCCGAAAACCCTTCGTGTCTCCGAGCAAAGAGGGGCAGCTGTGAGCACGTGATTTTTGCCTCGCTTGAACCATTCCTATAAAATTCTTAAAAATTAGGATTTTTCTTTATTATTTGAATTTTATGGAATTAATTGCATGATTTTGTTTGTTTGCATTTTGTGTGCATTTTTAGTTGGCATAATTCATAAAAAATATAATAATATAGTACTTTTGCATATAGAATTCAATTTTATAATTTAGTTAATTAATATTACCAAAAATAAGAGAAAAATAATAAAAATAGTCATTTTACATTTTTTGTGTAGCTTTCTTTTTAAATTAGGATTTAGTTTATTTTAGAAAAATTAATTAGTCTAATTTTGGAGTTAAATTAGGTTTTGTTAGTTTTAATTTTGCAAAGAAGAAAATAAAAATAAAAAAAAAAGAAGAAAAGAAAACCAACAAAAGAAAAATGATTAATTGAAATAAAGAAAAAGAAGAAGCAGGCCAGCTTATGTTTGGGCTTGTTTCAAGATAAGCCTCCAGCCCAAAAAATTAGAGAAAAAAAACCGGTTAATAACCCCAGCCCAAAAGCCCTTGATCCGGTCCAGCTTTTAAAAAAATTATACGACGTCGTTTAATGGCTCATCAATCACGACCGTTGGATCTCACCAATCCAACGGTCCGGAACTAACTAGGTTTGGGATATATAATTGCCGGATTCCCCCTCCCCTACCTCCTCTCATCGCCATCTCTAACACCCCTGATACAGACCACCTGGCACCACCGTCCTCCCACCGTCCGCCGCCGGCCGGAAATCGCCTCCGCCGGCGGCCAGTCTCCAATAACCCTGAAAATTACACCACTCCTTCACCTCATCTTCTTCATCACGAATCTAGCCCTTTTTTTCCTCGATCCCCTTCAAACCCTTCAAATAATCCAAACAGGGGTCGCCGCCTTCGCCGCCCACGGCGGCGCCACCCTCCAAATCTCCCCAAATCACACCATAGCCTCCTCTCCTCTTCCTCTTTCCAAATCTAAACTTCCTTTTCCTCAAATCACGGCCAAACGTCTCGAATTTTAAATCAAAAAGGCGACCCATCATTGACTTACCCCAAACGACCCCAAGTCCACACCCCTTGACGACCACAACTTGTTTATCCCAAATCCACAACCCCTTGCTTTCGAATCTTCCTCAAACACCTCAAATTTCAGATCGAAAATTGGGGAGCAGGAACCCTAATTCTTACAAATTGGGGATTAGTAGTTTCCAGACTATAATAGCCCTTAATTAGGTATTTTCTCGTGGAAAAACCTAATTAGGGACGATTATAGTCCGGATTTTTCCAAGAAAGAGCCACCAGATTCAAGTTTGGGTCAAATTATGAGGTATTTCATTTTTTGTTTTGTTTTTTTATTTTTATTTACTTTCTTTCCTGTTTTCTTTGGTTCATGATTTCTTTTTTTTTAGTTTTATTTTTTGTGATTAGGGTTCTGATTGTATGGTTTGCCCCATTTTTATTTTTGTTTGTGCGTTTAATTTCAATTATATTTGCCACTGATTTTCTTTAGGTTTTTAGGGTTATAGTTTTAATTTTGTTCTTTATTAATTCCACGTTTGCTGCTAATTTCCTTTAGGTTTTATTCATTTTTTTTATTGTTACAATATAGCTTCACTTTGAATTGTTGACTGTTTTATTAGTGCAGTAATAAAATTAGCTTTAGAACACAGTATTAATTAGAATTAATTTCAGCTCTGTTTAGAATTAGTTAGATTGATTAATCCATTTTTAGGAATTGTTTGGATATAGCTGAATTAGAATTGTTTGGTTTAATTATAGTCAAATTCTGACTAGGGTAAAAGGGGCTGGGGTTTAGTACAATTCAGTAATTTTAGTTGAAACGAGAACACCCTAGAATCTTCTAGAATAGGGCCTTGATGTAAATTTCAGTAGTGTTAGTGCAGTGACTTGAGAAACAAGTCAAAACTTTAGGGACTATTGAATAAAATCTAAAATAAAAGAGGGGGAAAAGGTGTGAGTGAGATCTAGAAGCTTCCCCTGAAGTTTGCCTATAAAAGGCGGCCTATCTGCCTTCTTTTCCAAGTTTGAACAATCTGAAAAAATTCCCAAAAAGTTTTTACATCTCTGAAAATTCTCCAAACTTCCAGCTTCTAATTTCCCCCCCAAAAATCCACCTCTACAAGTCTGAATCTCGAATTTGGATTTCAAAATCCCAAGAGGTTCAAATTTGAAGTTCTATAGTTCTAAAACCTTCTTTTAGCTTAAATTCTGTATAAAAACCAAAAAAAATAACAGAAAACTTTCAAAAAACCCCAAAAAATACTGTTCCTTTAGAAACCTTAGGTTAATTTTGATTTTCAGTAGTTGATTCACATCGTCTAACTCAATATCTAGTTGCTGAAGTGTTCTGGACATTCCTGGGTGTTCGTTGAGTGTATTTGGGTTGTATCAAGCTGACTTTGGCTATTCTCATTGGTGTTTTTCCCTCTGGGGGTCGTTCTGGGTTTGCTGTGGCCTGTTTTGATTTAGAAATTGACTACTGTTGGTCTATTGCTGCTGCTAACTCCTTCCTTTACTTTGCCGAATTCCAGGTACACTTGTTGTCCCTAATGATATGAAGTCTCACTCATTGTACATGACAATCGTGAAATCAATATGATGCAGCATTTCTACAATACGAATCTGTTTTTGTGTTCATTATTATTTTAATATGTAGCTGTAGTTTCATCTGAATAGATGTGTATTAATGTTAAATAGGACTATTTGTATTAATTAGGACTGTTTGGACTTGTTTGGTGATTAAACTGGAAAGCTTTTGGGACTGTTGATCATAGGACTGTTAACCTGTAAAGGACTGTTAAACCAATTCGATTTCATTCGCGAATCATCTGAGTTTTGTGTTTAGTAATGTTAGGTTGAGTTAGTTTGGGGCTGTTGTCCATGTCGTCAGATTTTACTTTAAAGTTGAGAGTCGAAAGCAGCCATTAGTATTGAGGCATGCTGGCCTATTAGAACTGTTGCAGTTAATGTGTAATTGTCTTAAAATGCCTCAATCTCTTCGGAATCAGTTCGTAAGTATTGCTAGGTGTTAAATTGTTGAAAGGTTAGTCATGTTGAAATGTCACAATTGTTTTTTAAGATTGGATTATGATTGATATGTAACCTGTTTGTCAGTTTAAATTGTTAGTCATCATCAGTTCATTTTAGGTCCTTTTGTTACTCTACTCATGTTTAATCCCTGTTTAAGTGTTAACAAATGTGAATGAATTTATAGGTGAATCACCATTAACCGATATCATATTCTGAGTAAAATAGATCATCAGGTCTTCTCTCTTCGTTTCATTGATAATATTAATTGAGCTTCGGCTCATGTCAGCTGGACTGTAAAGATTGGGCTCAACGCAGGCCAGCGAAAATAGCCAGGCCCATTGTCCTTTTAATTCAATCATTTCAAGGCCTAGGCAGTATAATTTTGGGCCTGGGCCCAAGGGCAATATCAGAAGCCCAAAGCTGGGGAAGCTCTAAATAAAACACAGCAACATGTACCTACTTCTTGGGCCCAACTTTCAAGGCCCAAAAACGCTAGAAGCCAAATTCCTTTAAAATCATATTAGGAATATGGGGGACTAATTTGCAATATAAATTTAGGTTTCCGAGTTAGGTAGCGGGTTCAAATTAAGAGGGTCCACCCTTTTGTTTGAATTCGGACTTGAATTCTAGGCCCGAATTTATAAATGCAAATAAATTAGGCCCTTTTAGAGACAAAAGAAAAAATAGAAAATCTTAGTTTGCTTTAGGTTGGCCTTAAAATAATAAAATGAGATGAGCCTCGCCAAACAAAATGCATAATTTGCGGGTCCCTCATTAAATGCTAAATTAAAATACTTAGAATCCGGGGCGTGCCGTTTAGCGAATTTCATGGCCCCCCCGCAAAGTAATAACACGTTAGTCGCTTTAGGCGCGCTTTTAATAATTTTACCTTCCTAAATACGGGTGTGCATTTCATGCAACCCAAATCCAAATCCCAAAACGTTGAATAAGAATGTGTCGAGGATCCGGGTGCATTTCATGTTGTCCGAAAACATGTTTTTAAACGACGTTCAATTTCTTAAAATTTAACTAAAGCGGTAAATAATCTTAAAATTGCACTATAGGTTGGAGCATATGCAAAAATTGGATTTTAGCCATTTATAATAATTTAAGCGACCGTGCTAGAACCACGGGATCCGGGGGTGCCTAACACCTTCCCTCGGGTCAACAGAATTCCTTATTCAGAATTTCTGGTTTGCAAACTCCGATTGGGAAGTCGAAATTTTCCTCGATTTGGGATTCAAGTTAAACCGGTGACTTGGGAAACCAAAAGCCAATCCTATCCCAAGTGGCGAATCTAAATAAATAAATAATCCCATTTCGATATAATGTCACTTTAAATGGAAAAACTCCCTTATACATTATCCTTCGGGGTAGGTGTGTAAAAAGGAGGTGTGACAGTACTCACAGACATAGGGTTGAATATAGGCGGATTAATCGAAAAGGTGAGAGATTTGAACCAAATCTGGTTCGAATCCCTTGAGATCCCATCAAGTAACATGAAAATCGAACAACTAGTAGAGGTAAGAGGTCGGATAAGACGGTAAATCACCAAATGATTCCATATCCGGTTGGGAATCAAAGGGATTTGGAGGGAGTTTTTGAGTGACGACGTTGTAGGGTTTGAGAGCGTCTGAGAGAGAAGAGAGGAGAAGAGGGCGGCGGTGTCTGAGAGAAATGGGTAGGGTTTTGGGGTTTGTTGGATTTAAAAGGTAAGAAATAACATGGACCGTGATCTCAAAGATCAACGGTCACGATCAGAGGGGGTTCTGGGTCGGGTTGGACGGGTATTTGGGTTGGGTTAGGTTAGGAAATTTAATTAAGAAGGGGGCTATGTTTTAAATACCTATTTAATTTAATAAAATAATTTTATAAAATAATTTATAAATGATAAAAGTGTGATTTGTGCATGAAAATGATTTAAAATAATTACTTAACATTATAAAAATATAAAAACTCATTTTCTATATAGATTAGATAATTATGCATATATATGGGCTATTATTGCAAAATATGCAATTATAGTCTTAAAAATACAAAAATGTAATTATAAAAAACCAATTAGAATAATTGAACACTTATATGGGCATAAATGATGAATTTAGATGATTAAATCATGAAAAAGTAATATGAGGGATAATTATTGAATATTTATATAATTAAAAATGCAGAAATAAATTGATTTAAGGCCTTTAAAAATTATAGAAAAATTGTAAAAACACTTGTGCATGTTTATAAATGCATGTACAATACTTTGAATGTATGTATGCATATTTAAAAATATATGAGGGAAAAATTGGGTATCAACAGCTGCCCCTCTTTACCTGGGAAGGATGAAAGAGTTTTCGGGTAAAGAAATGATGACCGATTTTGACCGAATGGGATGTTTTTTGAAGAATATAGGCCGCACCATGGTCTCTGAGCTGCATACATATCCCTTGTTTTATAGGAATTAGGCCATGTGTAGTTCTGGACCTAACGACGAATGAAGCCGATGGAGTTGTTATTGAAATGGTAGCAAGTTCCGGAAAGACTCCTTCTTAGGGGAGGATAGTATCATATGGATTTTATGCTAAGTCATGAATATGAGATGGATGTATCATACGGCAGATATCGGAATGGTCACTAAGTAAAAGTGGGTAATTGATGGGGTCGATTACGTTTGAAATAATGGTAAGGCACCAATGGAAACCGGAAGGGTATGTGGAAACCGGAGCGAAGGTTGCTCCTGTTTGAAGAACGGTTACTTCCTGAATTACCTGCAAAACTTAAAACACAACGCATGTGGGTATATAGAGTATTGCGGGAATTTAAACATGATGCAAATTCCCTTTGGACCATGAAGATTGTCTTTGGACGGTGAGGATGACGTCCTTAGATCAGACGTCCTGGTCCATGAACCATGAGATAAGGGATTCACAGGCAATGAAATGATGTCTTCGGGATATGAGAATGATGCGAACCATGACGCCTTTGAATAATGATGTGAATATGAGATATCCTCAGGCCATGAGGATGATGCCTTCGGACTATGACGCATTTGGACAAGTTGGCTATACATCAACCCATGCAGTGCAGAGACATGATACCAAAGGTATTAACAAGGCAATGCTTAGCCTCGTGCAGAGATTTAGGGCAGAGCTTAGCCCCGAGAGAAGAAGATAATGCAAAGTTAAAATAGAGCAACACTTATGCAAGGGAGGACAATGCTTGGTCTCATGAGATGGCAGTGCTTAGACTTATGCAAATAGGGAGGCAGGGCTTAGCCTCATGCAATAATCGAGACAGATCTTAGTCCCATGCAAAGAGAAGGCAGTGCTTAACCTTATGCAAATATGGAGGTAGGGTTTAGCCTCATGCAAGAATCGAGACAGAGCTTAGTCTCATGCAAAGAGAAGGCAATGCTTAGCCTTATCCAATTTTGGAGGCAGGGCTTAGCCTCATGCAAGATTTTAGACAGAGCATAGTCTCATGCGAAGGGAAGGCAATGCTTAGCCTTATGCAAATAGGGAGGCAAGGCTTAGCCTCATGTAGGATTTGAGACAAGGCTTAGTCTCATGCAAAGAGAAGGCGGTGCTTAGCCTTATGCAAGTATGGAGGCAAGGCTTAGCCTCATGGAAGATTGAGACAAGGCTTAGTCTCATGCAAAGAGAAGGCAGTGCTTAGCCTTATGCAAAGGAGAGGCAGGGCTTAGCCTCATGCAAGATTTGAGACAAGGCTTAGTCTCATGCAAAGAGAAGGCAATTCTTAGCCTTATGCAATGAATGAATAACAAATAGGAGTAGAATATTCCTTAGCTTGGAGATATATTTGCGTCTGGTGGCCTGATCGATAGTGATTTTAATACGTGTATATTTGCGGATACTCCTATTATGTTCACCGTGCCTGCATCCAAAGAAAATTTGTGAGTTTTGTAGGGGGGAGGTTGGTTTGTGCCTTCGTCTGCTTGCTTTGCTTTGCTCTGTTCTAGAGGCCCTATTCGAGTTACCCTGAGTAACACCTGGCGGCCATAGGAATAAAGTTTTTGAAAATATGCACTTATTGATGGAATAGAGTTATTTTTAGAAAACATAGTGATACGTAATATCATGTAATTTAGATGATCTAATGACTGTAACACTTTTTTAGAGACATTGCAGCTTCCTTGCGATAGAATTTTGAGGGTCCTCCTCAAAATTCTACCCCAGTTTGATCTTTCGGTCATTCTACGTGCAGCAAAGTTATTGGATATGCTCCGGAATTTTAAGAATCTTTCTCAAAATTCTGCCCCAGTTACTTATTCGATTTCTGAGTTTCCGGCGTATGATGGTGTTGGCTGGACTTGCTCTAGAATTTCAAGGGTCCTCCTCAAAATTCTGCCCCATTTTCTAATTCTAAAGGAAAAGGGAAATTTTATTAAGATCTGACCGAACCCACAGGGCTGCCTACATGACCCCTCTTAAACGAGAATCAGGTCAAGCGTAATTGTCAAGCCCCAACCTCGGGAGGCGCGACCGGCGCTCAATCGAGTGAACCCAACTGAGCAAGCCTTATTAACACTTTCTACCCAACTCAATACGATTAAGGAAACCAAGCTTTCATTTATTTAGAGAATAGCAAAATTGAACATTCACATTGTTAATTCATTGTCATGTCACCAACCTTAAATAATGACTAAGTTCCCAAGATTTCATACAGTTATAGTTTATATGAACTAGAGTATAGAGTTACAACATAGTTCATTGACCCATCCAACACCTGTACATAACCCACACAAACGTCTACGGAGCCTCTATGGATACAAAAGACAAATTATGACAACGCCGGCAACAAGGCCCCAGCTATACCTCAAAAGTGGAAGTCTACAACAAAAGATGTACAACAAATCCCCTTGAAGGAAAAAGGGGCTCACCAAGACTTTGAGAGGAGGACACCCCGCTACGCACGATTGGCACCGTCCACTATAGAGCCACCTACATTCATTTAAAAATGTAGCGCCCCCGGCAAAAGGGATGTTAGTACCATGGAATAGTACTAGTATGCATAACTAAACACCATCTAGTTAGAAAGAACTATCATACAAGAGCAAGGAAATCACAAGTAAAACTCAAAAGCTTTAAACGACCACCACATCATCAAATAAAAGAATCACATAACTTTCACATAATTTTCCATTGCTTTTAGTTTGGGGCATTTCATACTGTTCATCATTGTTTGCAATTCCACCGCTATCTTGAGAGGAGTCCAATCTCGACCCGATCGGCTAGGTTGCCTCATTGGAGACATATACTTCAATCACAATCTCATTTTCCTTTTCCGGAATTCAATATCAGCACATTACCACCATGTGTGCGGCATGGCGTCCTATCTCGGCCCGATCGGCTAGGCCGCCTTACCAAGGTGTTGTTCCTTTCTCATTAACCATCTCTTTTCAATCTTTGTTTCACATATATCATTTCATAGGCACTTGGGGCCACAACTATCACGTCATTTTTTTTGGCACTTGGCCACATTTCAAATCATTCCCAATTTCAATGTTAGCTTTGCAATTTAGGATAATAGGTGCACACAAGAGCAATTTAAATTGTAAGCATAGATAAGATTTCACATAGATTGCAAAACAAATGCAGTTTCAATCTTGGTTTAAGGTCTAAGCATTGCGATACATGATACACATTCTTCGCACCCTTTTAAGTTATCAAGAATAGCACATTGATCTTATTGAGACACACCTTTCACGAATATAAAAATGCAACACCAATTCATGTGAAATAACAATCAATACATCAATCCAACCTTAATCTTACCGCATTTACACAACACCAACGGAGCTCAATTTCTAAAAAGAGGGGGTTTTAGCCATACATACCTCAATAGTGCTTTCCTTAAATTCTTACAAAGTTCCGGGACTCTTTGCAACTTAAATCTATTTTATAGGAATTACAAATCGGACCAAGAATTAGAGACATGATTAAGATTCTAGTTCATTTGAAAATATTATCAAGCATTAGGTGTGCATTGTGGTCTTAGGTCCCTTTTGTGAGAGATTTCTTCAATCTTATACTCCAATTTCTATCTTTTTAGTTCCCAACTTCCCCATACCCCATTATCTTTTATGCATGCAAGATTATCAGCCCTTATGCCCATGAACCCACTTGCTAATCACTTATTTTAATAGAAATTTCGAAATTATAGATTAGGGCACAAGTTCTTACCTCTTAGGGTGAAGACCTAGTGATTTCACTTGATAATCTTCAAGGATTTGGGGCAAGAATTGAGTGGGAACTTGATGAAGATCACTCCCTCTCTCTCTAGACTTCCTCTCTCACTCTATATGTAGTAAAATATCAGAAAATGGGACTAATGGGGGTGTTTTTAATGGGATGGGGTCGGGTTTTAAAAGTTAGAAAATAGGAGCCCCGACACAACATGTGATCCCGCGAAATGGACCGCAAAAATGGCTTCAGAAACCTGAACAAACTGCCCGGGTATGCGACAGGAATGCGGTCTGCATACTTGTTCTCTGGTGGCATAATGCACCGCAGAACTTCCCCACGCAAAATTCCAAGGGGATTATGCGATGACTATGCGGCCTGCATATTGATCATGCGATCGCATAGTTGGCCGCATAGTTGACCTCAAAATTACCATCAAACTATCCGACTCTGCGGCGACTATGCGGTCCGCATAGCTATTATGCGACCGCATAATGGACCGCATAAATGCACTTTTCTGGAAAACATTTGTCTTTAACTTTTTAATGCATAGATCAGTACAAATTTCTAACACGTATTCCTAACTTGGCACTACAAGCTCTCGGGTTTTGAGTAGAAATTTTCACGGGGCCTTACATCCTCCCCCACTTAGGATCATTCGTCCTCGAATGAGGATCAAGGTTCACTTATTAGCAATCTTTATGCAACCTCAGCTTTTCACAATCATGGAATATATCAACAATCCAAAATTTGGCTAACTCCTTAAATTTCCAAAAATTTTGCCAGAGTTACCTTTGTATCTAGGCCTATCCACCTGTCAGAGAGCCCCAGAAACATATCCTAACACCATATACATATTCCATAGACATAACATAACCTGTACAATACTAACCATTGCCGCATAGGCAGTCATATAACCAAAACGAAACAGAATAGTTTTACATAGATCAAATCAAGGATACAGAGTTCATAGGGACCAAATGCATGAAAAATATTACATGGCTATACAAACAAATGTGGGTACTTCCTTCTCATTTCTTCCTCGGCTTCACAAGTGGCTTCCTCAACCTGCTGGTTTCGCCATAACACCTTTACGGAGGCAATTTCCTTATTTCTCAATTTCCGGACTTGCCTGTCAAGAATGGCAACTGGAACTTCTTCATATGACAGTTCTTCATTAACCTCAATAGTTTCAACTGGCACAATAGTGTACGGATCTCCCACGACCTTCTTCAACATAGACACATGGAAGACTGGTGTACCACTGACATCTCGGGTGGCAGCTCGAGCTTGTATGCCACCTAACCAATCCTGTGAATCATTCTCTATGGTCCGACATACCTTGGACTCAATTTTCCTTTCTTCCCAAACCGCATGATACCCTTCATGGGGGAAACCTTCAAAAATACCCAATCATCTTCTTTGAACTCCAAATCTCTGCGACGAACGTCCGAATAAGACCTTTGGCAACTCTGAGCAATTTTCAACCATTCCTTGATAATTTTGACTTTCTCCATGGCCCGGTGCACAAGATCCGGCCCTATCAATTCAGCCTCTCCAACCTCGAACCACCCAATGGGAGACCTACATCTCCTACCATACAATGACTGAAATGGCGCCATCTGGATACTAGCATGGAAGCTGTTGTTATAGGAAACTCTATGAGTGGCAAATGATCATCCCAACTACCTTTGAAATCAAGATCACAAGCACGCAACATGTCCTCAAGCGTCTGAATAGTCCGCTCTGCTTGCTCGTCGATCTGAGGGTGAAAAGTTGTGCTAAGATTTACCTGCGTGCCCAAACCTTGTTGAAATTTCTTCCAAAAGTTGGCTGTGAACTGAGCCCCTCTATCTGAAATGATTGAGATTGGAGTACCATGCAACCTGACTATTTCCTTGATATACAACTGAGCATACTGTTCCGCTGTGTCGGTAGATTTGATTGGCAAGAAGTGCGCTGATTTCGTGAGTCGATCCACGATCACCCAAATTGAGTCCAACTTGTGCGGAGTGCACGGTAACCCTACCACAAAATCAATGTTGATCATCTCCCATTTCCACATTGGAATTTTTATGCTTTGAGCCAATCCACCGGGCCTTTGATGTTCGGCCTTCACTTGTTGACAGTTCGGACATCTTGCCACAAAGGTCGCCACCTCCTTTTTGATGTTGTTCCACCAATAAACATCCTTGAGATCATGATACATTTTTGTAGAACCTGGGTGCACAGAATACCTGGAAGTGTGAACTTCTACCATGATCCTTTCCAGAAGACCTTCAATATTCGGAACAGATAGGCGGCCTTGGTACCGTAGGGTACCATCATCCATGCCAAAGGAAAAAGCTGTGGTCTTATGTTTATGAATTCCCTCCTTCAGCTGTGCTAATAATGGGTCGTTGAATTGCTTCTCTTTCACCTCCACCACAAGCGATGATTCATCCCTATTCTGCAAAACTATCCCTCCTTCATTAGAGTCCGCAAGGCGAACTCCCAAACTAGCCAATTGATGAACTTCCCGGGCCAACGGCCTTTGATACGCCTTCAAATGAGCCAAACTTCCCATAGATTTTCGACTAAGAGCGTCCGCCACAACATTAGCCTTTCCCGAGTGATAGAGAATATCAATGTCATAGTCCTTGGGTAACTCTAGCCATCTTCTTTGTCTCAAATTCAACTCCTTCTGCTTGAAAATATATTGAAGGCTCTTGTGGTCCGTGAATACATCCACATGGACCCCATATAGATAATGTCGCCAAATCATTAGAGCAAACACCACTGGCGCAAGCTCTAAGTCATGGGTTGGATTGTTCTTTTCATGATTCTTGAGTTGCCTAGAAGCGTAGGCTATAACCTTGCCGTGTTGCATTGACACACACCCAAGCCCGATCCTTGAAGCATCGCAATACACCACAAACCCCTCTGTACCTTCTGGCAGGGTTAATACCGGTGCTGAAGTCAATCTTGATTTCAATTCTTGGAAGCTCCTTTCACAAGCATCGGACCACTGGATCTTAACAACTTTCTGTGTCAATTTAGTCAAGGGAGAGGCAAGAGTAGAAAACCCCTCCACAAACCTTCTGTAGTACCCAGCCAAACCCAAAAAACTGCAAATCTCTGTTGGAGTGGTAGGTCTAGGCCAATTCTTCACTGCTGCAATCTTTTGAGGATCAACCCTAATTCCTTCCTTGGAGATGACATGACCCAAGAACGCGACGGAATCAAGCCAAAATTCATATTTCAAAAATTTTGCATACAGTTGGTGTTGCTGAAGAGTCTGCAAAATTGCCCTGAGATGGTTAGCATGATCCTCTCGACTTCGGGAATACACAAGAATATCGTCAATGAACACTATCACAAAGGAGTCTAGAAAAGGCTTGAAAACTCTATCCATAAGATCCATGAAAGCTGCCGGGGCATTTGTTGTCCCAAAAGACATCACCAGAAATTCAAAATGCCCATACCGAGTCCTAAAAGCTGTTTTAGAAATATCCTGCTCCCTTATCTTCAATTGGTGATACCCGGACCGCAAGTCAATCTTTGAGAAACATGTAGCACGTTGCAATTGATCAAACAAGTCATCTATCCTTGGTAGAGGCTATTTATTTTTGATTGTGACTTTGTTAAGTTGCTGGTAGTCAATACACATCCGCAGCGACCCATCTTTCTTCTTTACAAACAAAACCGGTGTGCCCCATGGTGACACACTTGGCCGGATGAAACCCTTTTCTAACAAATCCTTCAATTGTTCCTTTAGCTCTTTCAATTCTGTCGGTGCCATTCTGTAAGGTGGAATTGATATAGGCTGCGTGCCTGGCATCACATCGATCCCAAAATCA
This sequence comes from Nicotiana attenuata, assembly GCF_001879085.1. Taxonomy (NCBI): domain Eukaryota; kingdom Viridiplantae; phylum Streptophyta; class Magnoliopsida; order Solanales; family Solanaceae; genus Nicotiana; species Nicotiana attenuata. Next base: position 7,957,279 of record NC_031998.1, read on the forward strand.
ATCTCCTTGTCTGGTGGTATCCCAGGGAGCTCATCTGGAAAGACATCCGGAAATTCATTCACAAATGGCACGGACTCAAGGCTATGTGCCTCGCCATCGGTGTCCGTAACCCGAACTAGATGGTAGATACACCCCTTCTTGATCATCTTTGCGGCCTTAAGGTAAGAAATAAACCGACCTTTAGGCACTACATTATCCCCCTCCCATTCAACAACGGGCTCACTAGGAAACTCAAGCCTCATAATTCTAGTCCGACAATCAAGCTTGGAAAAACATGAATAAAGCCAATCCATTCCCATTATTACATCAAAATCGACCATCCCCAATTCAATAAGATCGGCCATGGTATCCCTACCAGGTACCGTGACAACACAACCTCTATAAACTCGAGCAGCCGTAATTGACTCACCAACCGGAGTATATACCAAGAATGGCTCATGAAGCTGATCCGGTTCTATCCCAAGTTCCATTGCAACAAAAGGGGTAACATAGGACAAGGTGGAACCGGGGTCAATAAGTGCATACACATCATGAGATTAGACAGTCAGAATACCTGTAACAACATCTAGAGAAGCCTTTACAGTCGGGCGACCACTCATAGCATAGAACCGGCTGGGTCCTCCCGAACTCTGCGCACCACCCCTAGCTGCACCACGCCCCGCGGTGCTGGGGTACCTCGAGCTGGAGAGGGGGCTGAAGATGTAGTAGCTGCGGGGCTGGCTGGCTGTGCGATGCCCCTGCCCGCTCCCTGGCAGGATACAATACAATGCCTTTGAATATGACCCCTCATCCCACACCCATAGCATACGGGTAAATCCAAGTAGCAAATCCCTGAGTGCACCTTTTCGCACCTGGGTCACGGGGACCTCTTCTGCTGCCGGGATCTCTCTCCTGACCGACCCCGCTGGTGGGATCCCCTGTCGCCCTCAGTAGGCCTGAAACGACTCCACTGTTGTTGCTGGTTGGGCCCTGATGGCGGTGCACTGTCTGAAGACTGTGCAACAGACTGGGTCGGCCCTGATGATCCTCCCCGGAAAGCTGATCTTCCCCCACCTAGTGACTCACCCATGTTGCCCGTAGACCGGGTCTTTCTGTTACCCTCTCTCTCCATTCTGTTTTCAGTTTACGATTCTCCGTGGCCTGAGCAAATGCCACCATCTTCCCATCATGTCAGAATTCAAGGCAGCCGTGGAAGCCTCATTAATAGTCAAAGGATTAAGGCACTGAACAAACCGACGCACCCTAGCCTTCATTATGGGCAACATGTGAATAGCATATTTGGACAGGCGGGCAAACTCCATATGGTACTTCCACACACTTCTGCTACCTTGCTTCAGATTCTCAAACTCTACTGCACGGGCTGCCCTTGTCTCAGCAGGCAGGAAATGATCTATAAAGGCATCGGCAAACTCGCTCCACATCGCCAGAGGGCTCCCCTCCTCACGGGAATCTTCCCACAACTCAAACCACGAATAGGCCACCCAATCAGACGGTAGGCAGCTAACTCTACTCCCTCTATCTCAATTGCGCGCAAAACCCTGACGGTCTTATGCATCTCATCAATAAAATCCTAAGGGTCTTATTCCGGATTGGCACCCGTAAACACTGGAGGGTCTAACTGAAGAAATCTGTTCACCCTAGAACTGGTAGAATCCCCTTGCTGGCTAGATGAACTCGGTGCAGCACTTGACCTCTGGGCCTGAGAGGCCACTAGCTGAGTCAGCATCTGAATAGCTCCCCAAAGATCCCCATCAGAAATACCAGAATCGGAAGCTGGGGCTGGAGGCGGAATAGGAGTATCAATGGGAGGGATAGTTGTACCCCCCGTAGGTGTAGGAACTGAGGTAGTCTGCTCCGGAATAGAAGAATCAGGCAGGGTGAAAGCAGTGCGATTATCCTCACCCGCAGTATCAAGTAGTGAATCATCAGCCACTCTTGGGGTGGCACTGGCTCCTTGGCCAATTCTGGCTTTCTTCTTAGGTGCCATGTACTGAAAATTGAAGGAATGCACTAGTTAAAGGATGAATAATTTCACTATTGCCGCACGATCCAGAATATCAAAGAAGGGTGTTATTCCTAAATGCCCGAGTGGCCTCCAACTTATACATGTGGTCGACTACACACCGATAAGGACTCTACTAGACACGGCTCCGAGACATCCAAGGACACTTTAAAACCTTAGGCTCTGATACAAAGTTTGTCACGCCCTAACCTCGGGAGGCGCGACCGGCGCTCAATCGAGTGAACCCAACTGAGGAAGCTTTATTAACACTTTATACCGAACTCAATACGATTAAGGAAACCATGCTTTCGTTTATTTAGACAATAGCAAAATCAAACATTCACATTATTAATTCATTATCATGTCACCAACCTTAAATCATGACTAAGTTCCCAAGATTTCATACAGTTATAGTTTAGATGAACTAGAGTATAGAGTTACAACACAGTTCATTGACCCATCCAACACCCGTACATAACCCACACAAACATCTACGGAGCCTCTATGGATACAAAAGACAAATTATGACAAGGCGGGCAACAAGGCCCCAGCTACACCTCAAAAGTGGAAGTCTACAACAAAAGATGTACAACAAATCCCCTTGAAGGAAAAAGGGGCTCACCAAGACTTTGAGAGGAGGACACTCCGCTACGCGCGATCGGCACTGTCCGCTATAGAGCCACCTACATTCATTTAAAAATGTAGCGCCCCGGCAAAAGGGACGTTAGTACCATGGAATAGTACTAGCTTAATTTTCACATAATTTTCCATTGCTTTTAGTTTGGGGCATTTCATACTGTTAATCATTGTTTGCAATACCACCGCTATCTTGAACGGAGTCCAATCTCGACTCGATCGGCTAGGTTGCCTCATTGGAGACATATACCTCAATCACAACCTCATTTTCCTTTTTCGGAATTCAATATTAGCACATTACCACCATGTGTGCGGCATGGCATTCGATCTCGGCCCGATCAGCTAGGCCGCCTTACCAAGGCCTTGTTCCTTTCTCGTTAACCATCTCGTTTCAATCTTTGTTTCACACATATCATTTCATAAGCACTTGGGGCCACAACTATCACGTCATTTTTTTGGCACTTGGCCACATTTCACATCATTTCCCAATTTCAATGTTAGCTTTGCAATTTAGGATAATAGGTGCACACAAGAGAAATTTAAATTGTAAGCATAGATAAGATTTCACATAGATGGCACAACAAATGCAGTTTCAATCTTGGTTTAAGGTCTAAGCATTGCAATACTTGATACACATTCTTCGCACCCTTTTAAGTTATCAAGAATAGCACATTGATCATATTGAGACACACCTTTCATGAATATAAAGTTGCAACACCAATTCATGTGAAATAACAATCAATACATCAATCCAACCTTAATATTACCGCATTTACACAACACCAACGGAGCTCAATTTCTAAAAGAGGGGTTTTTAGCCATACATACCTCAATAGAGCTTTCCTTAAATTCTTACAATGTTTCGGGACTCTTAGCAACTTCAATCTATTTTATAGGAATTACAAATTGGACCAAGAATTAGAGATATGATTAAGATTCTAATTCACTTGAGAATATTATCATGCATTAGGTGTGCATTGTGATCTTAGGTCCCTATTGTGAGAGATTTCTTCAATCTTATACTCCAATTGCTATCTTTTTAGTTCACAACTTCCCCATACCCCATTATCATTTATGCATGCAAGATTATCAGCCCTTATACCCACGAATCCACTGGAACTTAACAGCTTTCTGGGTCACTTTAGTCAAGGGAGAGGCAAGAGTAGAAAACCCCTCCACAAACCTTCTAACACGTATTCCTAACTTGGCACTATGTGCTCTCGGGTTTTGAGTAGAAATTTTCATGGGGCCTTACAGTAGTTCAGTTACATCATATGAAGGAATGTAAACGATCTAAACATAGTATCTCTTGACTGCGTCTGAATTAGTTGGTTTCGGCCAAACTTCTCTGTCCATTTCTACAAGTATGAGTGCTCCTCCTGTTAGCACCGGTGAACCATGTAAGGACCTTGCCCGTTGGGAGAGAATTTCCCTTTGGCTTCATCTTGATGCGGGAAGATCTTCTTCAACACCAATTGTCCCGGTGCGAATTGTCTTGGTTTGACCCTTTGTTGAAAGCTCTGGACATTCTGTTCTGATAAACCTGACCATGACATACTGCGTTCATTTTTTTCCGTCTATAAGGGCAAGTTTCTCATAGCGGCTCCTTATCCATTTTGCATCACTGAGTTCGGCTTCCTGTATGATCCTTAAAGAAGGAATTTCTACCTCGGTTGGAATGACAGCTTCGGTACCATAAACCAGTAAATAGGGGGTTGCCCTAGTTGACGTGCGGATCGTAGTGCGGTACCCCAATAGGGCGAAGGGTAACTTCTTGTGCCATTGTTTGTAGTTTTCTACCATCTTCCATAGTATCTGGTTGATGTTCTTATTGGCAGCTTCCACACTTCCATTCATTTGAGGCATGTATGCTGTAGAGTTTTTGTGCTTGATTTTGAAGGTTTCACACGTCTTTCATCAGGTCACTATTGAGATTGGCGGCGTTATCAGTGATAATAGACTCGGGAACCCCGAATCGTCAAACAATACGATCTTTTACAAAATTTGCAACGACTTTCTTGGTCATAGCCTTGTATGATGCAGCTTCTACACGTTTCGTGAAGTTCTCAATAGCCACTAGAATGAACCGGTGCCCGTTAGAAGCGGTGGGCACAATTGGACCGATCACATCCATTCCCCAGGCAGCAAAAGGCCAAGGTGCACTAGTTGCATTGAGCTCATTTGGTGGTACCTTTATCATGTCTGCATGTACCTAGCATTGGTGGCATCTCTGGACGTACCAGATGCAGTCTGTTTCCATTGTCATCCAAAACTATTCATATGTGGTCCACAAGTTCCGGCATGTATCTTTGTTTATCCTGAAAATAGTAATAACAATTAAATTTGGGGTTCTAAAAATACGTGATCTATTTTTATGCGGTTGTTAAGCAGTTGATGCTATGTGAAAGACTTAGAAACGATATTAGAGCTTGGGGGCAAGGAAATAACCAGGCCGAATGACTAATAGTTGGGGACTCGAGCTTGTCGATTCGGGGGCCTCGAGGTTCCGATGCTTGGCTGGGAGCTATTGAAGGTAGTTGGAGAGCGACTAACAGTTATACAAAAATCAACAAAGGCTCTTTATGGCCAATGATAAGCAATAAATTATGAACAATAATGAAGATAATAAATGGGAGCAATAATATCAAGAAAATTTGTTAGAGAGCAGAGAGAGTGTTCTTGTGTATTTTGATATGGAGCAACCGATCCTTTACAAAATGACAAGGATCCCCTTTATATATGAGGGGAATCCCAACATAGTACAAAATGCATTAATTACAACGATATGGAGATGGGACAGCTAGATGATGCCCTAATTCTGGTTTAGAGTAGCCCACTAGACTTTGTCAACCCTACCTGTGTGCCTTGGGAATTCCCCGTTTCTACCATAGCCGGGGTCAACATTGTCCCAAGGTCGAGCGTCGACGAACCTCGAGGGAGGAAACTCGGCCGTATCCTAGTAGCATCGAGCCTTCGAGTTGATCTTCTTAGGTGCCTCGATGACGAGGAATTGGACCCTCCGATATCACCGTATAGAGATAGTCCCCGCGTTTCTTGGAGAGGAGCGATAAGAAACGATTTTGACATCCAACTCTTCGGACTTCCCATGATGATGTCATATTGACAATATCACACTTATGACGTAAGCCTTTGCGATAACCGGGACATCGCATGGACTTGTCTTTTTAGCGTCATTCAATGCGCTGCCTATTCCCATTCTTCAAAGCGACAATATTGCTGTCCATTCAGTTTTCAATAACGCATTGATTGCGCCTGCCAATCCTTTCAAGGGCATTGATAGCGCCGTCGGTTGCATTTTTCAAAAGAGTATTGATTGCGCCTGCCAGTTACTCTGCCCTTTTTCTATAAAATGGGGCTTTCTGGAGACAATTTCTCATTCAAGTGTTCTTCAATCAGCCTTTCTCCCATTTTTCTCTCCATCCTCATCCACTGACATTTCCTATGTCTGAGGCACGTGGCCTTGAAGTTGGTTGGCGGCATTCTCACCAGCTATACCATGGCCTTTTACCGGGGTCCCTCCTCATCGGGCGAGATTGCGCCAACTTGTTGTTGTTGTTGTTACTGCTGTCGCCATTGAGTTGAGACGAGGGGATAGTAAGGACGATCTCTTCTGTCTTGGGAAGGTGTTTGGACTATATACCGCTGCTCAAGAGGGCGTTCGGACTATACACTGCTGCTTACCCTCCTACCTTGGCCTGGTGTGGCACTTCACCCCTTTTGCTTTTCGTGGGGTGAAGTGATACCTCTGGCCGGTAGCTTGCATGGCACAATGTCCCAAGAAGTGGACTCAAAGTAGCCGTGCAAGTGAGGCCGACGCCCGCCAAGTCTTCTACCGGGCCGTGATCTTCCTGGCCTGGGGAAAGCCTTTGCTCTTTGGCGGGCTATGGCCTTTTTTCATCCCTTTCTGCCTCTTTTCTTTCCTCTTCTTCATCTTCCCACATTCCTCTTCTTCATCTTCGCCCTTGGAGATGTCATTCTAGGGGACAGAGATGAGACCCCCGAGGAGGTGGTGGTCGAAGATGCTGCCGCTGAGGAAGCATACCTGAGGGGATGGTGCTTGTAGATACTGCCATCGAGGGTGAACCCTCGAGAAGAGATTAGACTCTAGGCTTTTCTTGCATATGTACCTTTTTTTCTTCTTTGTTTCTGTGTAAGGACCCCTTGTGGGCTTTTGTAATCATATGTAAGGACCCCTCGTGGGCGTTTGTAATCGAATGTTTATGAATGAAAAATGTTCCTTTAATTTGTCTCTGACGCATACTAATTTCCCTTTATTTATGCTCGTGTAGAATCTAAGTGCATGACCCCATCTGTTGGTGCAAATGTCCAGCCCGGGTTGGACTGATAAACTCGGGTTGTCGGGACCCTGACCTCGAGTCGAATGAGAGTAGGGCTTTGAACCCCTAAATCGAGACATAGCCTTTTGACCCTGCGATAATCGTCAAGGGGGGATTCGCCCGAAAGCTCGAGAATGGAGATTGCCTTTAAGCTTTCGAGAGCAGTCCCTGAGTGGGGGTTCGTTCAAACCCGGACCACCCGGAAACTTGCTTTGAACATAGCGTAGATAGCCTTAAGGCATTATAGATAGATCCCGGACGAGGGTCTACCTGAATTTAGATGGCACCCTGAGACCAAGCCCATATGAGTTGAGTTTAAATGCTTATTTCCTTGAATCCTAACTCCTTTTTGACGGAAGTCCTCGAGATCAGGTACCACCTCGAGACTTGTAATGATTTTATTGGCTTCCTGGAGCCTAACCTTTTTCTGATGGAGGTCCTCGAGGTCGGGTGGCGCCTCGGGGCTTGCGATGATGCTGTTGGCTTTTTAGAGCCTAACTTTCCTTTGATAAAGGTCCTCAAGGTCGGGTACCACCTCGGGGCTTGTGACAATGTCGTTGGCTTCTTAGAGCCTAACTTCCCTTTGACGGAGGTCCTCGAGGTCGGGTACCACCTCGGGACTTGTGACGATGTCGTTGGCTTCTTTGATCCTAACTTCCTTTTGAGGGAGGTCCTCGAGGTTGGGTACCACCTCAGGACTTGTGATGATACAGGGATCTCCGTTCCCAAAACATTACATACCGTCGCCTAATGTACGATATGGCCGCAAGGCTATCGGGGCGATTCCGCCGGCGCCGCTTCCTGAAGTGATACCGGTTGGTGTTTTTAATCGGCCTCTGAGGCAGGCGGACCGTCTCCATTTTTTCCATATATATATGGCTCTTTCTGCCTTTCTGGAGATCCCACCATTCTATGTAGTTACCCTTTTGTTCCTGCGTCAAACCTTCCATTATTTCAGTACTAACGCACTTGCACAAGTTCCTACTTTAGTTCTCTAATTTTGCCATAGCCATGACAGCTACATCGGGGTTTGTCCGGCAGAGAGGGGAGAGTTCTGCCTCCGGTATTCAGGACCAATGAGAGCATACCTTGAAGATTACTTCTTCGATAAGAGAGGGACACCTTGAGTCGGTGAGGAAAGACTATGGATGGGGGAAAAGGTAGTACTGCAGGTACCTTCCCCGGATGAGAGTATTGCGGACCATACCGAGGGGTTTATATGAATGTGCTTACGTATCGTTTCACACTGAGCCCCCTTGATAGGGTCGTGCTTGATTTCTATTGAAAGTATCAGGTTACCATGGCGCAGATTCACCCGTCATTTTGGCGGATAGTGTTGATGATGAGGTTCTTTTGCGAAGAAGGCAGGGCTTGAATTTACACTTAGTCATCTTATCAGGCTATACCGACCTTTTCATCATCGAGGTCTGCTAGCCTTACGATGCCGGTCGATTACGCCTTTTGTTGTTGATGACGAGGAAGATGGAGATCGGGAGCGGATGAGTCAATTTGTCCGATTACGGACCGCTGACATTGTCCCCATGGAGCTTATGCCATTCCCTTCTTGTTTTTTCCTACAGCGGTTTCATGGGCGTCGGGCGACGTTCTTGATTTGCCGGATTGGGTTCGAAAGTTGGTGACCCACTCAACTTGCGATGAGTGCAAGTGGCCAGCTTTGTCCCGGGGCAGATGGGAAGCAAAACATCATGGTGCGTGTTGTGCTATTTTTGCCTTTCCCTTCCTTCATTTAGAGAGGTACTTTCCCTTTCTGCGTATTTATCTTGCTGTTGCAAGCATTGGAGAGCCTTACGAGGTGAGACCGCGCCCCTTTGGAGAGGGGGACGGGTCGCTAGCTTCCGGGCTAAAGAACGGCAACAATCAGCGAGAGATGCCCTTACAGGGCGATGGCGCTCAAAGCAAGGCGAAACTAGACCGGGGCTCCAGAGTGGAAGCATGGCCTGAGCCTGCCGCGTCCGTGGTTCCTGGTTTTGGGAAGGTGGTTTCTCCGTTGCTGTCGCATTCTTTTTTCGTCGATAGCGCTTCGAGGGAAATTAGAAACACGGGGTCGCATACGTCGAGCGACCGTGCCTCGACCGGAGTTGACTCTTTCGGAGCTGAGGGAGTTAGGTTAGCAGATGTGCACTCGGCCTTCGTGGAAGCCCAGCGGCCTCACTTCGTGGTGAGTTTCTGCATAGGTCTTTTGAGTTTTTGCGTCTTCCCTTCCTTATTGGGTTTTCTTTTTTAGGCCTTCGACAAGCATAAGTTCGGGCTGCGTCATCGTGAAGCCAGGCTGCGGAAAGCTCTGGACGAGGAGAGATCCCTTAGGCTCCTTCGCGATGAAAAGGAAGTCGAGTTGGCGCGCTTGCGGTATGAGGTGAGCCGGAGCTTGAATTATGAGGGCTACTTTAAGGAACAGGTAGTTTTATGGCCCGGGTGAGTGTGCGTTGCGCCTTCTAGCTTCTGAGGCTAATGCTTCTATTATCTCAGTTGCAGAAAAAGACGCGGGCCCTAGAGCGCCTTCGGGATGAAGCTGGCCGAGCCAAGCGTGAGCATGATGAGCTAAAAGCTCAGGCGGTGGTTCAGGCTTTACAGGGGAAGGGTGCTCTGGCTAAAGTTCCCTCCTTTGAGGCTCAACTTCGCTTAGCTCACGACAATGCTTTGGTTCAAACAGATGTGATTACGAAACTCGAGTCCGAGCTTTCGAAGGTCAAGGCTGTGATTGTTGATGCCCGGGCTGAAGCCATAATGAGCCGAACTAAGGCTGACCAGGAGATGGCGATCTATTTAAAGGACGCTGCCGATGCTGAAGCTGAACTGAGGAAGATCCTCGACCACGAAGATAGGATCAAAGAGTATGCTCGTTGCAAGTCTCGAAGAAAGATTCTCGAGGAGATCCGTGCTAGGGGTTTTGTCCTCTCGGAAGAGTTAGCGCGAGCGAGGGCGGATGAGCGTGATGCTCGGTTACTTCTGTCCGATACCAAAGAAAGTGAAGATGAGGCCAAAAGGCCGAAGCTCCCCGGGGGGGGGGGGGGGNCAGGCCGTATCTCCCAGGGGGGGCTAGATTTTGCCATCTGTATATAACATTTTCAAAGCATGTTTATGGATGAAGATCGCGTTTTTTCGTATATGTGCATAGAAGAAAACCTTACGGCTTTACTTCTTCTGTGTCTCTTTCTGTCTTGGATTTGGCCAGGTGAACTTGTCTTTGAGTTGATAGGAATCTTTAGATTCGCGATATGCCCCTGAGGTTCATTAGGCTAGCTCGTAGGCTTTATGTACTTGGCCGATGCGAGTCTTTAGTACAAGCTGGCATTTGAGCTCTTATGCTTTTGTTTTTAAGCATGTTTTAATGAACTCTTTTAGGTTTAGTCTCCGAGTCGGGTTTCTACTCGAGCTCATTTGACCCTCAAGTTTCTTTTTTTTTTGATTTGTGTGGGCTGGCGACAATGGCTCTTACGCCTTGGGTCGAAGCGACCTTTTAGTGTAAGCTGTCATTTGAGCTCTTACGCTTTTGCCCTTGGGTTTTTTTAATTAACTGTTTTGGGTTCAGTCTCTGAGTCGGGTTTCGACTCGAGCTCATTCGACCCTCAAGTTTTTGTATTTGCGCAGTCTGGCAACAAGGCTGTTACGCCTTGGGTCGAAGCGACCTTTAATGTGGGCTGGCGATAGAGGTTGTTACGCGTTAGGTCGATGTGACCTTTTATAGGCTTTGGTTTTCCCTTATTAAGGACCTTTTGAAATAATTTTTTCCTGATTCTTCGACGGTTCGATAAAAACCTCGATTACGAGTCATTATATGGTAATGATCGAGCACCTCAGGAGGTTTGGCTCGTAGGCTGAGTATCTCGAAGCCTGTGATTTGGAGCTGACATGGTTGAAGCTCTTTTGCCTATGTTGAGGGTAGTACTAAAAGCTCTTTTGCCTATGTTGGCTGGTACAAGCTTTCGACCATAGTCGTTTGTGTTCGGCCGGAGCCTTATAAGTCCCGAGTGAAGTAGTTTCGGCGTTTACATCGAGGGTATGCCTTTTAGGGGTCTTACAAGTTCAATATATAGCCTTAACTTTGAGATCGGGTTTATGCTTTTAGTAAGGTCTTACAAGTTTTACATGCCTTCGAGGTCTTACAGTTTGGATACTTGGTACAAGTATGGTTCATGTCTTGCTTGAGGTCTTATAGATATCGTCACTTGGTACAAGTGTGGTTCATGCCTTGCTTGAGGGCTTACAGATATTGTCACTTGGTACAAGTGTGGTTCATGCCTTGCTTGAGGTCTTACGAGACCAAGACTGCCCGCCTGGGGTCTTATGGCCTCAGGTTTTTGATAGGTGGCGATTGGTGACAGTCCCCGAGTTATCGAGGATATTTCGGCTCGGGAGCGATTGCGATGGAGATGGCGATTTGACGGCAGTCCCTGAGTTATCGAGGATTTCTTGGCTCGGGAGACATTACTTGCAAACTTTGTGCTGCCTCGTTCGAGGGCTTACAATTTCGGAATCTCCGACCCTGAGGTCGTGTGGCTTTGAGTTTTCGACGCCAGTGCCCAAGTGTTCGAGGCGTTTTTGGCTTTGGAGCTATTTCGTGATTTTGAAGTTGCCTCGTTGAGGGCTTATGAGTTTGGAGCTCCAACCCGGAGGTCATTCAGGCAGTCCCTGAGGGTTCGGGACGTTTTTGACAAAGGAGCCATTTTTGCAAAAGTACCGAGCTTCTTTCAAATGCAAAATGCTTCTTGAAATTACTCATACATGTTGTTGGTTTTTAGGGCTCGGTTATTCTATGCGGGCATGGTTCGTTCGACCGTTTGGCCCGGTACATTGTATTTTCTATCGAGACCCTGTTCAGCATGTCTTAGCTTCTCCGGGAAGGTGATCTTCCGGGGGGATGCCCCCAGTATTCGAGGTTGATTGCAATAGAAGCCTTGACTACTCATTGATTTTTCCTTAGGTAGCATATAGGTGTTGCCTCGTTAAAAACCTTGTCGGTAAAACCCTTGTTGGGATAAAAACCTGGGCGAAGGAAAAGAGTGCAACGCATGCTTTCGAAACCTAAGGCCTTCGAGAAGTGCTTCAGCCGTTTTGATTGGGTACCTGCACTCAGGTTAGCGTAGAGTAAAATTGAATGAATCGAGAGGCGGTCATACCTTGGCGTGGATTGTGCCGGCGATGTTTCGAGCCCTGATGTGTTTCAATCGCTTGTGATGAGGACGCGGTACGATCCCCTGCTTTGCTTTGTTTTGTCGGGAGTAGCCGAGAGTGTAGCTTGTTATCACTATTTTACTATTTGCTTTTCCTTTGGTTCCTTAGAGGGTGGAGGTTCTGGTGTCGGGGCCATATCGTGCACCGCGAACATTTCTCTCGTAGCATGCTGTTCCCCGTAGACGGTTTTGGTCCCATCCTTTGTTGGGAATTTCATCATGTGATGGAGGGTTGATGGCACTGCTCTCATGCAGTGTATCCACGACCTTCCGAGCAAGGCATTGTACCTCATGTCTCCCTCGATGTGGCATTTTGGGTTGTGCCGGCCATGTTGGCTGGGAGGAGGATTTCTCCTTTCGTTGTTTCGCTCGCCATATTGAATCCGTTGAGGACTCAAGAGGCGGGTACGATTGGTCAAGCAGTCCGAGCTGCTCTACCACCTTCGATCTGATAATATTGGCCGAGCTACCTGGATCCATAGGTACACGTTTAATTTGAAATGAATTTACAAGGAAGGAGATTACTAGTACGTTGTTGTGAGGTTGATACAAGGTCTCGATGTCCTCGTCGCTGAATGTGAGGGCATCCTCGGGTATGTAGCCCCGAGTTCGCTTTTCTCTGGTGATGGATATTTTTTATCTTCTCATCGTGGTGTCCAGTGTGGCATTGATGCCTCCCAAGATCATGTGGATGACATGCTGCAGCTCATTCGTTTTGTTCTTCTTGGCTGTCTCTCTTTCCCAGAACTGATTTTTGGTCCGGTCGCTTAGGAATTCTTGGAGGTGACCTTTATTGAGTAGTCTGGCTACTTCTTCTCGGTGCTGGTGGCAATCCTCGGTCCTGTGGCCATGCGTGTTGTGAAATTCACACACTAAGTTATGATTCCTTTGCGAAGGATCTGATTGTATAGGCCTGGGTCACCTGGCGTCCCTGATTTTACTGATGGCGAACACGATGTCTAGTACATCAACGTTGAAGTTGTATTCTGACAGGCGAGGTGCCTCTGTTGGCCCCGTGTGCCTATTAAATCCGGCTCTGCTGACGGGTCCTCGAGGATTCTATCCTCGGTCCATCCTTCGATCGTTGCGGGGTATGTTGCACCTCGGGGCGTTCCTCCTGTTCGATGTATGGCCGGTACCTTTCTTTGTTTGGTTTTGGCTCCTTTGCCAGAAGCCTGCTTGGGTATATCGAGCCCGAGGGGGCCCCTAGCTGGTCGTCCTCGACCCTAATTTTCGACTGGTATCGGTTATGAACATCCGACCAAGTCACGGCCGAGTACTCGATTAGGTTCTGTTTCAGCTGTTTCGAAGCCACCGAGCTTCGTTCGTTCAGACCTTGAGTGAGGCCTGTACTGCCCAGTCATCGGAGACTGGTGGTAGTTCTATTTGTTCCATTTGAAAGCGAGATACGAACTCTCGCAGCATCTCATTATCCCTCTACTTAATCTTGAAAACGTCGGATTTCTTTGTTGCCACCTTGATGACACCAGCATGTGCCTTTATGAAAGAATCCGCCAGCATGGCAAATGAATCTATTGAGTTTGGGGCCAGGTTGTGATACCACATCATCGCCCCTTCAAAAAGTGTTTCCCCGAACTTCTTCAGACGAACGGACTCGATCTCATCGTTCCTCAGGTCATTGCCTTTTACCGCACAGGTGTAAGCAGTAACGTGCTCATTGGGGTCCGACATTCCGTTGTACTTCGGGAGGTTTGGCATTCTGAACTTCTTCGGGATGGGTTTCTAAGCCGCTTCTTGCGGGAACGGCTTCTGCACGAACTTCTTTGAATCCACACATTTCAGGATCGAGGGTGCTCCCGGGATCTGGTCAATTCTAGAATTGTAGGTCACGACCTTTTTGTCGTTCGCCTCTATCTTCTTCTCGCCCGATTCAATCCTCCTCGCGAGGTCCTCGAGCATCTTTACGATGGTGGGGTCAGCTGCCGACCCATTGTTGCTTGATCTCTCCGGTACCTGCTCGGCCGGGGGAGCCGTCCCCGGTGCTATCGTGCTAGGAGTTTTCTGGTGTTTGCAGCTGAGCAATAGCCAGCTGTTATGCCTGCAACATTTCGAAAAAACATGAAGGCTAACCTCCCGTTCTTCCCGAATTGGGGTTTTCTGGGCTTCTTGTTGGTCGCCTTGGTGTATGCTTCTGTTGGTGTGGGAGCTTATTTCGACGTGTTGACCGTCGCGTGAAACCGCGTCCACGGGAATCAGTTCAAGTGCGTTCTCAGGGTTTCGTGGTGGTACACCAACACCTGGGACGTCAACGCCATTATCTCCATGGTCTTCAAGGTTGTTGTTTTCACGTGCGTATACTGAGTTAGACATTTTACCTAAAATCAATGATCTTGGACAAGAAAAAGTGTGAAAGATAACTTGCATTGTGTATTGAAACCAGCAAGAAAATAATCACTGTTATTTTTAGCCCCACGGTGGGCGCCAAACTGCTTACCGTGAAAATGGTAATAACAATTAAATTTGATTACGGGGTTCTAAAAATACATGATCTATCTTTATACCGCTTGTTAGGCAGTTTATGCTATGTGAAAGACTTCGAAACGATATTAGAGCTTGGGGGCAAGGAGATAACTAGGCCGAATGACTAATAGTCAGGGCCTCAAGCTTGTCGATTCGGGGGCCTCGAGGTCGATTCCGATGCTCGGCTGGGCGCTATCGAAGGTAGTTGGAGAGCGACTAACAATTATAATAAAATCAACGAAGGCTCTTTATGGCCAATGATAGGCAATAAATGATCAACAATAATGAAGATAATAAATGGGAGCAATAACATCAAGAGAATTTGCTAGAGAGCAAAGAGAGTGTTCTAGTGTTTTTTGATATGGAGTAACCGGTCCTTTACAAAATGACAAGGATCCGCTTTATATACGAGGGGAATCCCAACATAGTACAAAATGCATTAATGAAGAAGATATGGAGATGGGACAGCTAGATGACGCCCTGATTCGGGTTTAGAGTAGCCCACTATACTTTGTCAGCCCTAGCTTTGTGCCGTGGGAACTCCCCATTTCTACCATAGCCGGGGTCAACATTGTCCCAAGGTCAAGCGTCGGCGAACCTCGAGGGAGGAAACTCGATCGTAGCCTTGTAGCCTCGAGCCTTCGATATGATCTTCTAAGGTGCCTCGATGACGAGGAATTAGACCCTCCGATTTCACCGTATACAATCTTCTCCAGTAATCTGGAAGCCTCCTTTGCGTCAACACACCTTAACAACCCCAGATCAGGAGTTCTTCTATACAGGGACCCTCCGTTTTAGAAGAAGTGATTAGACAGCCTTCGCAGAATACGTTTCTGAATATGGTTTTCCTGTTTCGGATATTCTCCTTTTACCAAATATTCTTTGATGTCATGGAACTAAGGTTTTCCATCCGTTTCTTCTTCAACATGAGCACAGTAAGCCGGCTGGCTATGGATATTCACCGTGATGGGATCGATGAAATTCTTGTCTGGATGTTGTATCATTGATGATAAGGTGGCCAGTGCGTCTGCGAACTCGTTCTGGACTCTTGGAACATGTTTGAATTCTATCTTTGTGAATCTCTTCATTAGTTCTTCCACATGATACAAGTACGGTAGTATCTTGGTATTTTCCGTAGACCATTCTCCTTGAACCTGGTGTACTAGAAGATCCGAATCGCCAATTACCAGCAACTCTTGTATATTCATATCGATGGCCAAATTGAACCCCGTGATGCAAGCCTCATATTCTGCCATATGGTTGGTGCACGGAAACCTAAGCTTTGCAGACACCGGGTAATGTTGACCTGTTTCTGATACCAAAACTGCTCCAATACCCACTCCCTAGAAATTGGCAGCTCCATCAAAGAACATTCTCCAACCGTCGTAGACTTCAGCAATGTCCTCTCCTACGAATGATACTTCTTCATCAGGAAATTAAATTTTTAATGGTTCGTATTCTCCTGCCATAGGATTTTCAGCGAGATGGTCTGCCAATGCTTGTCCCTTGACTGCATTCTGAGTTACATAGATGATGTCAAACTCACTTAACAATATCTGCCATTTAGCTAACTTCCCGGTTGGCATCGGCTTCTGAAAGATGTACTTCAGAGGGTCCATCCTAGATATGAGGTGCGTGGTATAGGCACAGAAGTAATGCCTCAATTTCGGAGCTGTCCAGGTCAAGGCACAGCAAGTGCGTTCTAATAGGAAGTATCGTGCCTCATAAGGTGTGAACTTCTTACTCAAATGGTATATGGCTTGCTCATTCCTTCCTGTCTTGTCATGCTGTCCCAAAACACATCCGAAAGCTCCATCTAATACAGACAGATAATGTAGCAACGGTCTCCCAGGTTCTAGCGGGACTAGGACTGGCGGTGTAGACAGGTATTCCTTGATTTTGTCAAAAGCCTTCTAACAGTCCTCGGTACAACTGGTTTCAGCATCTTTCCTCAACATTTTGAAGATGGGTTCACATATCACTATGGACTGTGCTATGAAGCGGCTGATGTAGTTGAAGCGTCCTAGGAAGCTTATCACGTCCTTTTTGTTCTTTGGCGGTGGTAACTCTTGGATAGCCTTAACTTTGGACGGGTCCAACTCGATTCCTCGGCGGCTGAGAATGAACCCAACAGCTTTCCTGCAGGAACCCCGAAGGCATATTTTGCGGGGTTCAATTTTAGATTGTACCTCTTTAGCCTATCAAAGAACTTTCTCAAATCTGCTATGTGATCTGCGGCCCTCTTGGATTTGATGATGACGTCGTCAACATACACTTCTATTTCCTTGTGTATCATATCATGGAAGATGGTTGTCATGGCTCTCATGTAAGTAGCCCCAGCATTCTTTAGACCGAATGGCGTCATTTTGTAGCAGTACACTCCTCACGGTGTGATGAAGACTTTTTTCTCTGCGTCCTTTTCGTCCATCCAGATCTGGTGATAACCCGCAAAGCAATCTACAAAGGATTGGAGTTCATGCTTGGCGCAATTGTCGATCAAGATGTGTATGTTTGGTAGTGGAAAGTCGTCCTTGGGGCTTGCTCTGTTTAAATCTCGATAGTCAACACACACCCTGACTTTCCCATTTGTCTTCGGAACTGGTACAATGTTGGCAAACAAAGTTGGGTACTCAACTACCCCGAGGACTTTGGCTTTGATCTGCTTAGTGACTTCCTCTTTGATTTTCAGGCTCATGTCTGGTTCAAATTTTCTGAGTTTCTGCTTCACTGGCAGACACATTGGATTGGTAGGCAACATGTGAACAACTATGGATGTGCTCAGACCGGTCATGTCATCATATGACCATGCAAAGATGTCCTCATATTCCCTCAGGAAACGAATGTACTCTTCCTTCTCTGACGGTGATAAGTGAATGCTTATGCGAGTGTCTTTGACGTTTTCGGGATCTCCCAAATTGATTGCTTCAGTCTCGTCCAGATTGGACTTAGGTTTATTCTCAAAGTTCTCCACTTCTATGACAACTTCCTCAGGTATTTCATCTTCTTCTTCTGATTCGCTATCCTTATATTGCGTTGTCTCATTATATGTCACAATCATCGGTTCATCAGGAAAAGTAATAATAACGATGTAGAAAGAAAATGTGAAAGACAATAATGAATAATAAATAGCAATGCATTGATTAAAATTTGAAAATATCCCAAAACAAGTACGGCTCGATGACTCGAGCGATTATTTCGAAAAAAATGCGTCTTTAAAACAGAATTACTGAAAATATCTTAAATGCCTAGAGTGGCTATTAAAACAAATCAGGCTAATTGCCAGGCTACCTAGGAACTCGGTGGGCCCAGGATGATGTGGCTGTCCAATTCCTGAGAACAGCTCCCTTCTCCACAGTCTCAATGGTGAGGCCTTCTTCCTCTTCCTCCTCAATTATCGCACTGCAATCCATATCCTCATCTTCTAGGAACAGGTTCCTTAGCCCAGCCAAAGCTTCTTCCTCTGCACATCCCCATATTGTATCGGCCTGATGAAAAGTCTGACCCAGATGTGGCACTGGTTGCTCGAGAGGGTAATAACGACCACGCCATGGAGGCGACCAATCATCATATTCCTGCCAGGTGTACTGATACCCAAGTCCAAAGGTGGTACCGTGACGCTTCAACTGTATTGGTTTGGTAACACCCTGGAGTTCCTTTCCAAGTCCTTTGCCAGGTTCGTACCCAGACCATGCTAGTATGCTTTCTATTTTGGTACTCCACCACTTGTCCTTCTCAACTGCATTGACATGCTCAATGTGGTGATAAGTTTCTCCACCTAGCCTTCTTCTATTTTAGATAACTGGGATAGTTTGATTGGTGTAAATGGGGTTACTTTAGTCTCCATAAATGATCACCTCCTGATGATTCCATTCGAACTTCACAGCCTGGTGTAGTGTGGAAGCCACGGCCCCAGTGGCATATATCCACGGTCGACCCAATAGGAGATTGTATGTAGCTGATATGTCTTGTACTTGGAACTCGACATCGAACCAAGTTGGCCCCATCTGCAGGCAAAGGTTAATCTCCCCAGTCGTGGACCTTTGGGACCCATCAAAGGCTTTCACGTTCATGCTTCCTGCCCGTATCTCGTGGAAATCTTTGCCCAATCATTTCAGAGTAGTCAATGGAAAAATGTTGAGGCTTGAACCCATCTATTAGGACCCTGGCAATGAATTTGTCTTCAAACTATACAGTGATATGCAGTGCCCTGTTGTGACTTAAACATTCAGGCAGTAGTTCATCCTCATGGAAGGTGATCTTGTGACTCTCCAGTACTTTCCCTACAACGTTGGCCATTTCTCCACTTGTGATATTGTTGGGCACATAAGCTTCATTCAACACCTTCATCAAAGAGTTCTTATGCGCCTCTGAATTATGCAATAGTGACGGGATGGATATCTGGGCGGGGGTTTTGTTTAAATGATCGACAACAGAATATTCCGTCGCCTGTACTTTCCTCCAGAGATCGTCTGGCCCAGTTTCAATAACAGGTTGCTTAGTAGCAGTCTCCTTGCTTGATCCTCCCAAATGTTCGGGTGTATAGATCCTTCCAGTTCGGGTTATTCCCTATGCGGCCCCTGATTCTTCCATCTTTGCTTTTCCCTTTCGCCTGGCTTCAGCAACATAGTCCCAAGGTATGGCGTAGGACTTGAAAGGAGGTGTGGTTGCTACTGTCACTGTGAAAGGTGTGGCCACTTCTACCTCAAATGGAACAGGTGTGACTGCAGGTGGTGCTACCTCTACCTCAAATGGAACCGATGCAGTTACCTCAACTTCGGCTGACGGTTGTATCTGTACCACAATAGGAGTGAGTGTGACTTCAGGTTTAAAGTCATCGCCTTCCCGAATAAGCCCGATTGACCCCTTAGGATCCCATTCTTCATCCGTCTCTATCACATGTACCCCATCACCCCTATGATCTGGAAGAGGATTGTTGTGGACGTTGGGTGCAACTTCCTTCGCCTGTATGACCTTGTTATCAATCAGTGTCTGGATCTTATCTTTCAATGTCCGACACTCATCAATGGTGTGCCCGTTCATACCGGAATGATATGCACAGGTTCTATTTGGGTTGACCCATTGAGATGAATTCTCCATTGCCACAGCAAGAATAGGGGTGACATAACCAGCAGCCTTTAGTCTTTCATACTGTTGTCGATGGGTTCAGCAATGGCGGTGTATTATTTGGGTGGTTTGCGACCAAAGTTAGCTCAGGGTTTCTGGCATTTTTGACGAGTTGGAGGTAAATGATAGTAGGTTGGCTAGGGTTTATAAGTGTGATAGGCGGTGGCGGGTTGGGAATATCTGGGAGGTGAGGGTTGGTATGTAGGTGGAGGTGTTTGATATGTGAGTGGAGATTTTGGGCATTGGGCCACCATTACTGCCCCTACTTCTTTCTTCTTTGATATGCCCCATGATTGTAATGCTTTGTTCGTGGCCTGCAGTGCCTCGAAATTTGTCACCATACCGCTTTTGATACCCTCTTTAATCCTTTCTCCGAGTTTGATGATATCGGAGAACTTGTGATTCTCAATGACCATTAGATTTTCATAATATTGTGGGTCCTGTGCCCTGACAAAGAACTTGTTCATCTGTTCCTCAGTCCAATGCTGGTCTGACCTTGGTTGCTTCTGACCTCCACCGAGTAGCATACTCGCAGAAAGTCTCAGTTGGCTTCTTCTTTAGGTTCTGGATATAGAAGACATCTGGTGCATTCTCCGTATTGAACCTGAACCGATCCATGAAGTCTGATGCCATGCTTACCGAATTGGCCCACTTCTTAGGGTTCTGGCTTATGTACCAAGACAGGGCATCTCCAGTAAGGCTTCTCATGAAGAGCTTCATTTGAATCCTTTCATCTTTTTCGACCCCCACGAGCTTGTCATAATAAGTTCTCAAATGAACCTTGGGATCACCTGTTCCATCAAACATTTCAAACTTGGGAGGTTTGTAACCCTCCGGCAGTTCCACGTTTGGTTGTATGCACAAATCCTCGTAGTGTAGACCTTCTATCACATTGCCTCCTTCAATACCCTGAACGCGATTCGTCAACTTCTTGGCTTCCTCAGCCATGTTCTTGATGAGCAGGCCATTTTCAGTAGATTATGGGGTATAAGAGATTGGTTGAGTGGAGTGAGGTAATGTTTCCACGTATATGGGGTTGTTTTGGTAGGTGCCAGGGATTTGCGTGTAGTGGTGATCGTTGGTGGAGTTTTGAGGGTTGGGAACATGGTGAGGTGTGTTCTTAGGGGTGTGATAGGTAGTGGTTTGTGGGTACCGTGATGGTTGATGGTGGTGTTGTGGAGGAGTTGGTACCGGTAGAGGATTGGGGTTCTGGGGTGGTGCGGCGTATTGTGCGGGAAGATTTTGTGGTTGTTGGTTTGGCGTATTCTGAGGTGGTGCTGGGTTTCGAGCATTTTGTTGGTTAACGTCTGGGACGTTTAGGGTGAGGGAGAGGTTTGCCAAGTTGAGGACCTGCTCAAGTTCTCCTTGTAACTCTAGTATTTTCTGCTCTAATCGCAGGACCAACTCATTCTGGACCGGAGTGCTCCGACCGTCTGAAGTTTTGATGTTCTCAGCATTTTCTATTCGAATGCCACTCAAGTTATCCATCTTAGCTTTCCCTCTGCTTTTCGTATTACTTGGAGAAGGAGGAGGTCGAGGGCCTCTAGATCTGGTTTAATATGCTGATAATGCCAGTATGTGCAAACCAACCTTAGGGGATAGGAATAATAAAAAATAAAGAAAAACAAAAGGTAAACAAGTCAGTACGGATTCTGAAAAATGTCTGCAGTATTTAAACATATATTGCGGGAATGTAAATTCGCATCCTAATTTGGGAGCCTTGTTGTGCCCTAGGTAGGTCTAGCGACAAATAGATTTGGAGAATTTCAGTGCCAATAATTTCCTCGTTTCATTAATGTAAAAATAGATGAACCCAAAACGACACTAAATAAGATAAGTCACTAATGGCACTTGGCCTTATTACATTTGAAAACCTAATCTGCTTGGTCCCAGAAGGGCCTTCCCCAGGCTGGATGCTCTTGTCGATCAGATCCCCCAATTCTCCCAGGTTTATCAGTAAGTATGCCCTTGCTAAATCTCCTCCTTCGCTTTCCTCACCGTTCTAGCAATCGATGACTCTCTTCCTCATCTTTCCCTCTAATTCCATCAGACTGTACTCCAGATACTTCAGCCTTTCACTTGATTTAACAGCCCTCTCTCTCCATTCATTGATTAGTTCCATGTCGGTCTTATGTCGCTCCAGGTGCTCAGCCTCAGACTCTGAACTCTTTTGCGTAGCTTGTTATATTTCACCTGTGCTTCGGCAACTTCGTCTATGACCTTGTTTCCTGGACCAACCCTTGGCTCGAATGTTCCCCCTATGTTATCATCCAACCATGAGGGGTAAAAGTACATATGACCGGCGTGATACCGAACCGACTCGATGGTATCCTTTTCCACGATAACCTCAAATGCCACATATGTTGTGCTTCACTTTTGTATGGAATGGCGTCACCCAGAAAATCGGCTATGAAGTGACTCATTTTAACAACCCGTGGTATGACCTGCTTCCTGCCTGCCTATCTCATAACCCTAAGGGGAGCATAGGGGTATATGCCCCTTAACTCAATTAATACAAAGTGTGGAACATCCCTAGATCTGATGATGAACTCGTCGGTAGGGAACCATTCGAACATCCATTGAACCTTGTCCTCGGTCAGATTGTTTAAAAACTGCACCCATCCTACAACATCCTCTAGTTGAGCAAACATGTCTAGGATATAGGTCATTTTCTTGGGATGATGGAAGGCTATGTGATCATTCCACGGCCTTCGCGGAAACTCTTGACGGTATTGACCTTTTTGGAGATGTTCTAATTGCCAAACTTACAGCAGCAGATTGCAACCTTCAAAGTATTTGTATCCCTTCTGATAGCGCTCCAAGGCCTAGTATATGTCTGGTATGATCATAGGGACAATAGTATATGTCTGTCCTTCGATTCCTTTCGTAAAGGTTTTGGCTACCATGGCCAATATGGTGTTGGTTCTGTCCCCTTGGATCGAGAACACTAACATACCCGAGAAACAGACGATGAACACAAAAACCCTATGGTAAACGTATCGTTCATAGATTAAGTCGAAGGGTATGTAGGAATTTTTCAGGCACTCCAAGTCAACAATCTTCTTTAATCCCATTATCTTCAGAAATCCCCTAGTAGAGCGATTTTCTGGCGCCAATAAACAAGTACTGTCCCAAGGTAGCCGAGTGAATCCCCCTACTTCTTCCAAGAGAGGGGTCATTTCTATTTTTCCAAAGCCAAACACGACTCTTTCTTTATCCCTGAACATTGTAGCAGCTTTGATTAGCATGTTATTTGGCTGAAGGTTCAATAAAGAAGGCAAATTTCCCAAGACACTTTTCACGTGATTCTTATCACTTGACGGAAGATTCTCCCACCGATCTAGCAATAATGATGGTATGTTACGGACCATGCCGAACCTGGGGACTCCGTGCCTCATTTTCTGCAAAACAAAATATGGTTAGGCCCTTTTCCCCTCCATATCCGACTATTTATACAACAATGATTAGCATATTGACACTTATTTCTACAAATTAAATCACACAATCGTGGTTGGGTCCGTTGGGATTATGGAAAACCCGATGGACTTTTGGACTAGGCTTGTCTTAAAGGGTTATTATGTGGACAACATACAAACCCAGCTAGGTTTGACCATGATGCATGTACAATTAATCAGAGTAAGGTTTCTAGAGAGGTCTAGACTGGTACCCTCAAGCGGACAACTAGGGGGAAAGGCACGGAACCGTCGACTGCACCGCTGATCGACTAGTTTTACCGCAACTATGCCTTTTCGGACATAAAGGGTGATATATAGGAAGGGCGCAAACACTTATCAAGTGTTGCTATATGATTGATTACGCACGAGTGGAATATGATGTTGAGCAAGATTTATGCAACAATAAATAGCATGTTGTCATGTATTTGCACGTTAAAAGAATAATAGATGCAGTATTAAATAATTGAAAGACGTTTAAGAAAGAAAACAAGGAGACAAGTCAGTTTCTGTAATAACGGAAATCGTAAATGCTAAAAAAAGCAATTAAATCCAAATAATGGGAAAAGGAAAGGGTGCACATATTAACAGGATAGAGCATGCTTAAGACTAATTCACAAAAACAAGTTTGTAATGGTAAGAGCCTAAAATATCCCCAGTGGAGTCGCCATGCTGTCGCGCCCCCCTTTTTCCTCGCAGAGTCCGGGTCTCGACATTTTGGGACAAATCATTTCCTTTTGGGAAGGGGTATGGAATTTTGAAGAGTCGCCACCTAACGGATTTAAGGTGCGTTAGGGCACCTAAAGAAAATAAATCATAAACCGGTTTGCATTACCAGAGATTGGGTAAGGGCTCGAAATAACCTTGAGGGGAAGGTGTTAGGCACCCCTCGAGGTCCACAAAGGTGGGTCCTAGCCAAACTCGAATTAGGTGAATTAGTCTTATAAGAAAATAAAGCAATTTAGACAAATATAGATTATTTCTAAAACAAGGAGTACAAGGGGGTCCTATGTTTTTTAGCCTATAGGATCACTTCTGTGAAATACTTGATAATCATCCCCAAGTTGGGGTGCTACACATAGCATTAGCGCACATGTCATCATTTCCTTTACTACCTGATTACCCTCCCCTTAATTATTGTTACCTAAGAGTTCTAATAGCATCCAGTACATGCCATATGCGTGCATTACCCGTCCCTTTCCTGTGGCCCTGGAGGTGTTTAGGACCTCTATTTAAGGAAGTTCAAGACTCAATTATGTTGTTTTAAAAGGAGAAAAACCGAGCGACAAACAAAAATTCAAATAGGACTATCACATAAAGATGCAATTAAGGGGCTCATATTTACCTCCACAAATAAGCAAACGATTGCACGCCTCAAACAAACAGTTTTGAAATATTTAAAGTCCTATAGTAGGGTATCTAGATGAGCACAAAATATGAAGCAGTTTCATTAAGGCGAGGCAGTGAATACCTAATCAATTTGCCTGAATCTGGGAAGGTTTCAAGCAGCAGAAAAATAGCAATTTTAAACCCAAACTCCTACAAGATTGCCTAAGTGATAGTCGGATAGAATTTTATAAATCGGGCATCTGAGCTGTAAACAGTTACTGGTTTTAGCAAGCTGATTTTATCTTTTAGACCCTACGGGCATGATATCTCAGTGTAGAAGAACTGATCTTAAGACCCTATAGGCATGGTATCTAAATGCAGAAATGATTCTGAAATTTCCTATAGACATGGTATCTATCTTCTGAAATTTCCTATAGATATGGTATCTGGACGTAGAAGTGATTTAAAACATTATAGGCGGGATTTTTCAAATGCAAAACTGATTTTGAAACTTTGTGGGCATGATTTAAAGGCAGTAGTGAATCTTCACAGGATATTCATAACTATTTTGATCCTATAGGCATGTTATCTACAGCACATAGCAACATAATGTATTGAAGCAAATACCTATAGGCATGTTACCTACTGCATGCAGTAACAAAATATAACTAAAGAAGTAAACAACCTATAGGCAGGATATCTAACATATAGTAGTGAAAAACTTTTGAAAGAACAGGCACCAAAAGCAGGTTTCTACCCCATTCTCATGCGAACATCAAATTAGGCCGAGTTTTCCCCAATTCACTATTTCCCCATCGTTATTACAAATAATTATTACAAACCATAAGCAAATGATAGATTACAAAGTATATAACTATAGGAGGCTTGTAGCAGGCCCAATACATCCGGATAACCTAGGCCTTCAAATTATAACAGCTCCAAAGTTCAGAGATACACAGTAACCATTGGCAAAGCACCAAGAACCCAATTCTCTAGTGTGTCAGAGTTCCCAAGGGCTTCAAGAACCCAGGGTAGTGCTCACACTAGAGAACAAATGTTCAGAAGCAGTTCATAAAGGATTGGAAACCAGCCATAATGTGTTAGAGTTTAGAGGAGTCTCATGGACCCTAAGCAGTGCTCATATTTGGGGTAGCAAGACCCTAGTTAACTAAGAGTAGGAGTTAAGAATAGTGCATAAAAGTAGGATATAGTTTTTAGGGAAAAAATAGTTTGGATTTCAAAAGTGCATAGAAACAGATCACAAGATCAACATTTGCAACAGAACCATATTTACCAGATTGAGCTCAGATATCAATCAACAACATAGTAGAACAGAGTCACAGCTAGTTCAATCAAAGTTCCATATTGCCTGGGGATTGACTTAGTTCACTAGTTATCACTAGGTTATCCTATGGGCATGTATTAAAGAATAGCATGTTGGGATTAGGGTCCTAATCAGACAGTCATACAGAAGGGTAGCAAGAGCATAGAATATCATGAATTATTCAGGAACCTATTAGGGGGTGAACATTTAAGACAGGACAAAAATCATGCTAGTTGAGAGACAAATAGACATAGGTTTAACAGACATGCTGAAAAATAAGAAGCACATAGGTCTAATTTCATGGAAGTAGGCATGCTGATTAAGAGTAATAAACATGAAGCACATAAGTCTAATTACATAGAAGTAGATATGCTGATTAAGATGAATAAGCATGAATCACATAGGTCTAATTACATAGCATATTGAATGATGGCAGAAGTGGAGACATACCAGTTAAGAAATAGCAAACAGGAAGTTGAAAGTATGCAGAATCCAATGGTCTAGCCTTGGCTTTCAGCCAGCTAGACAATGTAGGAAACACGAGTAACATAAAGGTTTGAATGAGAGCAAGAGTTTGTGTGTGTGTGTGCGTATGTGTTTCTTTCTGAGTGTGTTCGTGTAAGTGTTTGAGTCTCTCTTGAAAATCAGAACAAGAAGGGTTTTTATAGCATGCAATAGGGTAGGTCACATAAGGTAATGAATCAATCACACATACATAAGATATGAAAAATCAATTAGCAATCAGTCAGGGATCAATTAAGAGGACAGAATCAAATAAGTACCACTTAAGGAAAAATCACACACAGAATCAATCTGTAATTGAGAGCAAGGTTAATAAGGTAAGAAACAGTTTCCGGAATTAGTTAGGAATCAGGACACACAATCAAGACAATAATATGGATACATAAATAGAGTAAGAAAAAGTAAAACATAAATAAGGAAATATGGGTACTAAATTCAAACCCTAATTTAGGTAAGTAAATCAATTAATAACTTAATTGACAGAGTTAAAGGTAACGGGCAAAAGACAACAGGATAAATAGTCAGAGAGTCGAAACCCTAGGATATGTCCAAGGCATAGAGATGAAACTCAAAAAGGATCGGTTGAAATAGTAAGGAAAAAAATCATAGTTGAAGGCATTAATAATGTCTAAGCATTTTCACAGAAAACCCGTTAGGGATCAAAACCCTAGGTCAAAGCAAAATTGGTTAACAATAATAGTAAAAGCAGAAAAATCTTAAGGAAAATACCAAACAAACACAAAACCGTCTCAGATCTAAAGAGATCTAAACGGATTTAACAGAAATAGCTAGGTTTATGAACATAGGTAGAAAATCTGGTTCGAACCAGAGATTTGAAGACACGAAAATACAAAAATAATAGTACTCACAGACATAGGGTTGAATATAGGCGGATTAATTTAAAAGGTGAGAGAATTGAACCAAAGCTGGTTCGAATCCCTTGAGATCCCATTAAGTAACATGAAAATCGAACAACCAGTAGAGGTAGGTGATCGGATAAGACGGTAAATCACCAAATGATTCCATATCCGGTTGGGAATCGAAGGGACTTGGAGGAAGTTTTTGAGTGACGGTGCTCTAGGGTTTGAGAGCATCTGAGAGAGAAGAGAAGAGAAGAGGGCGGCGGTGTCTGAGAGAAATGGGTAGGGTTTTGGGGTTTGTTGGATTTAAAAGGTAAGAAATAACATGGACCGCGATCAGAGGGGGTTTTGGGTCGGGTTGGACGGGTATTTGGGTTGGGTTAGGTTGGGAAATTTAATTAAGAAAGGGGCTATGTTTTAAATACCTAATTAATTTAATCAAATAATTTATAAATGATAAAAATGTGATTTGTGCATGACCATGATTTAAAATAATTACTTAACGTTACAAAAATATAACAAGTCATTCTCTGAATAGATAAGATAATTATGCGTATATATGGGCTATTATTGCAAAATATGCAATTATAGTCTTAAAAGGGCAAAAATATAATTATAAAAATGCAATTAAAATATTTGAACACTTATATGGGAATAAATGATGAATTTAGATGATTAGATCTTCATCAACTAATATGAGGGATAATTATTGAATATTTATAGAATTAAAAATAGAGAAATAAATTGATTTAAGGCCTTTAAAAATTATAGAAAAATTGTAAAAATACTTGTGCATGTTTGTAAATGCATGTACAATATTTTGGAAGTATGTATGCATATTTAAAAATATATAGGAAAAATTAAGTATCAACAACTACTGGGGAACAACAAAGTTGAAGTTGAAGTTGATCAACAGGATGATGAAGATTGGGCCTTGGTGACTCGCCGTTAGCGCCCCAAAAGAAGTCCACGAAAAGAGTGAATTGAATAAATAATAAGGAAATGATGGTGAAAAGACTGATGAAACAAAATCCAGTTAAGTATTTGAAGAAAAGAAAATCGTGGTGCACTACCCTCAAAATCTATGACATCCAGTGACTTTCGAGGAATTCTTACCAAGTTGGTTCCGCATGACGATTTTCCATGATGGTATTAAGGCCTCTTGTTAAAATGCTGATAAAGGAGAATAAAAGAGTGATGTCATATCGTTGGTACCATCTGCAAAGTTCAAAAATCTTATCGAG
This sequence comes from Nicotiana attenuata, assembly GCF_001879085.1. Lineage (NCBI taxonomy): Eukaryota > Viridiplantae > Streptophyta > Magnoliopsida > Solanales > Solanaceae > Nicotiana > Nicotiana attenuata. Next base: position 7,985,803 of record NC_031998.1, read on the forward strand.
TCCATTACTTAAAAATTGAATTATAGTAAGGAAAAAGTCACATTCACAAGCAACAGTCTTATACTAGGTGACACTCATCATAATCGCCAATTATACATAATTGGTTATATGTGCAATGAAAGGGTGAATCTAATTTTGATTGATGGAAGATCTACAATGAATATTTTACAAATTGACATCGTGAAAGAACTTGGCATTCCAATGAAAAACTCTCCGAAATCGCTTGATAATTTAAGGATTCAATTAAGGGGGCAAAAGATCTATATGTGCTATCAAATTGGAGATCACTATTGGAGATATGCAAGCAAGTACATGCCTACATATGCTTGACGCAAAGACTTCCAACGTCTTGCTTGGAATGCCTTGGGTACAGGAAAACATCGTAGTTGCATCTACCTATCATCAATGTGTGAAGTACTAGGAGGATGGCATAAAAAAGAAGATAGTTTCTGATGACAAGCCATTCACCGATGCTGAGTCACATTTCTCACATGCAAAGTTCTACTTGAAGAACCATACTATAAAGGAAATAAAATCCGACGAAATCAAAAAGACCAAAAGTGATGAGTTCACAATTAAATGAGCTGAGGTAGCTGCTGGTAAAGTCAAAATTGTTATTTAGGGGGTACAACTTATCCCAAATAAATCTCATAGAGGGAACATTATGTCTTATAGGAAGAAAGTGACTAATGTGCTCTGCTATGTCCCTAAAATAAAGAAAGAGGAAGGTCAATCATCCAATCTCCAAACTATGTGCTGAATGGGTTAACTCTTTCAGTCAAATGAATTGAGGCAATAAAATTGTCCTCGAAGCTACTGGGGAGAGTTCATGGCCCAAAATATTCCACAAAATATGTCACTCCTTGCGAAGCATACGGATAAAAGTTTTGATCCTAATGCTTACAAGTTATTTGCAAAGGCTAGATGCAACCCCAATGAGCCATCAATGTTACGGAAGATCCTATCAGAAACTGCTATGAATCAACCACATAAAGGCTTGGAAGTACAAACAACTCTCTATAGTTTGCATATAAGAAAGGCAAGCAACAAGTATATCATTGAAGAGGAAGAATCTACTACTTCCAACAGGCCTTTTATCTTTGTTCGACTTGGAAAATCAGTTGTGAGAACTTTCTTATTTAAGAAATAATTCTTATTAAATAATAAGAACAAGTTCCAAAAAAAATTTCAAACATTAACACTCGCATCACCTAGAATCCAAAAGATCTCTTACGATTCAGAAAGTCCAGTTTCTAAAATGAGGCAACGAACAAAACTCTTGGTCTCGTCTGAGTAGGTATTGAAGGAAAGGCCATAAACTTTGGTCAACACCGAGGAACACGATAAAGAAAAAGAAAGTGTGGGTTCTTCATATCATAATACAACACAAGGCAAGAAATATACGTCATCTCTAATGGTGGTTGGAGAAACATTGGAGGATTTCCTAGTGTTACCATATATCTTTCATTGATGGAGACTCCTAAGAGCATGAAGATGCTCTACCAGAACTTGAAGAAGGGGTGAAGGTCGTGGTTGATTTATTGAAATAAGTTAACCTCGACATCAATGAAGAACCGAGGCCCACCTATGTAAGTTCTTTACTAACAGTTGATGAAGAAAGTGCTTGTCTTGAGGTACTCAAGGAGCATAGAGATGTATTTTCTTGGAGTTGTAAAGAAATGCCTGGCTTGGATCTCAAAGTAGTCGTCCATTGTCTTGTAGTCACAAGTGGGGCTCATCCTGTTAAGCAAGCAAAAGCAACTTTAGGCTAGACTTGGTCACTTTGATTTAAAATAAAGTTATAAACTCATTGAATCTAGATTCATTACTAAAGTCAGGTACCCCACATAGACAAGTATTATCCCTGCGAGGAAGAAGAATGGCTAAATTCAAGTTCTCATTGACATTAGGAATCTAAAACTACATGCTCTAAGGATGAATTCCTGCTACCTGCTCTAGAGCTTATAATCGATGCTACTACTGGTTATGAGGCAATTTCTTTCATGGATACCTCATCAGGATATAACCAAGTTCACATGGTGTCAAAGGATAAAGAGCTTACTACATTCTGCACCTAAGGGTATTTATTGTTATAAGGTGATACCTTTTGTCTTGAAGAATGTTGGTGCCACTTACCAAAGGGCTATGCAGAATATCTTTATGTAACGATCCGACCGTTTATTATGAGAATTTGCACTCTGTTTAGTGGTTTAAGGTCTTGAGCAACTTCATATGCTGTATTATGACTTGTGTGTATCGTTGATTTTGGTTTTCGAGTGGTTCAGGATTAATTTGGAAGAATGATTCTCATTTTAGAAGCTTTAAGTTGGAAGAGTTGACCAAGTTTGACTTTTGTGTATATGGTCTCGGATCAAAGTTTTGATAGTTCTATTAGGTCCGGATGGTGATTTTGGACTTAGGCGTATGTCCGAATATAGATTTGGAGGTTCCTATGTTATTTTAGTTTGAATTGAAAAAAAAATGGATAGTTGAAGGTTTGGAAGGTTGATAGGGTTGGACCAAGAGCTGAATTTGTTGATATCAGGTTTAGATTGCGGTTTTAAGAGTTGGTATATGTTGTATCATTTTGTGACTTGCATGCAAAATTTTAGGTGATTCTGAGTCGATTTTATATGGTTCGACATGCATGTTGGAAGTTGAAAGTTCATTAGTTCATTAGGGTTGAATTGAGGTGCATTTATATTTTTGATGTTGTTTGGCATGATTTGAGGCCCCGAATCGGTTCGTATTATGTTTTGGGATTGGTTGGTGTACTTGGTCGGGGTTCCAAGGGCCTGGGTGTGTTTCTGATGGGCTACAAGCCATTTCCTCATGTTTTGAATTGTTGATGGCTGGTGTCTGATGTTCTTCTTTGCGATGACAAAGAGGATGTCGCTTTCACGTTGTGTATTTTTTTGGCTGAAGATTTGCCCTTTGCATCCGCAAGGTATTTGTCGCATTTGCGGAGCCTCAGAGGAGATATTCATCGCATTCGCGTCCCTTGTATCGCAATCACGTAGAGGCAGAGCTGGAAGGGGATCCAAAGGTTGGATTTTGCATTCGCGTACGAGACATTGCATTCGCGTTGGCCGGATGTTCACCGCATTCGCATAGAAGGATTTTGGCAGCTTTTGATTTGTTCTTCACGATCATGAAGTATATCCCGCAATGGAGAATAGGACCTCTGGGTAGACTTATATAGTACTTTATTTCGAGGGCTTTTGTTATTTTATCACATTGTGAGTTAGAGAACTCGTATTTGCGCAAATTTGGAGGGGATTTTCATCAATTTGGATTAGGATAAGTATTTTTCATTCGGATTTGTTTATATTTCTTGATTCCAACCTCGATTTAGTGTTTGATTGATGATTTGAATTGGAGAAATTGAAGATTTTATTTTTAAAAAAAAACTTAAAAAACAAATTGATGGTTTGAAGGCCGATTTCACGCCGGAATTGGATGATTTTGCTATGGTTGGACTCGTATCAGAATGGGTGTCGGAATTTGTGAGTTTTGTCGGGTTCTGAGGTAGGAACCCGGGGTAGACTTTTGATTCTTGTTCAAGATTGAATATATATTATTCAGAATCATTTGGCTTTTATTTATTCAATTGAGTTATTTTGGCTAGATTTGAGCCGTCCGAAGGTTGATTCTCGTGGGAAGGGCTTATTAGCGGATTGATTGACCTTATTTAAAGTAAGTATCTTGCTTAACTTGTTTTGGAGGAAACTACCCCATAAGATTTTGTCTAATTGCATTATTTTAATTATGTGAAAGACGTGTACACGAGGTGACAAGGGTGTACCCGGACTTATACGTGGAAATTGATCGGTTTAGACTCTTAGATTATTAATATGCTTTTAATTGAAGTTGTTATTATCTGGAATATCTTTCAATGTCGAGTTATCTCTCATTTCATTTTGTTGTTGCTGAAATTCTTGCATACATTGCTGTTGAGCCGTGGGCTATGGTTTTATTGGGATATTGGTATTGTTGTTTGGCATTATTGTGGCATATTTTGAGTTGTTGTGTGAATTGACTGTTGTTATGCGGAGCACAAAGCTGGCATTTCCCTATTATTGATTGTGCGGAGCAATACGGGTGGCTATTGATATATAGTCTGGGATGAGCGATACGGGTGGCTATTGTGTTATTGTCATGGCAGAGCGATACGGGTGGATATTGATATATTGTCTGGGCAGAGTGATAGGAGTGGCTATTGTACTATTGTCATGGAGGAGCGAGACCGATGGATATTGATATATTGTTTGGGCGGAGTGATATAAGTGGCTATTGTGCTATTGTTAGGTCAGAGCGATATGTGTGGCTATTGATATATTGTCTAGGCAGAGTGATACGGGTGACTATTGTGTTATTGTCACGGCGGAGCGATATAGGTGACAATTGATATATTGTCTGGGCGGAGTGATCGGGGCAGCTATTATGCTATTGTCAAGGCAGAGCAATACAAATTGCTATTGACGTATTGTCTGGACGGAGTGATACAGGTCGCTATTATGATATTGTCATCGCTGTGAGATAAGGGTAGCTATATGGGGATCTTATGTGCTGGCATGAGGGCGTGTTGTTGATGAAAGAGGAGTATCATGGTTGTTGCTTTTGACTTCCTTGTATGTGTCATGCATAATACGTGATTTGTTTTATTGTTCCCAATGTGCTACTCGGGGTCTCTAATATTACTTGATTATTTGAGATGTTATTACAAATGCATACACTGTAACATGTCATTTATACAAGTCCAGAGGATGAAACTTTATGTTCATTGATTATGTACATGTATTCTTGTATATCTGCTTTCTCTATGATATGGTTTGACTGGTAGCCCATGACTACGCCGAGCGGATTGTGATATTGAGGTTGTGACCACGCCGGGCAGATTGTGATATTGAGTCTGTGAACATGCTAGGCGGATTGTGATCTGGAGCCTGTAACCTTGACGGGCTGATTGTGATATTGGCATGTAAGTTGTCCGTGCTGTTGCGACTTATATTGTGGCACAAGGTCTTGACCGTGTGGGGTATGCCTTATGTTGTGCCACGAGGTCATTCCATGTGGGGGTTATTGATAATGTGGGCACGAGGTTCCATGTGAATAAGATTTGTGATTTGTGACTTGAGATTTAAGGTTATGAGGTGTGGTGCCTCGGGGTGACTCTGGTTGTGAATCCTACGGAATAGTCGGTTGATTAGAATTGTCGTTGTTTTTCCTTAATTGCATTCACATGTATTTTATCTATGCTTTGATTATTTTGTTGTTTTATCACATGATTTCTCTTTGTGCCGTTTATTTACTTTGCTTTCCGTTGCTAGCTTTATATTGATATTTTGCACAGGTTACTTGATTAGCGAGTGTCTTGACTGGAACCTCGTCACTACTCTGCTGAGGTTAGTCTTGATACTTACTCTGTACCGCTTGTGCTGTGCTCATACTACATTTCTACACATTTTTATGCAGATACAGATTTTTGAGGCAGTGGTCCCAAGTAGTGTTAGCTTCTTGATCACGAGGATTCAAGGTAGTTATGCTCAATTGCTGCAGTCCCTTGGAGTCCTTTCCTTTTAGTTATGCTATCAATTCTCCTTCAAACAATATTGCAATTTTTTCTTGAGACAATTGTATATATTTAGTTAGAGTTCGTGACGATGCACTACCTAGACTTGGGGATTTATTGTGATTATCGCTGTTTAGGCTTGTATCACCTTTATTTCTATACTTATACTAAACTCTGTTTCATAATGTCATGTTTAATTGGTTTTACTGTTGCAAGTGATCGTCTTACCTAGTTCTAGAGACTAGCTGCCATCATAATCCTTAAGATAGGATTTTGGATCGTGACACTTTGACGGCCTCCTTCATAAGAATGTCGAATGCTATGTTGACAACTTAGTGGTGAAGTTAAGCAAGAAGAGCAAACACTTGTAAGACATAAGAATGGTGTTTGAGTTACTCTGGAGATACTTAGAATGAATTTGTTGAAATGTGCTTATGGTGTTACTTCTGGAAAGTTCATAGGTTTCATTGCATGACATCGAGGGATTGAAATTGATCAATCAGAAGTTGATGGAATTTAGGATATGCCCAAGCTTAGGAATATTCATGAATTGAAAATCTGTAAGGAAAACTAGCTTATCATAGGAGATTCATATCGAATCTAGCTAGGAGTTCCAACCATTCAGTCGCCTTATGAAGAAGGGTGTTCCTTTGAAGTGGGACCAAGCTTGTTGTTATGCCTTTGAGAGTATTAAATCCTACTTGATAAAGCCTCTAGTTCTAACACCCCTATTCCTAAAATCCATTGATATCATATATTATGGCACAAGAAAAGTCTGTTGGAGTAATGTTGGCCTAAGAAAATAATGTAGGGGAAGATAGCTCCCTTTACTATTTGAGCAGAATGATGACGCCAATGAGCTGAGTTATCCGCCCAATGAGAAGTTGTGTTTGGCACTAGTCTTCTCAATTCGAAATTTGAAGCACTACGCTCATATTGTTCATCTTTTTTGTAGAGCAAATCCCATAAAGATTATGATATCAAAACTAGTCTTTAGCGATCGACTAGCAAGGTGGTACCTCCAGTTTCAACAATTCGAGATTGTGTACATTCCTCAAAAAGATGTAAAAGTAAAAGCATTGGCGGACTTCTTGGTAGATCACACAATACCTATTGATTAGGATCTAACTGATGAACTACCCGACAAAGACGCAGTGGTCATTCAAGTTCAACCTCTATAGAAGATGTACTTTGATGGTGCTGCATATCGCGGCGGAGTTGGTGCTGGCATATAATATGTCACTTCTCAAGGAGAGGTTCCGCTCTACTCCTTTACGTGGAGAGAACTCTGCTCCAACAATATTGCTGAACATCAAGCATTAATACTTTGACTTGATATGGATGTCGCTAACAAGCACTTGCAATTCCAGGTCATTGGTGACTCCTGGTTAGTGATCAATCAGCATATGGGTAGTTACGAAGTCATGAAGCCTGAACCATGCTCATATCATGATTATGCTAAAAACTTAATGGGATGGCTCGATGATGTGACTATTAAGCATGTGCCTAGGAAGGAAAACAAGAAGGCTGATGTTTTAGCTGCTCTTTCTTCATCGTTGTCTCTGACCCATCAAGCTCAAGTTACTATTTGACAAAAATAGGTAGTACTACCGCTAGGTGAAGATGTAAGTTAAGAAGGTAAGATCAAGCATCTCGTTGCCGGTTTTGAAGCTGAGAAGGCAGATTGGCGACAACCCATCATCGATTATTTGAGCTATGGATACTTCTAGAAAATCGAAGGTAAAGGACTGAAATCCACCATCGTGCACCTTGCTTCTGGTACTAAAAAGACAATCAATACAGGATATCATTTGAGGGAGTACTCTTGTGATGCCTTGGGGGGATGAAGTAGTCCAAGATTTGCAATAAACATATTCTGGGGTATGTGGATCATATCAGTCTAGGCCAAAACTACACTTCCATATAAAGAGGATGAGATATTATTGGCTAATGATGGTAAAAGACTACTTGGACTATGCTTAAAGATGCAAGGCTTGACAATTTCATGCAAATTTTATACATCAGACTCTTGAAGTATTCCATCCAACTGTTGCATCTTGGCTAATAGACGCTTGGGGAGTTAGATGTTGTTGGACTGCTACCAAAATATTTTGGCAGACATTTATGCATCTTGGCTGCAACCGATTACTTCAGAAAATAGGCAGTTGTTACTCTCAAGGAAGTAAAGAAGGAGAATGTTGCAAACTTCATATGAGGAAAGATCATCTATCGCTTTGTCATTCCTCGTTTCATAATAATGGATAATGGCAAGCCATTCGATAATATGATGAACAAGATTTATGATCTCTTTAGCTTCAAGCAACATAACTCTTATATGTATTATGTTGCCGACAATGGTCAAGATGAAGCATTCAATGGTCATGAAATTCCTTTTTTCTCTAAATCAATACTCAATCGAAGGCCTAAATGTCATCCACTCGCAATTACACCCTTATTCTACTACTACGGCAACATTCCCTCTATTCCAAATGCTGCTAGTCTTATACTCCTCCGAGTTTATTCATGTTATACAGGGCTTTCTATAACTTACGGGAACCATCGGCTTGCTTGTTTTGATGGTCTTAATCTAAGGACTTACCTATTCTTGTCGCCTTCTCATTCACCTTTTCTTACCCTTACTCATGTCTACCTAAAGCCTTTTTGCTCTATCATACTTCAGCTTACGACCTACACATATCTATTTATACTACTCGCAACCTTCCTTCAAATTGCTAGCACTATAGATTTCCTTATATTATTCTAGAACCTCAAGTGAGACATCATACCGTCTCTAACTCTTCTTTACTCTCTTAACTAGACCTCTCGGTACCTAGAAACCATAGGCTTGAAATATGCCACTGACGACACAACTATCATTTCTGGATACTAAATCACAATGCGTCTAACCCTCTATTTGAACTTTGGACTATTCATAACCTTCTGCACTTGAGTATCTCGTACCTTCTTCACATGTACCTTACTTACCTTTAAATCTTGCATCGTATCTTCTATCTCTTTCACAACCTCCCTTTCACATAAGTGGAATTCACATCCATACCTTAAAACTATACTATAATACTTGCACCTCTTGTGCATACACAATTCGGCAGAAGGTTCATACTGACTTCTTATGAGGTTGGTACTCTTCTAGCTAGATTTATCGTAGAGCCGTTATAAAATATGGCCGTTATGCTATCTATCTTGTACCTCTGATATTAAGGGTGATTCTGCAATGTTCTCAATCATGATTTCTATAATTATCTTGATCTAGTATTCAGACTCCTAATTTACTTAGCTGATTAACTATTTAGATTCCTCTTCTCTCTCTGTCTTTATGTAGGCTTAAGCTATCTTCCGATTTGTGGCTCATGGTATTAGTTATTACTTTAGCCTTTCGTAGACGCTATGGAACATCCATGATATAACCTTCTAACAATTTAAGCCCTAGTTTGTAACGTAAACTCAATTCTTTCTTTTAACCTATAACGAAGTCTCCCATAACTGTATGAATCTAAACATATATGTTTTATGGATAGTACTCCAAAATTTTGAGTGCGGTCATAACGTAACTAACTCCGGGTCGTAGATCGAATAATTCCATTCATGCCTTCTCAGCTTTCTTTAAAAGTAAGCAATTGCTTCTCATGGTCGTTCTGCCACTTGTTGCATGAATACTTGGCTTATCTTAGTACCCACACCTATTGGAATTTCATGCAACTCATATGATATGGAATACTACTTTTAATTTTACTTCTCGTTCCTTAGTCACGACAGGTGCCACATTGTTATGGAGTGCATACAATGTCGTAGTGAGACTGTTGTTACAAGATCATTTCTTCTTTAGGTCACTATGATTATGTTGAAAACTTCTTCCTTATTCCTCAGGTAATCTTTTGTTATAGTACCATACGGAGGGATAAAGACGGTTTACAGGGAACAACCCGCCGTGAAGGAGATGTTATCAATTGATGAAGTAATTCTGATATTAGCACTCTCATCGACAAAGGACTCAGGTTCGACAGCGAAATAGGGAGCCAAATAGCAATTATCGGTGCCAGCTTCGACCCAATCGGACGAGCAAGGGATTGAAGAAGATGATGACTTCGGGTTTCCTCGATCTTTTATCGCCCCCGATGATTCCGATGCTACGAAGTCAATGGTCGAAGAACTGGAGCACTTCGTGATGATCGAACATCTGCCCGATCGGAAGGTATACTTAGGCACAGGGTTAACTCCCGAGCTCAGGGAAAAACGTATTCGATTTCTTATAGCTAATATGGATTGTTTTGCATGGTCCCATCTCGATATGACAGGGATCCCAGGGAGATCACTGCTCACAAACTAAGCTTGGACCTGAAGGTCCGCCCAGTGAAACAAAAAAGGAGACCCTAGTCTGAGATCAAACATGCCTTCATCAAGGACGAGGTAACAAAGCTCCTTAAAATTTGGTCCATCCGTGAGGTCAAATACCCGAAATGGTTAGCGAATGTAGTCGTAGTTCATAAGAAAGTGAACAAACTAAGAATGTGTATAGATTATAAAGACCTAAATAAAGCATGCCCCAAAGATTCTTTCCTTTTGCCTAAAATAGATCGCATGATCGACACCACGGCCGACCACGAGACCCTAGCTTTTCTCGATTCCTATTCCGGGTACAACCAAATACGAATGAACTCGGGCGACCAAGAAAAAACCTCTTTCATCACTAAATATGGCATATACAGCCATAACATAATGCCATTCGGATTAAAAAATGCCGGTGCTACTTACCAACGACTAGTAAACCAAATGTTCGAAGAACAAATTGGAAAAACCATGGAAGCTTATATTGACGATATGCTAGTTAAGTCCCTGCGAGCAGAGGACAATTTAAAGCATTTGCAGGAAACCATCAGTATATTGAAGAAGTACAACATGAAGTTGAATCAAGAAAAATATGCATTCCGTGTCGGGTCCGGCAAGCTTCTCGGATTCATGGTGTCCAATTGGGAATCGAGATCAACCACGATAAGATCAAAGCTATCGAGGATATCATGGTAGTGGATAATGTGAAGGTCGTACAAAGGCTATCAGGGCGCATTGCAGACCTGGGTCGATCCGTCTCGAGGTCGTTTGATAGAAGTCATCGATTCTTCTCGTTGCTAAAAAAGAACAACTTCACATGGACCCCAGAATGCCAACGAGCTTTAGAGGAACTTAAGCAACATTTATCGAGCCTACCATTTATTCACATGCCGAGGGCGGACGAACAACAATACTTGTACCTAGCGGTATCAGAAGTAGCAGTAAGTGGAGTCCATGTCCGAGAAGAACAAGGTACGCAATTTCTGATTTATTATGTCAATAGGACCATAGGTGAGGCTGAAACTAGATACCCTCGCCTAGAAATATTGGCACTCACCTTGCTAAGTGCCTCTAGGAAACGAAAACCATATATTCAGTGCCATCCTATATGTGTTGTGACGACCTACCCTTTATGAAATATAATGCATAAACCCGAATTCTTGGGACGATTGGCCAAATGGGCCATCAATATCACCATGTGCGATATCGAATATCAACCCCGAACGGACATTAAATCGCAAATTTTGGTAGACTTCGTTGCCGATTTACACCGGCCCTAATACCCGAAGTCGAAAGGGAGTTGTTGGTAAACTCGGGAACAACTTCAGGAATGTGGACCCTCTTTACGGACGGTGCCTCGAACGTATAAGGGTCTGGACTTGGCATCGTACAAAAGCCTCCCATAGGTAACATAGTTAGACAATCTTTTAGAACTGTAAAATTGACTAACAATGAAGCCTAGTATGAGGCCACGATTGTAGGTCTCGAACTAGCTAAAGGCTTGGGAGCGGAGGTGATCGAGGCTAAATATGACTCACTCTTGGTGGTAAACCAAGTAAATGGAACATTCAAGGTTAGGAATGAATGAATGCAAATGTACTTGGATAAGCTACAGGTGATGTTGCATCGTTTCAAAGAATGGACTTTGAAGCACGTGCCCTGAGGTCAAAATAGTTAAGCCGATGCCTTCGCAAACTTAGGGTCGTCGGTCGAAGACAACAAGCTCAATCTGGGGGCGGTCGTACAACTTATGAGGTCGCTAGTAGAAGAAGGTCACGCTGAAATAAACTCCACAAGCTTGACTTGGGATTGGATAAATAATTACATAAAATATTTGAAGACCGGAAAACATCCCTCAGATCCAAAGGAATCGAGGGCCCTCCGCACAAAGGCAACCCGATTTAGCTTGTTCGAAGATGGAACCTACTCAGGAGGACGTTCAACGGCCCGCTAGCAATATGTCTGGGATCAGGAGATACCGAGAATGTTTTGAGAGAAGTCTGTGAAGGCACATACGGGAACCACTCTGCCGCTGAATCATTTGTTCAAAAGGTAATCAGAGTCAGCTATTACTGGGTTGATACGGAAAAATATTTGAAGGAGTTTGTGCTAAAATGTGATAAATGTCAAAGATATGCTCCAATGATTCATCAACCTAGGGAGCTGCTGCATTCGGTTTTATCTCCATGACCGTTCATGAAGTGTGGGATGGACATCGACAGCCCTCTTCCATCGGCACCAGGTAAGGCTCTATTTGTTTTATTTATGACTGACTATTTCTCTAAGTGGGTTGAAGCACAAGCCTACCAGAAGATCAGGGAGAAGGAAGTCATCGACTTTATTTGGGACCACATCATATGTCGATTCGGAATACCATTCGAAATTGCATTTGACAACGGAAAATAGTTTATCGGCAGCAAGGTGACAAAATTTCTCGTAGACCATAAGATCAAAAGGATCTTATCAACACCTTATCACCCTAGTCAGAATGGGCAAGCCGAATTGACCAACAAAACCATAATCCAAAACCTCAAGAAAAGGTCGACCGACGCCAAGGGAAAATGGAGAGTGATCTTGCCCGAAGTCCTTTGGGCGTATCGCACAACTTTGAATTCTAGTACCGGGGCCACCCTGTTCTCTTTGGTTTATGGCGCCGAAGCATTATTACCGGTCGATGTCGGGGAGCCGAGCATCAGATTCCGATATGCGACAATAAAATTGAATCACGAGGCCATGAATACAAGTTTGGAGCTATTAGATGAGCGATGTGAAGCATCCTTTCTTCGGTTGGCTGCCCAAAAGCAACATATCGATAGGTATTACAATCGAAGGGCCAACCTTCTATATTTTAACGTCAAGGACTTAGTATTGAGGAAGGTCAAGTTAAACACGCGAAATCCAAATGAAGGAAAATTGGGTCCGAACTTGGAAGGGACGTGCCAGATTCTCGAGATCACAGGGAAAGGATCCTCTATGCTCGGAATGATGGACGGAGAACAACTACCGAACAATTGGAACATAACTCATCTTATCGACAAGGAGCAACACGAAGGATTTAGGTCTTAAAGCACGCGTTGCCCTCCTTTTCCCTTGAACCGTTTTTATCCCAATTGGGTTTTTCGGCAAGGTTTTTAACGAGGCAACAGTGGATCGTGCTGACTGAGAATCGAAGGCCGATCACGAATCAATGCCAAAGACAGCACTAACAGTATCTGAGGTTCCTCTACAATCAACTTCGAATACTTGGGGGCATTGCCCTTGGATGTCATTTTTTGTTGCGAGGAAATTACTTCATAATAGTGTGGTCTCGAGAGGTGAGATTTGTTGTAAGGGCCAAACGATCAAATGAACCATGCCCACATAGGTTTCTCGAGCCCTGGCATAAAACATGTACGCATGTGTAATCATTTTTCACAAGAATAAAAAGAAGTAATTTTTCCTTGCAATTATCTCATGGCTTAGAAAACGTTTTTCTACTTTACAATTCCGTACTTTCGATCTATTATGGAAACGAGCTCAGCGGCCAATTATAACCAGAGATCGGATAATCACTCCCACACTCGAGGACTGCTGTCTGAAAAATAAATTCAAACTGATTGAACTATTGAGTGTTGAGGGCATAAGACCTCTTAAGCAACCCTCGAAGTTTAAAGGCCACGGCTATACCCACTCGGGGACTCTTATTTTAGGCAAGCCTGGATAACTCGGAAAGCAATCTCACTGGGATATGACCGAACTAAAAGGCTACGGCCAACTCAGCATGCTCATTCCAAGCCTTCACTAAATATGCTGAAGCTTCTCACTGAGAAGCTTATAGGTTCATTCTTTTTAGTGAGGTCCCGAACCTCGACCTCACACTCCTCACGGATTTGAAGGAAGGCCTTGTGATGCAACACCGAAGCCTACAAGCAAGGAACAAAATGTCAGAATTACCTACAACTCCAAGTTTAAAAGAGATTGTAAAATGGCCCTCGAAGTTACCCGATTCAGAGTATGTTGGGCCTTGCTGAACAGGCAAGCGGCTCCCACCGCATTCATTACGGTTTGGTCTTCCTCGGTCACCATGCATCTGAGTTAGCTAGAAATCCCCACGAGTGGAGAGAAGATACGGGCATCCTCCGAGACAGAGAGCATTATGTTGCGCCTACGATCAGGATTAACACTTGGTGCCGGAAATCGGTCCACCAGTTTCGGGCTCGATAAAGACCCGGTAATTCCCGAGGATGATGCCTTCTTTGGCACCGATAAATTACCAATCCCGGTGACATCTCCCAAAACGGAAAACTCTACCCCATCGAAGAAGTTGTGGATATCAACCGCCTACTGAGGACCCTCGCAAGAGCGACCTTCCAACATATTTTCCTTGTAGATTATGGCTTCTGAAAATTGAGAAGATTTGGAGATATCAATCACTCCGAGATCATCCCTCAGGACATCTTCAGCTACTCGAGAAGCCTCGCCCCCGGTTTCTCCCTCGACCATATCAGCTTGAGACGGAGTGACATCAACTCCTTTTGGTTAAGGAACTTTATCCTAGGATCCCTCATCAACCTCCTCCAGTAGGGAGGGCTTTTGTGTCGAAGCACCAGCCCGCACACGGGCTACCAGATTTAATTCCTCTTCTTCTTCATCTTCGGACTCGTCCCTTAGCCGACGGACTGGTGCTCATTTTGGGTTTACGGGCTTGCCTTTTTTATGGCTTTTGCTTTTCCGAGCTCGGGGAACTCAAAGCCCCTTTTATATTATTCTCTCTGGCCTACTTCGGAGTAGGTGGTTTGGAAAGCAGTTCTTCTTCAGATGGGGGCCCCTCATCCTTCATGAGGCCTGCAAAGGAAAAAAGTCGAGTAAGCCCGAGAAAGTGCCCTGAACGATAACCGTTCAAAGAAAGAAGCTTACCATGATTGCAGGCCTCCTATTGACCCCTTTCAAAATTACATCCAAGCAGGCTAAGAGTAAGGTCTCTGTGATACTAGGCTCTCAACCCATTGCTTGTCGGGGATTACCTCCGGTGCCTGTTACAACTGCAACATCAAACAATATAGATAAGGAATGAAGAGAAGAGATAAACCAACAAAATTAAGAGACAAGATGCTACTCACCGCTCATGTTCCATTTCTACGGAAACGACATGTCTTCAGCAGGGATCAGGTCCGAAGTCCTTATTCGAACAAACCGACACATCCAACCTCGATCGCGAGACTCATCTACGCTCGAGAATGGGGCCTTGACGGCCCGGTGAGCGAGCTTGATCAGCCCTCCTCGATAAAGTCAGGGACTGTAAAGGCGCATGAGGTGATCGAGGGTGAAAGGATATCTCTCGATTTTGCTTGTGAAGAAACGAAGGAGAATGACTATTCTACAGAATGAAGGGTGGATTTGGCCGAGGGTGACGTCGTACCTCTTACAAAAGGCGACAATGATGGGGTCTAAGGGACCCATCGTGAAGGGTAAGTATGTTTACCTCGAAAAATGTGAGTAACAATTAAAGATAATTTGTGGTTTTAAAGATACGTGATATATTCTAATACTAGTGATTATATGAGTAATATTGAGCTTAAGTAAGAAGAAATAATGAACCAAATCAATGTTATCAGAACAGTAGGGGCCTCGAGCTCGTCTACCAAGGGACCTTGAGGTCAGCTAAGACCAATAAATATGAACAATAAAATAAAGGCAATAAAGTTGATGAATAATTGTTGAGCACGTCAAACAAGAGAAGAATAACAATGTTCTATAGTAGCGAATGATCTGTTCTTTACAAAATGATTGGGGTCCCCTTCATATAGGTGGAGAAAGCCCAAATATAGTACCTTGCTCATAAAGGTAAAGAATTTTGTTGGTACAGGTGTATAACGGCCTAGTACGTACCTGTACAATTTTGTACAACCTTTATCCTATAATTAATGCCCAAATCCACGTGTCCTTGAGAAATTCCTGCTCTTTCTTGCTTGACTTCAAGACAATACTGCCCTCGACGCAGTTCGTGCCAGGCATTCGATCAACTTCCTCGAGGTAGGTGTCCTTCAGCCGGATATGACACCCACTACGAGTCTCCCGAACTCGGCCCTATAGCCAGATTTAAGACTTCAAATTCGTACTCCTCGATTTTGACCATATACAAATAGTCCCCGCATTTCATAGAATAAGATGATAAGAAATGATTCGAACCTCGATTTTCCCGAGCCTCTCTCGATGATGTCATGCTCGTTACGTAGGTGCCTGAAGTGATCAAAACATCCCGTCGGTCCATTTCCTAAAAACATTGAATGCACCGCCGGTCCATCTCCCCAAAAGTAGTGAATGTATGCCAGCATTGGTCGGCCACTTGTGCCGCCGAACCGTTACTGGCTTTCTATAAATAGGGGCTACATGGCTGAACAAAAACTACACACACTTCTTCTTCATCAACTTTTAGCCCTTTCCCTTCTCTATCTCTTTCTCTAGTCACTTATTTTTATGGTTCCAACCTGTGACCACAAGGTCATATGGCAGCAACATTATCAGTTATGTCATGGCTCCCTTTTTTAAAGCTTTTCCCCACTAAGTGGGATTATACTGAGTTGTTGTTGTTGTTATTTTTGGTATTGTTGGCTCGAAAAAATGAGAGAAGGGCACCGAATTCTTCCCGTATCGGAAGATATGCGAACTTTACACTGCTGCTCATCTCTCTTAACTTCAACCTGGTGTGGCGCTTCATTCCTTTTGCTTTCCGTGGAATGAGGTGGCACTATCATCTACTAACTTTTGCATCCCACACCGATACAATATCTCAAGAAGTGGTTTCACAATAGTTGTGCTGACAAGACCCATACTCGCCATGTTCTTAACCAGGCCACAATTCTCTCTAAAGATCGAGATGGAGTCCCCGAGTTTCTGTTGATATAAGAATTTGCTCCTTTGTTTCTGTGTAAGGGCCCCTCGTGGGCTTTGTAAATATCTTTTGTTAATATAAGAATTTCTCTATTTTATCTTCGATTTGTGTTGAATTCCATTCTACCTTCGTTTGTGAAAAACCCGAGTGTATAACTCTAACGATTAATCCGAATACTGGACTCGGAACATAGTAAACCCTTATGTTTTAACCGACTGATATAATACCCTTTAAAGGTTCTTTGTTAATCCTCGAGCTTGCCTTAGATTGATTTGATGCGAGCTCGGGACACCGGGACTCCTGAGTTCGAGTTGAGTGATATCAAGGTCTCGAATTAGAAATAAAGTTAGCTCTTTTAGGATTCGTAGATAGTCCCCGAGTGAGAATTTTCTCGAACACGGGTAGCCCTTGGGCTTAGTAGTCGAGTGAGTGTTTGCTCGAACTCGAAATAAAGTTAGACCTTAGGTTACATTGGTAGTCCTTGAGTGAGGATTTTCTCGAACTCGAGCAGCCCTCGGGCTTGGTAGTCGAGTGAGTATTTGCTCGAACTCAAAAGAGAGATAGCCCTTAAGCTTTATGGGCAGTTCCCGAATGAGAATTTGCTCGAACTCGAAATAAAGATAACGCGTAGGCTTTATAGATAGTCCCCTAATGAGAATTTTCTCGAACTCGGGTAGCCCTCGGGCTTGGTAGTCGAGTGAGTGTTTGCTCGAACTCGACATGTAGGCTGCCCTTAATGATTTTTGACAAATTAATTTCCGATGCCTTGGTCCTAATGCCAATATCATGACATAAGCGGTTGAAGTGACTGAAAAGTTGCTCTTCGTGTGATTCCCAAAGTCATTAATTGGAGGCGGCTGACGGTCGGCCTTTTGGCTTCCTCGGCACCCTTAAGTGAATTTTATAAATAGACAGATACCATAACCTTACAAACTTTATTCCCATATTGTTTTCAAAGTCTCATTATCCTTTTTCAATCTCCTTGAGCTCTCCCTTCTCTTTTCTAACAGCATTTGTCATCTCTCGGATCTTTCGCTTACCGATGGCTAAAACTTCTAATTCTGTTCCTCAAAAGGAAAAAAGTCTCTCATCTTCTCGATCGACCAAGAATAAACCGGTAGTGCCACCTCGTATCGAGGAATCCATCCCCCCGCCGTATGAGATAACATCCGATTTTAAAATCGTAAAACCTGTTTCGACACTAGGCCAATGCGAGACCATGTCTCAATATGTTTGTTTCGTGACCAAGGCCGAGCAAAGGAAAGTAAAAGAGGATTTCAAATGGAACAATAAGGAAGTAGTGATTCCCTCCTTTAAGGATGATATCACCACATATAAAGCGGAGTACTTGAGTGTATGCACTTACCTGTTTACACAGGGCCCTGCAATTCCGACCCAAGGTCCTATAGACCTGGTTATCCTCGACTTTTGCCAATGGTATCGAGTGACACTCGGCTAGATCTACCCCTCCTTCTGGCAAATTGTTTACTTAATCAGGTTCTTTTCGAGCCAAATCGAGGGGATGTCCTTCACCCTCGACCATTTGATCAGACTGTACAGTCCTCGACTTTATCGGGGAAGGGGGGGCTTGATAAAGTTGCAACGCCGATCATAAAAATCTCTGTTTGTTAGTATCGATGAGGACAAAGACCATGAGTGGATGAGCCGGTTTGTCCGAGTCAAGACCTCTGATCTCATTCCTGCTAGTTGGATGTCGTTTCCCGAGGAGTGGAACATAAAGCGTGAGTATACTCTTTCTTTTCTGTTCCCCGACTTTATATGTTCCTTTGATCTAAACTCTTTACAATGGTGCATCCGCTGCTTGGTTTCCTGGTGGTGTCCCGGACCTCGAGGACTGGGTTTGAAAGCTGGCCTCCACCTCCTCTTACTCGGAGTGTTACTGGCGAGATTTGGCCAAGGGTCAATGGGAGGCAAAACACCATGGTGAGTTCTCTCATTTATTTTCCTGTATTTTCGTTATGGGAAGCTTACCTCGGTTTCATGTAGGTCTTGGAGACGCTGTTGATTTGCGGCCGGCCCCTACTGATGAAGTGGAGGTTCCGAAGCCCTCCAAAGAAAGAAAAAGAAGAAGGGAGACATCTGAAAATCCCACGAAGCCAAAGAAGAGCGTGGCTTGAAGGCCTAAGGCCGATACGGCGGCCTTATCTCCGGAAACGGCCCAACGCCTTCGGGAGCAGGAGGAAGAAGAAGATGATGACTGCCTGCTGATAAATCATAAAAGAAAGAATGTTGATTCTTTGAAGCCCGCCGAACTAGCAGCGGCTGATGTGGCCCACTCCCGAGCTCAAGAAATTTTTGATGGGAGTTCAAACAAAGTCCCCGAACCATCGTCTAGAAAGAAGGTGCCTCACTTAGGAGGTCATTTATGAGGGCGAGGCAGAACGTCCTGACCCCGAGCCTCTTCAAATAAAAGAGAATGTCCCAAGTGGGTCGCTCGGGGTGATCAACGTGGATGATTCTCCCCCTGGCCCCGAGTTTTCCGAGGGGCAAATCCGTGAGGCTGTGAACATGAGATCTTTTGGAGTGGGAGTAAACCATGAAGGGCACGACATCTTTGGAGAATGTCTTGTAGGGCTTGATTATTGCCCCGACCCCGATGCTTCTTTCATTTATAACGAGGTATGTAGACGCTTTAAACAAGCGAGTTTTCTGCTTCTTGCGCCTTTGTTTTAGCTGTTCTTAATCTAACTTTTCCTTCTTTTTCATGAAGTCTATGGTGCTCCATAAGAAGGCATTTTCCAAGTCTCGAGACGATCTTGCACAATGCAAGTCTGAACTTAAGAAAACTTTGGAGGAGAGGAACGCCGCCAAAGCCCTTTATGCTAAGAAAGAGGTGGAGATCCATGATCTTCGAGTTGAATTGATGTAGGCATGCCAGGGTCGAGCCGAATATGTCGAGAAGGTAATATAGCTCTCGAGAATCCATTACGTACTTGCTTTGTTTTGGCGGCTGACACTTTTAATTTCGCAGTTCCAACATAAGGCCAATTTGGAGGCGCAGCTTCGTGAGGAGCTTAAGATGAAAGAAGCCGAGGCCTTGAGGTGGAGGCAGGGTACGGTCTATCTCGCCTATGAGAAGGAAACTTTAAAAGAGCAATTAGCTTCGCTTGAACACCAACTTCGAGGTGTGAAGGAGGAGAGTCTAACTCAGGGTCTCGAAATTGAGGAGCTTAAAATTAGATCTGCTGGTGAGCTGGCCAAGGCTAAAACCGATGCTACAGCAATTATGAATTCGTATCGAGCCGATGCCGAAGCAGCTAATGCTCGGGAAAATGAGATCTCTTCTACGGCGGAGGCTAAGTTTTCAAGTGCCCTTGACCACGCTAGGCGACAATCCCGGAGGATGACCCTCGAAGAGATACATGCTCGCGGCTTCGATCTTTCAGCTGATATTGAAGCGGAGAAGATATTGGAAGAAGAGGCGTCTGCTGTGCTTTCCGATGAAGAGGATTCAGCCAATGCCTCTAGGAGTGAAGGAGACGGGGATGAGGCACCTGAGACCTTCGAAGATGTGATTTTTGGAGATGCAGCTGCTAAGGATGCGACCACGAAGTAGTTTTATCTTAGTTTATTTTGTTTCCTTGTAAGCCTCCCTTGTGTAAATATTTCCTGTAATTATCTTTTGGAGATACGAGGGGAACTTTAAATCTCGTCTTTGGCTAATGTTGGTTTTAACATTTCTTGTATTCAACATTGCCTTTATTTATGCAAAATTTCGTTTGAATGACTAGTCCGAGGACTGGTTCGAGGTATTATAAACCCTTAACTCTTTATTGATAGGTACAATAATTTTCAAGCCGAGTTTAAATCAACTCGCTGTGGGTTTAGGATATTGTAAACCTCGAGTCCGAATCGAAATGAAAGCGGAGTCTCGAAATATAAGTTTTAGGCCCTCAAGCCTTTCGAGGTTGGCCCTTAGGCTCTTATATATCGGCCCTTAGGCTCTTATATATTGGCCCTTAGGCTCTTATATATTGGCCCTTAGGCTCTTACATATTGGCCTTAGGCTCTCATATATCGTCCCTTAGGCTCTTACATATTGGCCCTTAGGCTCTTATATATCGACCCTTAGGCTCTTACATATTGGCCCTTAGGCTCTTTAAATTGGGCCGTTTCGGCCTCTAAAAATGGCTATATAGTTTTTCCCTCATTCCGGCTAAAAGACTTGGTAAAATTTAGTTATGCCTTAGTATGTGTTTTTGTACCCGTTGGGTTTTTCGAAGGCTCGATGTATCGGAACCTTATTAGTGAATTTGTTTGCATGGACATTCTCGAATGCCTCTTACGGGTTTTCTGAAGGCTGGTGTTATCGAAGCCTTTGGATTATTTGAAGGCTGATTTTTCGAAGCCTCTTGGGGGCCGAATTTATCGAGGCCCCTTATATTTTGCTTTTGCCGAGGGTAGCCTAATTTAACCGGCTTTTACAAAGTGTTTGAAGGCCTTTTAATTTATAGTGGATGTCGGACGTCTCCGAGCCGCATTATTTGGCCGTAGACTTTATATGACCGTAGTTTTTAGTATGGCCGTAGCCTTCAGGTACGTCACTTGGACTTGTTTCGCGATAACTTTCCAAACTTGTTTGAGAAGTTAAGCCACGAGAATATTGGCGTTGGCCTTGTTTCGAAGGGGTGCCTCTTTGAGGTCTTTCGAATTTTTGATGGCAGTCCCCAAGTATTCGGGGTACTTATGTGTTTTGGCTCTTAAGTCGTTTCCCGTAGGATTGTAAGTATCGAGCTCGTATGAGACACAAAGTATTTTTGATATAACCAGAATACTTTTTTAAATAGCTGATACATGCGTACATGTTTTGCCGTTAGGGCTCGATTATTCTATATGGACACGGTTCGTTTGACCGTTTGGCCCATTACAACGTTCTCCTATTGAGACCCTCTTAGGCGTGAAATATCTTTCCCAAAAGTGTAACCTCCGGGGGTGATGCCCCCCAGTATTCAAGGTTGATTGAAAAGAAGCCTTGAATACTTGTTGACCATTCTTCGGGTAGCATATAAGTGTTGGCTCGTTAAAAACCTTGCCAGTAAACCCATTTGGGAGAAAATTTGAACTAAGGGAATAAAAGTGCAACGCATGCTTTACGACCTACGACCTTTGTGCAGTAAGGGGTATTGTCGAGATCACGAGCTTTTGAGAGCTTCCATCGTGCCGAGCCGTAATACCCTTTATCAACGACTCAAAGGTCTTGCTATCCGCGACCATGGCTTCTCCGAGAACCTTGAATTGGTCAGGGATGATTTTGATGCCCTGGTTTGATATCACGAGGGCCGAGAAACTCAACCGCGCTAACTCCGAGGGAACGCTTCTCTAGGTGAAGCTTCGTGTCGTATTGACTATTTCCTGCAAATGAATTAAAGTGGTCCACTGTGCACAGGGACTTAACCAGTCATATCATCAATGTGAGCTTTAATTATTTTACCTGTTTATCGCTCAAGCGAAATCCCTGTCATATCAAAGCAATGCGGTCTATGTTATCAACAAAAAACTGAATGAGTTTTTTCCTGAGAGCGGGGACTAATCCCGTTCCCAGGTGTACCTTTCTTTTTAGCGGTTAGCTTGGTAGCATCGGGCTTTTCGGGAACAACGAGGGTTCGAGGATCTTCGCCTTCGGTTACCTCTTATTTTGCTTCCGCCGATGCTGACTACTACGTAGCCACCTGTTTACCTTTGGAGGTCGATGTCTTCGAGGTCAAGGGTTCTGGTGTCGGTACCACTTCCTCGATTGCGAACATCTCTCTTGCAGTATATTGTTCTCCATGGACTGTTTTCACTCCTTCCTCAGTTGGGAACATTACCATCTGATGGAGAGTCGAAGGCACTGCCCTCATATTGTGTATCCACGGCCTCCAGAGGAGTGCGTTATATCTCATGTCACCTTTGATGACATGGAACCTGGTGTCTTGTATGGTCCCGTCCATGTTTGTAGGCAAGATAATTTCTCCCCTCGTGGTTTCACTTGCCCTGTCGAAGCCATTCAGCACTCGAGACGCAGGTATAACCTGATCTTGTACGCCGAGTTATTTCACGACCCTCGATCTGATTATGTTCGCCGAGCTACCTGGATCCACTAAAACACATTTAACCTGAATTTTATTCAAAAAGATAGAGATTAACAGGGCGTCGTTGTGCGGCCGGGATACGTCTTCTACTTCTTTGTCGCTGAATGATAGAACGTCCTCAGGCACATAGCTCTGATTCCGTTGTTCCTTTATGATAGATATTTTAGTACGTTTGAATGTAGGTCCCTGTGGGACGTCTGCTCCACCGATGATTATCTGAATGACGTGCTGAGGTTCTTCGGGTTCATTCTTCCTGTTTGCATCTCTTTCTTGAAAATGGTTTTTGGCCCGCTCACTTATAGATTCATGAAGGTGCCCCTCGTTGAATAGTCGAGCTACCTCATCTCTAAGTTGTCTGCTATCCTCGGTCTTATGCCCTTGATTACCATGGTACTTACACATTACATTGGGGTTTCTCTGAGAAGGATCTGTCTGTATGGGCTTGGGCCATCTAGTATCTTTAATGTTGCCAATGGCTGAGACGATACTTGAGGCGTCGACACTGAAGTTGTATTCTGATAATTTAGGAGCCTCCACTGGTCCCAAGCGCTTGTCAAACCCGATTTTGCTCATGAATCCCCAGGAGCTTTGGCCTCAATCTACTCTTTGATCATTCTGAGGTGCATTACGCCTTGAAATGTTTCTTCTGTCTTCGATGTACGGTTGATATCTTTCTTTGTTAGATCTTGATCCCTAGTCTGTGTCCCTCGGGGGCTTGGATGGGAACCTGTTTGGGTGAACTGAGCCCGAGGGGGCTCCCAACTCGTCATCCTCGATCCTGATTTTTGACTGATATCGATTGTGCACATCCGACAATGTCACTGCTGGATACTCGATCAAGTTCTGCTTTAGCTGTCGAGATGCTACCGAGCTTCTGTAATTCAAACCTTGCATATAGGCCTGGAATGCCCAGTCATTGGAGACCGAGGGTAATTCCATCCTTTCCATCTGAAACCGGGACACGAACTCCCTTAGCATCTCGTCATCTCTTTGTTTTATTTTGAAGACGTCCGTTTTTCTTGTGGCCACCTTTATGGCCCAGGCGTGCGCTTTTACGAGGGCATCCGCCAACATTGCAAATGAGTCAATGGAGTTAGGAGCTAAGTTGTGGTACCAGATCATAGCTCCTTTTGATAATGTTTCCCCAAACATCTTTAACAATACCGACTCGATTTCATCATCGTTCAAGTCATTTCCTTTGATTCCACAAGTGTATGAAGTAATATGCTTATTAGGGTCATTTGCTCCATTATATTTCGGTATATCGGGCATGCAAAACTTCTTGGGAATGGGCATCAGAGCCGCACTTCGGGGGGGGGGGGGAAGGTTTTTGTATGAGTTTTTTTACATCTAGGCCCTTCAAAACTGGAGATGCTCCGGGTATCTGGTCTACCCGAGAGTTGTAAGTTTCCACCTTTTTATCGTTGTCTTCTATCTTCTTTTCTCCTGACTCGATTCTTTTAGTCAGTTCCTCGAGCATTTTCTTGATCATGGGGTCAGTCCCCAAGCCGCTTTCATCGGGCCTCCCATGCACTTTCATGCTGTGCGTTTACTGGTTCGGTGATGTTAGGAGTCCTGTTCTGACTCCGAAGCTGAGCGATGGCGACTTGCTGAGCCTGCAGCATCTCGAATATCACCTGGAGGCTGACACCTCCTTCTTCCAATCCCCGTGTTTCCTGGCCTCCGGCTCGGGCTTCCCTGTGTGCGTTCTTTACGGAGTCTGTGCCTGCATCCGTGCTTAGAGCATTGTGGGAGCTGATATCAACCGGCTCCACATTTAGCACTTCCTCAGAGTCTACGGGTGGTACATCGAGCCCTATGCCGCTGTTTTCTCCAAGTCCCTCAATGTCGTGAGCAGGCGCATTTTGTGTGCTAGACATG
The DNA here is from genome assembly GCF_001879085.1 of Nicotiana attenuata. Taxonomy (NCBI): domain Eukaryota; kingdom Viridiplantae; phylum Streptophyta; class Magnoliopsida; order Solanales; family Solanaceae; genus Nicotiana; species Nicotiana attenuata. Next base: position 8,010,563 of record NC_031998.1, read on the forward strand.
ATTAAGCCTGAAATCAAAGAATCTTTGACAAGAAAAAGTGTGAAGAATAACATGTGTTATCAAAAAACTAGCACCACAATAATCACTATTATATTTAGCCCCACGGTGGGCGCCAAACTGTTTACCTCGAAATATGTAGTAATAATTAAAGAAAATTTGTGGTTTTAAAGATACGTAATATATTCTAATACTACTGATTATATGAGTTATATTGAGCTTAAGTAAGAAGAAATAATGAACCAAATCAATGTTATCAGAAAAGTAGGGGCCTGGAGCTCGTCTATCTAGGGACCTCGAGGTCAGCTAAGACTAATAAAGTATGAACAATTAAGTAAAGGCAATAAAGCTGAAGAATAATTGTTGAGCACGTTAAACAAGAGAAGAATAAGAATGTTCAATTGTAGTGAATGATCTGTTCTTTACAAAATGATTGGGGTCCTCTTTATGTAGGAGGAGAAAACCCCAATATAGTACCTTGCTCAAAAAGGTAAATAATTCTATTGGTACAGGTGTATAACGGCCTAGTACGGACCTGTACAATTTCGTACAACCCTTATCCTATATAATGCCCAAATCCACGTGTCCTTGAGAAATTCCCGCTCTTTCTTGATTGACTTCGAGACAATACTGCCCTCGACGCAGTTCGTGCCAGGCATTTGATCAGCTTCCTCGAGGTAGGTGTCCCACAGCCGGATACGACACCCACTCTGAGTCTCCTGGACTCGGGCCTATAGCCTGGTTTAGGACTTCAAAATCGTACTCCTCGATTTTGACCATATACAAAGTATATAAACGCTTAGATACCCCTCCACGCTAGTGGTGATCGATTCCTCAGGAGAAGGAACTACTACATACTTGCTCACCCAGTTACACTCCTCCTAAACCTTTTCGAGAATGTCTTTGGTTATCGTGCATATGTACCTCGAGACCGGTTCACGACGACCAGATACTGAGGAGGTGTTTTCAACCCTAAAACTGGTGAAAGTAGGGTACCCTCTTGGAATGAAATCCTCGAGGGGTGGCTCCGCCGTAGCTCCACCACCAACGGGCCATGAAAAGGAGGAGGTCTCCTTTTGCGGTATGGTTTTAGAAGTTTTTGCCATTGTAAAATAGATTAAAAGGAAATCAAAATGATATGTGATTTGCTTGAGATTCAAGAAATTTGGGAGCAAGAGTAGCAGAGCCAAGAGGTTTTTTTTTTTTTTTTTTTGAGAAGCAGCAATGAAGGAAATTTTGGCGTTAAAGTTTAAGGGGAAGAAGGTGGCGGTACTTATAATTTGCTGGTGGCGGTTCAGATCCGATAGTGGCCGACCAGCAGCTGACAGGCATTTAATGCCTTGATAACCAAACCGACGGGACGGTTAAGTACCCACTTGTCGCTGACTTCATAATCAGGCTCGTCGCTTACGTCACGGCACATCGAGATGGGATAGGAAAAATTTATGTAATTTTTCGTCGTCTTCTCTCCGAGAACCGAGGGGACTATCTTTATACGATCAAAATCGGGCTTGCCCTTTTGTATGACTAATCGAGATTGGGACGTAGCAGGCCAAGGATCGATCCCATGTCATATCGGACCGTGATGCAAAGTTAGATTGCCGAGCTCGTGATCTAGAGACTGATCAAGATCGAGATCAGCCAAGATAGAGACCGAGCAGGATAGAGATCGAGCAAGATCGAGGGAAGCCTACCGAGTCAAATAGCGGAAAGCCAAAATATCCGCAATTGGGCAAGGATCATGGGAAATCTCGACGCGTATCAAGAAGGGCCAATTATTTAGCTAATCATGGGATTTCTTACTGTATTTACAATTGTATCTAGAGTAGGATCCCCCAAGTATATAAAGAGGGTCTGATCATTTGTAAATCATCATATTCACGCAACACAAAGCAATACACTATCATTCTCTAGTTATCATTGTCTTGTTATTCAGTTCTTCAGCCAGTTGATACATATTTGGTTCGAGGGTGATCGAACTCGAGGGCCAAGGCTGTTAAAGTTGTGTGGTTTGCATTTATTCTTTAATTCTCTATTTCGATATTAATCTATTCTTCTTATTTTGTGCCAAGTTATATCACGTATCCTTAAAACCGTGTATAAATTCAATTGTTATCCGATTTTAAGATCAACAACCTAATTTAAAATCGATGGGCATGACCATAGAACTAAGTCAGGTTTTGCGACAAGCAGTTGGTGCACATAGGCCACGTTTATCTTCTTAGATTCTAGTCGATCAATTAATTTCAGTAATTGATCGAGCTGAGGGGCCTGCAACTTTGAAACGGCGCGAGACTATGAAATGTCATCAAAGCCCTTTTTTGCTCTTCCGTCGCATCAATTTATTATCCCGCTCCTTAAATCCCTTTTTCTAGCAGAATTGCAATGCAAAAACGAAAATGATGCTCCCAAAAATAATAATCCCCCTGTTCCAATTTATGTGAACATATTTATTTTTTGGTCCGTTCCAAAAAACAAATGATCCCTTTCTAAATTTGGAAACTATTTAGTTTAAACTTACAATTCTACTCTTAATAAGAAGCTTTTATAACAACACAAATACTCTGGCCCCTTTTTGACTTGTTTAGGAATACAACTTACAAAAGACTTCATTTTTTCTTAAACTCTGTGCCCAGTCAAACAAATCCATATAATTGGAACTTAGGGAGTATAAATATTCTTAATCTCAAATTATAAGTCACGTTAGTGTTACAAAAATCATGTCGGAAAAAAAATATTTTTGAAGTTTTCTACAAGAAAAAACAACTAGAAAGACAGTACTCAATACTTTTGGATGATTTGAAAAATTAAGGTAAGGTCTGGATATTATTTTCGCAGAATTTTTTTTATAAAAAGATACGCATATCTGAATGCTTGCTATTAAGGGCGCGAACATGAATAAGAAAACAGTCAAATATTTTTTTTTTTTTTTTTTTTTTGGGTTTAGTTTTAGGTTTAAAGAAATTTGTATTGGATTGTTTTGAGATAATTGGTGTCTAATTCACCTTTTTTGAAAAAAAAAGTAAAATATTAAAATATTTATAAAAAATTGTGGAAAATTTGTTCGAATACCTACTAAACAGGTGTTGTTATAAATAAATAAACAAATAAATAAATAAATAAATAAATAAATAAATAAAGGTTTCATGTGAAAAAAATAAAAAATAAAATTTTAAGAAGCTGCTAAGAAAAATGAAAAAGCTAAGCGCCCGGGGAAACCGAAAATTTCTCCTTTTTTTGGGAGAACATCCACACTAGTATCATATTTGATTGTAAGAAAACATAAGCAAATATTGAGAACCAACAATTTGATTTCAGTTAATTGTATAGTAGTTCACACAGCTTGATCGAACAATTTAACAAGATTCCTTGTTTCCTGAAAACTGCAACATCCACAGACTAGCAAGTTACATGTTCTTGTTCTTGTGATAAAAGAGAGAAAAAAAAAAAAAAAAAAAAAAAAAAACAGGAACGTCAAATTTTGTTGACACTAGTGAAAAATCATACTAAGAATTACTACGTAGTACAATTTAAGATCTAAAACCCTGCATGCAAAGCAAAGTTCAAGAGTTTTTCATCTTAGCTGCTAATATATTTAGAAGGTCGGAGTAGTGAAAACTCATGTCTCCTAACAAATTTTCTGTGGACAGCTGACCAATATTTACTGGAAAATCTTGATCAATTGGCAGCGATGATAGCTGAGAAGATCGAAAACCATTGTTACAATACGGAAGAGAGATTCCAGCTGCTCCTCCTTCGTCAATACAGAAACCTAAATGGTTCTTCACATCGTCGTTTGATTGCTTAGCACAAAAATCATCACTTGACATGGGCGTGGGCTTTGGAAAGAAACCATTTAAGGCCTGCTCTAAAAAGCCGGAATCGGAAGGCACCGTGGGAAAGAAATCCATGCCCGAATCAACTGAAGACGAGTTGTTTATTTGATCATCTTTGACTTTTTGAGGAGTCATAGCAGCAAAGCTAGAAATAGAGTAGCCGGTAGCTTTTGGGGCGGATATTAAACAACACTGATTCACCAAAGAAGATGAAGAAGATCCTGCGAAGGTGGCACTGGAAGTTGAAAAACTTGTGCTATTTCCATTGAACAAGAGAGGAAGTTGTTCATCGAGAGGGGTAATATTAATATTCATGTTCAAATCAGTGTTAGAAGAAAGGGGCGAGTCCGAGGAGGAGTTGAGAATTTCATGAAATAGAAGTAAGTTCAAAGAATCACTGCTTTCCTCTAATGCTGTTTTCCCAGCGACGTCCCCTCCTGATTTTTGAGGACTTGACTGAAAGAATTGTCTGATTGGTAAGTCCTTAAGACAAAGCTGATGATAACAATTAGCTGCTTTGGTAGAAGTGTAGTTCAACAATGGTATATTTAGGAAACTATCAGTAGTTATAGTAGTAGGATGAGCAGGTGGAGGGTAAACAAAGTTAGTTCTTGCTTTAACACCGCGCATGGCTCTAGCAGCACAATCATACGCACAAGCTGCTTCCTCAGCTGTGTCGAAAGTGCCCAACCACTTCCTCTCTTTGGACTGAGGGTCTCGGATTTCCGCCGCGTACCGGCCCCAAGGACGGCGGCGAACACCACGGTACCTCATGGTGCCACCACCACCACCACCAGCCCTGTCTTTGAGTGGTCTCTTGTTGGTGCCACGTCTCTTGAAAAGGGTACTAGAGATGTTGGTTTGGAAAGGCTTGATGGCATCTTGCATTTTTGATGATTACTTGATTTGGCGTTATGTGATAATTTGGAAAAAAAAAAAAAAAAAAACTCACACAACAAGCAAGTTGTTGGAGGAACGATCAGATTAAGATATATATGAAGCTCAATGGAGATATATATGAAGCTCAATGGCACGATCGATCAGGTTTAAAACAGGATTCAGAAACAGTTTTTAGGAGATATTCACTTGCAGCAAGGAAGGTGATCTTGCAAAGAGAATGTAATGTAGCTGGGTCCGTGGAATCCAACTTGTATTTATAATTAGTGTGCGTCATGGGGTTGCGGTTGCATTTATGGAAAAATTTATGCGCAGCAGCTGACAATTAATAGGTAATAAATTGATAGTATAAAGAATTAACTCAAAACATAAATTCTAAATTGATTCAGCTCCATGCAACACACGGTTTCTTCAGATATTTCAATCACGTGGTTGCTCTTTGTGCAGGGGGGAATTATATTTTCCGCCTAACTTGATAATATGTAGGGTACAACACCCTCACAACTCAATTTTCCTACTATTACAAGCTGACGAGCATATAAACAGTTGGTGCATGTACTCGATATCTTTAATTAACGCGCTATATGTAGGTGGGTGCATGACCTGCGCTCATTATCTTTGCTACACACAGTATATATGTATGTAGAGTATTTAAAGAAAAAGTTTATAAAATAAGTACATTCACTATCTTTGAATCTCGAATTCCCATCTAACTACTAATTACGCCCAACTATAGCTCCTAAGAGGTCTCGCGGTCGTTGCAAATATAATTCGGATTACAAGTCCGGAGTCGAATAACACATATAATTAACCTACTAATTATAGCCACTAGTTTCGCACGAATTCAAGCAATCACTCTTTAGAAATATTGAATAACCAATTGAGTGTTTAATAGAGCAACCTAATTAAAATGCAATAATTTATAACTAGTAGAACAAATGTTGTAGACAAGATTTAGAAAATTCAGGAGTTATGATATCCCCCATTGTCGGAATCCCCTCCACCACGTTTCCTATAAATTCAACTAAGTATTCTCTACTGATCGTGAGTGCTTTGGGTGTCGTACTCTCGAGCAACTACCGTAATTTACTAGACGTATTCTCTCAAACAACGCTAGCTGGCACTAATCCACCGCTCACTATGATCGCACCAAGGTTTTGTTATCTCTAATCCCGCCTTTTAACCCTCCATACTGATCTCTCAAATACGTTAGGAGTGGTATTTTTCAACAACTACCTAAATGCGTACTCTCTCTCAAGCAGTACACACTAAATATGCACTGCCAATTGAGGGCCTTCAACTAACAACAATAATAATATAGTTGAACAAGTAGAGGAATGTAAATGGCAAATTATATTAAACGCATTGGAAAAATCATCCTTCAATAGGTTTCATCAACCACTGGATGTGAATTTAGCTATCCATACTTATTTGCACAAATACAAGACTAGAATTCATTGCAATAGAAAATAGGAAGAAAGAGGAAAAAACGTGAAGTTGAATCCTTCTCCTTGCTCCAAGCGTGTTCTTGCCTCTCCAAAGTCTTCTCTCCCTCTAAAGTAGTGTCTCACCTTCCAAAAGCACGTTTTAGGATGTATTTATAGCGTCTAGGGTTTGTATGGGGCGAATTATCCTTCTCCTAATTTGGATTGGAAAAGCTGATTTCTTCTACTCTGGTCCCGGTCTAGCAAAGTGAACCTCGCTTCGCTGTCCGTGACTTTTCTGGTTTCTTCTGCTCTGATCCCGGTCTGGCAAAGTGAACCTCGCTTTGCTGTCGGGACTTTTCTCTTCAGCTGTGTTTTCACCAATTTTTCTCCTGTTTGATCCTTTTCCGCATAAATTTTTTCCTACACACAAGAAACACGTAATGAGCATACTTTCATTTTAAAAAGGGTGTGAATTCCCAGAACACATATAATAAATAATACACAAACATACTCAAAATATGCACTTTTGACTCTTTATCACCACCCCACACTTAAACTTTTGCTCGTCCTCGAGCAACCTAAAATTAAGCGCGTAGGCCTGAAATACCTTTCAAAACATACTCAAGCATATATCAATGCTTAGAACCCAACATATGCACTCTTCATACATTTCCTCAAGTTTTAAACTCATGCTAAGATTATTTAAAATATTTATCTAGCTTTTTCTAACATCCTCACATCAAAGTTGACTCTAATGCATTCCACACTATGACTCACGCGATTTGCCAACTCAAAAATCAAGATCTCTACTATTCCTTTGCAAATCATTTGCCTTCACCAAAATACCACATAGAAAATAGTCCACACACTTAAATATAAGTTCAAGTATAGTCTAAGGAATCAAATATAGAAATGATTCGCTCACTCTCATAGAGAAACTCTTATGCCACCCAAGTTCGTACCATAGGTTTAAGGCCCCGGAAAAGTTTGCTAAGTAATTTAAGGTTTCGTGGTGCCAAGGTAGGCTAATGTAAGGTATTTTTGGAGTTTTTAGGTTGATCAGTGCGTTGAGGAGTTGAAATTTTTCAATCTCGCGTCGCCTAGCTTGTAGCGCACTGTCCAGGACATCGACTTCAACGCACCAGACAATGCAAGGCAATGTCCAGGGCATCAACTTCAGCACGCCAGACAGTGCAAGGCATTGTAACCTCAGCGCCACACACAGTGCAAGGCAATATCTTGTGCATTAACTTCAGTGCCCCAGACAGTGCAAGGCACTATATGGCGCCTTGCACAGTTAGTTTGGCCCCCCTGATGGTGCCTCGCGCTGGCGCTTTTTATCCGAGATAATTTTATTCCCTCATCAATTTTGTGTTGTGTTGAGCTAATTTTAAAAGCCCTAGCTCGTCCCCCGCACACCAAACACAAAAATTCACTAGAAAGGGGATCTCTCAAGAACCCAACTTCTCCAAGGTCCTTCAATCATCCTAGGTAAGTTATTATGATTCTAAGTTAATTTCCATTGTCCGACACCTTATTAACGTGGGTAAATCCTTCAAATCATTAGATATTCGATTGAAAAACCTTTGTGGAGAAACAAAACCATAGAACTCGGATACAAGAGGATTGAACGTCAATTGGTAGTGTTTCTACTCACTAATCATTATAACTATGAATTGATGAGTTTTGGGAGAATAGTAAATGGAATTTATAAAGAGAACCATATGAACTATGCTCGGGTTTTGGGTTGTTGACTTATGATTATTGTAAACATTTGGGTCATGAGAAATGGTGTTAGTTACATCTATTTGAGATTGTAGAATCACCTAGATGTAGTAGAATGAGAACTTTGTGAAGAAAAGACCAATTACTAAGTGCTATGAGGCTTTACACCTTACGACGTTTGATAAAAAAACAAATGAGCTAGAACGATGGTCATCCTCCTAATTTTGGTTCAATTTGTTATATTTCTAAAATAGATTGAAATTGCTAAGAATTCCGGAACATTTTAGAGTTTAAGGAAGCTCAATTGAGGTATATTGGCTAAAATTTCACTCCTAGAATTGAATTCCATAAATGTTTCTATAAGTTCAAGTATAGTTGGCTCAAGATTCCTAATTTGTATATTCCGGGTTATCCCCTATAAACTTGACTATTCCAAATGAGTTTTATGTCGTAAGATATATTTTCTAAGTATGGATTGCGTATTAAAATGGTATGGCTTGAATCACGTTCAAAGGAAAGCTGGTATGCTAAATTGTGTGAGAAAAACACGATATGGTTAAGACTCCAAATTGTTCGTATGTGTACCTAAAGTCTTGATTGGAAATGTATTGTTGTTGATTATCTTTAAAGATGCTTGAAAATGAAATAAGTGAATTGGGAATATAGAGTGTGGCCAATGTCCCAAGAATTTAAGTTATGATTGTGGCTAGTAGTTCCAATAAAATGAGAGGATGGGATAAAGGTTAAGAAATGAGTCTCGACTCAACTGTTTAAAAATGATTTCAGAAATAGAATTGCGTAAAAGCTCTTGTACTCAATTCATGCCCATGAGTGGCTTTTTTAACTAATGATTTGCTTTATAAATATATCCAGTGTGATTCGAGTTCTTACCTACTTAGGTGTTGAAATTGTAAATTGTCATTTCTAGAAAAGAGTATTGCAAGAATAAGTGATGTATTGCTTGTTTATGATTTTGATGTGTGCTTCTACTGCTAGTCGATATGCTCCATTCTTTGGGAAGAAACCTTTTGTTTATAAAGTTTCCATTACTTATGAATTTAAGGTATATGATTTCTGAAATATTCTATATGGTGATCTTTGAAATTGAAAGAGGTGAAAGTGTGGAATATGAAATACGGCCACCGTGCCAGGAATAAAGAGTCTTGTGAATGGCCAAATGAGCCAAGAAAATATTGTTATTGTGCGTGACTGGAAATACTAATGAGAATTTATAAAAGTGTGAAATATGTTGAGGGGATTACATCATATATATGTTACCTTTGTGTGCAAATCAAATATAAAAATGTTTTTGGGAGTATCGATGATCACCGAGCAAGGGTAGCTTGAAATAGCCTAACCCTGAAACTACACGTGCCGGTGTAGGAGTGAATTATGAATATTCCCCTAATTCGGGATGAGATTGATGTGATAAAATTATTCCCTTCCATTGGGATGAGATTATTGGTAAAAGCGGATGATGTCGATCCACGCGATATTGTGGTGAGACGGCCTAGCCGATCGGATTGTGATCGCACTCCATGTTGTACACATGGTGGTAGTTGCGCTATAAAATATAATTAAAATTGTTATTGTGGTTTATATCTTCAAATAAGACGGCCTAGCCGATCGGGTCATGATCGGACTCCGTGCTAGATTCACGGTGGCATATTTGCAGAGAAATTTAAATTGTGATTGAGATTGTGAATAGTGGCATTGTGGATAGTGGTATCGTGAACTATGGTGTTATCGGTACTAAAGATCTCCCATCCAAAAGTATATATTATTTTCGTATTTTAAAAATTGTTATGTTTCAATTGGGCATTTGGATATTATTGATTATGACTTGTTGTTTCTATGGTGTTCCTTTTTTTATATGGTCATTCTATTTTGAAAGAGGACTTTTAGCTATACATACTAGTGTTATTCGGCTGTACTAATATTCCTTTTGCTGGGGGTGCTGCATTTTTAATGAATAGGTGGTTCTACAGCAGGCGATATTGATTAATGATAGCGGTACACTCTTTTCAGCTGACTTGGTGAGTCCCACTTTATTTTGGGGTCATGTATCTTTTGTTTCTCATGTATTGTGTTGTACTTAGAGGCTCTGTAGACAGGTTGTGGGTGGTATTTGATGTTGGTAATTGAATTAGAAATGTTGGTATTTGGCAAACATGTTTTTCAACAAATCTATTAACTCGTACTATTTTGGAAATTATGAATGAAGCTGCTAATGGAAATGGAAATTTGGGTTGTTAATGAAATCCCCTCGATGTTTAATTAATGAGATATATTTTACTATTTACTCAGTGATGAGTTTGGGTGGAAGGAAATCTAATAGGCTTGCTCAGTCGGGTTTACTTGGTTGAGCGCCGGTCGCGCTCCCTGAGTTTGGGGCGTCACAAACTTGGTATCAGAGCCTAAGGTTTTAAAGTATCCTAGGATGTCTCAGAGCCGTGTCTAGTAGAGTCCTTCTTATCAGTGTGTTGTCGACCACATATATAATGAGGAGGCTACTTGGACATTTAGGAAATTTAACACTTCTTTTATACTCCAAATCGTGAGATAGAGCTCAAGATAGGAAGCTAATTTCCTCGCCATGTCTCATTTTCTGGATGAATGACCCACGAGTTTAGGGCATCAAGAAGGGAATGAAAGAACCAGAATCTAGGGGAAGTGTTCATGTTCCTATTAATGTCACATGTCACCAGATCATGCGGTAAGGGCACCTAAGAAACGATAGAGTATTGTCGGCTCCAATAAGCCAGATTGTATGATTTTTAAGAAGCACCACTTGTTTTTATGTTGGGTCCTTCCTGAAATATGTTATAGATGTGGAGTTGAGGGGCATCAAATAAGGTATTGTCGTGCCAACACAAAGTGATCAAGTAAGTCACTCCTTAGTACCTCATTATGAATACTGCATAATTTTCCTTGATGTATATGTACATCCATATTGAAGAGCCTTCATAAATATGGTCTTAACCAAAATGGTGATTCACAAACCATTGCATGTACCTACTCTTTGAACGAGTCGCATTACTTGTGAAGTCACTTTATCACGAATTCTCTTATTTACAACCTCTTGAGAAATTGAGTTCTATAATTATTTCCTTGAATTGAGTTATAACGCAAGGCTAATACTCCCCATTTGCTTCCCTAAATTCCCAACAAGGGACTACACCTGATAAATTTCTTAAAGAACATGTTGATTCAAATAGATAATGTCTACTTACTTGTGCTTAAGCATGCACCGTCATAAATTTGCCTATGTGGTATCAAATCCAATGTAGAACAACCTAATGCTCAGATCCTTCTTGAGCCACTCTTTCTCTCTATGGTGTATGTGGCTCTTATGGTTTGAACAACCACTATACTCCTTTGAGAATATTGTCATGAATCCTCTTTCTTGTTTAGTAACATGAGAGCATATCTCAGCACCTATCATATGTGTACCTGTCAATTGAAAGGGGTCACTTATCCGCATAATGTTTCTAGGAAATTTGTGATTTTCACAAATTTGTCATAAGAAGATATTTCTGTTCGCCCATCTCAGTATGGCTTTCATGTCCACTTAGATCATTCTGCAATAAGTAGCTGTCACGAGCCAAACTGGAGGGCCATGACTAGCACCCGACCATACTTACCGAGCACCACCATACATTTTATCTAACCTTCTTTATTATCTTTTAGGGCTGACGAGATCAATATAAATGGTAGACATGGGTCGTGGACAACCAACAATAAAATATGATGGCATGAACATACATAACATGGGATGGCTAGACAATAAAGAAACTTTATATAAGGTACGAGCTACCACGCTACCATGAGAGACTATACAACAAAAACCAGCCGACAAGGCCTACCAAACTATACATGAGTCGACACCTGTCTATGAGCCTCTAAAGAAACATAAGTGTTGCAACATAGCTGGAATAGGGCCCCGACATACCCATAATGTCTATAACAAAAATGCATACCAAGACCACGACAAGTCCGAAGAAGGGATCTCGCCAATCACCGCTGAACTGGACAGCCTACTATGGTGGGGGAGCTGCGCCTGCCTGTCTATCAGGACCTGCAGCACGACATGCAGCGTCCACAAATAAAAGGACGTCAGTACGAATAAATATGTAAGTCAGGGAACTACAAGTACGAACAGTAATGTAAGCAGGGATAGAGAATAAACTACCTGTAACATCTGGGTACCTTTGAGGGCTACTGACATGAAATGCGTGATACATCTGTATATATACATAAACATTTAAAACATACGCCTCTGTGGCATCATCGTCATCATATCGTACCCGGCCGTAATAGGCTCGGTAAAAACGTACCCGGCCATCATAAGGCTCGGTAGAATCGTACCCGGCCACTTGGAGCTCGGTAAAACCCAACTGATCAGTGGTTGCACAATAGGTGCCATACCCGGCCGTCTATAGCGCGGCTCGGTAGAGTAAAATAGATACATATATACAATGCATGCTCGACTCACGGACTCATGTTCTAAACCTTTTCGGAGTGACGTAGGGTCGGTATCCTCTGTACACGTTATTAGGACTAACTCTTCACCATGAACCTTATAAGAATCAGGAAGTACCAATAACATTGATATCATAAGAATAAGAGAAGCAACATTAACATCAATCGTTCCATAAGAGGGGAAACTGTAAGTACTGCTAGCTTCTAAGAGTAGAGTATCTTTGGAAGCTCGTTCATTACATTATGTACAATCGGAGTCGTGCAAAAGAAGGAAAGGGATAGCCTCACATACCTTGTATATACTGCCCCAATCTCAAGCTATGCAATTTTCACGACTCCTTAGTCTACAATAAGAGAAACGATACTATAGTTATCATTCAAGCGTCATAACTATTATGTATCGACCACAACCTATTTTACGATGAAACGGACAGCACCTCCCCTATATATATATATATGACTTCACACAATTCCAAACAATCACCAAACAGCCTAAACAACATCAATAATAATCATATTGAGCCTCCCAAAACAGTCCACGCACAACCTAATCACTTCATACATACGACAACCACCGTAGTCGTGTCAAACGACCTTGAAATGTTACGAAGAACTACCAGCCCACAACCCTACATCTATATGGTGTTTCTGCACACCCTTCCTCCTCCAAAACTCCACAAAACAGTAGTAAAACACGCAGTCCAATAGCAACACAAAACAGTCCACAAAACAGTCCGCTACAAGTGAATAACTCGAACTCACGGTTTCCGATCACCGTCCCGTGAGTTCTTACATGTATAGAACGAATTACCATGAATTCACATCAGAATAAATGTATGAAAGATAGCAGTAAACTCACCTTACTTGGTTCTTCTAACTCTAGGGTTTACCCCCAATTTGATCTTGAAAGAGAGGGAAAATCAATTAGGGTTTGTGGATAATTTTTGGGAGGAAGTTTGCAGGGGTTTAGGTCTGGTTATTTGTGAAATATAATGAGGGATATATTGCAGGAGATAAGCCTTTTAATGTGGTTCTTTGTCTGACCCGAAATTGCCTCTTTTTGGGCTATCATTTAACCAAGTAGGTGACCCACGTACTTGTCACCTAGTAGCTTGTGCAGTCTCGCAAAAATGTCTATATCTCTCTACTCCAATGTCGTATTGATAAAAGGTTTAATGCGTTGGAAGCTAGACTCATAGATCTTCAATTTGGTGCGTAGGTCACCCGGTAATTCCAAGTATATTGGGAGAAAAGCTTAATAACATTTGACCTAAAGTTTAAGTAAAACTATGAAACTAAGTTGCAACAACTCTTGTCGACTTTTGTTTCATAACTCGTTTGACTTCAAGACTATGATACGGATATTTTATGATTCATATACCTTAAAATACGACCTCTTGAGAGTATTAAGCACCCCTAGGTTTACCCAAAAATACGGCTGACAATATCCTTGATTCGTTTAACTTCTAATACTTGTTAACCACCCTTATACACCTTTGTATCATTTAAGACCAATAGGATTAACCTCTTATCATCATAAAGATAATCTCTTCATGGATTTACGTCGACGACCTTATGGCATGAAATAACGTATGTGAATATGGGTTGTAACAGTAGCTCACTATGTTCCTAGTATTGTAAGTGCCCATGAAGTGGCATTGTATTGCATCTTGAGAGTTAATACTGCAGAAACATGTCTAGGTCGTAGCAAAGTTCTCATGACCCAAAAACCGACTCGGTCATGATGGCGCCTATCGTGAAACTAGGACAGCCGACACAAACCCAAAACCAACCAGAAACTCATAACAGTCATTTTCAGCCATTAATCAACTATAATCTCATAATATAAGTTTAAATAACCAGTGCGGAAAACATAACACAAGCCCGACATCGGGGTGTCATAAGTCACGAGCAAGTACAACTCTATCTCAATACAATAAAATCTAACAAAGTCTGGAAGACAAAAGTGAATAAATCTAGGGAAGATATTAGGAGAAGAACAGGGTTGCAAACGCCATGCAGCAACCTTGTCGACTCCAAATCCTGCTGAATGGATAATCAAAGATCCCTATCGCGACCCGCAACTCCTGGATCTGCACACAAGGTGCATGGAGTAATGTGAGTATGCCAACTCAGTAAGTAATAAAAGTAATAACAGCTCAGCAGTAAGAAAATAGGAAATTCCACGTCGCTACACTACAGCAAAACAATATAGAAATCAATTAACTTGTAAAAACAGTCTCAAATTCAGTAAAAAGCCTTTTCTTTTAAACATCTTTCAATATTTTCAAACAAGTGATGAAATCAGTGAGTAAAAATGATAGAAAACGGAAATAGCCCCTCGGGCAAGACATGTACCATAAACCGCCCCCTCGGGAAAAATATCAACAGGACCAGCCCTTTGGGCTACCTCACAATCACTCATAAGCAGCCCTCAGGCAACAACATAATCAAGATCAGCCCCTCGGGCAACATCACATCACACACACTCGGTACCCGCGCTCACTGGGGGTGTTTAGACTGTGGAGGGGCTCCTACAGCCCAAGCGCTATCACAAGCCATCTCGTGGCATAATAAATCAGGCCCTCGGCCTATCATATATCTCGAATCAGTACAACATGATGCGGCGTGCAGCCCGATCCCATGATATCCTCACAACATAGGCCCTCGGCCTCACTCAGTCAGAAACCTCTCAAGGGACTCAGGCTAATGGTAAATAGGTTCTCGGTCCAAAATATCATTTATAGAATCAAAACGAAATAAATAGAACTGAGTTATGAAATCAGTAGTACATACCATGACTGAGTGTAAATAATAAACCAAAAGTAGTGAGGAAACAGTAGTAAAAAGCCCCTAAGGGTCCAAACACACGGCACAAGGCCCAAACACGGCATTCAGCCCCAAACATAGTATTACTTTCCAAAACACAATAATATCAAACAGTTTTCAATCCTATACATGACTTAATAGTCGTACGGGACGGACCAAGTCACAATCCCCAACGGTGCACGACCCCACACTCGTCATCTAGCGTGTGCGTCACCTCAAAGTAGTGAAACGATATGAAATCCGGGGTTTCATACCCTCAGGACAACATTAACAATCATTACTTACCTCAAACTGGTCCAAACTCTAGACCGCGATACCATTGCCTCTCGAATCGGCCTCAACTCGCCCCCAAATCTGTCCAAAATTAGAATCATAACATCAGAATAGGCCAAAGGGACAAAGCCCACGCAAAAATAATCAAATTACATCTAAAATCCAAAAATTAGCCAAACCAGACCCCCGGGCCCACGTCTCGGAATTCGATAAAAATCACATCACTAGAATCCTTATCCTCCCATGAGTTTATACATCTCAAGAACTCAAGATTGGACCCCTACAATCCCCAATGAAAACTCTCCAATTTCAAGTCCTAATTCTCTATGTTTAACCCTTAAATTCCAATAATTTCATGCCTAATCAGTTAGAAATCACCATAGAATCGAGTATTGAGTTCAAAAATCTTACCTCAAAGCGTTACCCCTTGAATCCCTCTTCAAATCCTCTCAAAAAGCTCTAAACCCGTCTCAAAAATTGAGGAAATAAGCTGAAAATCGCGAAGATGGCCTTTTATACTTTCTGCCCGGGCATTTTCGCACCTGCAGACCGCACCTGCGGTCAACTTAACCGCATCTGCGATTTTTCATTAAGATCCCCAAATGCCGCACCTACGACCCAGGTCTCGCACCTGCAGCTCGCAAATGCGATCCGAACCTCGCTCCTGCGTTCCTTGCCGCTTCTTGCGGTCTACCTCCTGCTTCTGCGGCTCGCACATGCGGTCCCCAACCGCAGGTGCGGTTATGATAGGAACAATGGCTGAAGTTGCTCAACTCCTATTCCAAACTTTCTAACAACCTTCCAAATTCATCCCGAGGCCCCCGGGACCTCAATCGAAAATACGAACAAGTCATAAGCCACTATTCAAACTTATACCAACCCTCGAAACACGCAAAACATTGCTGAAACACCAAATAACCCTCGGATTCAAGCCAAAGGATTCCAAAACTTCCGAATTCCGCAAACGATCAAAAAGCCTATCAAACTTCATCCGAATGACCTGAAATTTGCACACATATAAAAAATGACACAATGGACCTACTCCAATTTCCGGAATTCCATTACGACCCCGATATCAAAATTTTCACTACCAACCGAAAAACGTCAAAATTCCACTTTCGCCAATTCAAGCCTAAATCTACCACGGACCTCCAAAATACGTTCCAATCACGCTCCTGAGTCCCAAATCACCAAACGAAGCTATTCGAACCACAAAAACCAAATTCCGAGATCATTTACTCACAAGTCAACTTCCGGTTGACTTTTCAAACAAAAGCTTCCAAATAAGAGATTAAGTGTCTCATTCCTCTATAAAACCACTCCAAACCCAAACTAACCAACATGATGCGATGAGATACAGCTGAACAAAACATAAAGAAGCAGAAATGGGGGAAACAGAGCAGTAACTCATGAAACGACCGGCCAGTTATATCCTCCCCCGCTTAAATAAACATTCGTCCTCGAACGAGTCAAGAAACATACCTGAAGCCTCAAACAGGTGAGGATATCTGCTCCGCATCTCCCGCTCGGTCTCCCAGGTAGCCTCCTCCATGGGCCGACCTCTCCACTGCACTTTCGCTGAAGCTATATCCTTTAATCTCAACTTTCGGACCTGCTACTCCAAGATAGCTGTTGGCTCCACATCATAAGTCAAATCATCGTCTAACCGAACCGTGCTGAAGTCCAAAACATAAGACGGATCGCCAATATACTTTTAGTGCATAGAAACATGAAATACCAGATGCACACTCGACAAGCTAGGTGGCAAAGGCAGCTCATAAGCCACCTCCCCAATCCTCCGAAGCACCTCAAAAGGCCCAATGAACCGAGGACTCAATTTACCCTTCTTCCCAAATCTTATAACACCCTTCATGGATGAAACCTTCAATAAAACCTTCTCCCCAACCATGTAGGACACATCACGAACCTTCCTGTTAGCATAATTCTTTTGTCTTGACTGCGCTATACGAAGCCTCTCCTGAATCACCTTCACCTTGTCCAAAGCATCCTGCACCTAGTCTGTACCCAAAAGCCTAGCCTCACACGGCTCGAACCAACTAACTGGAGATCTACGCCGTCTCCCATATAAAGCCTCATATGGAGCCATCTGAATTCTCGACTGATAACTGTTGTTGTATGCAAACTCTGCGAGCGGTAGGAACTGATCCCATGAACCCCCAAAATCAATGACACAAGCGCGCAACATGTCCTCCAATATCTGAATAGTGCGCTCGGACTGCGCGTCTGTCTGAGGGTGAAAAGCTGTGCTCAACTCAACCTCAGTACCCAACTCTCACTGCACGGCCCTCCAAAACTGCGAAGTGAACTGAGTACTTCTATCTGAAATTATGGAAACTGGAACCCTATGCAGGCGAACAATCTCCTGGATATAAATCTCTGCTAACCGCTCGGAAGAATAGGTAGTACACACAGGAATGAAGTGCGCAGACTTGGTCAGTCGATCCACAATCGCCCGAATAGCATCAAACTTCTTCAAAGTCCGTGGAAGTCCAACCACAAAATCCATAGTTATCCGCTCCCACTTCCACTCTGGAATATCCATCTGCTGAAGCAAGCCACCTAGTCTCAGATGCTCATATTTCACCTACTGACAATTGAGACACCGAGCTACAAATCCCCCAATATCCTTCTTCATCCTCCTCCACCAGTAATGCTGTCTCAAATCCTGATACATCTTTGCGGCACCCGGATGAATGGAATACCACGAGCTATGGGCCTCCTTTAGAATCAACTCCGAAGCCCATCTACATTGGGCACACATATCCGGCCCTGCATCCTGAACACCCTATCATCACCAATAGTCACATCTCTACCATCGTCGTGCTGAATTCTGTCCTTAAGGACAAGCAAGTGAGGATCATCATACTGGCACTCTCTAATGCGATCGAACAAGGAAGACCGAGAAACCACACAAGCTAAGACCTGACAGGGCTCCGAATTATCCAACCTCACAAACCGATTGGCCAAGGCCTCAATATCAGCTGCAATAGGTCTCTCCTCAACAGGGATATATGCCAAACTACCCATACTCACCGCCTTCCTACTTAAAGCATCGGCCACTACATTGGCCTTCCCCGGATGGTACAAGATAGTGATATCATAGTCCTTTAGCAGCTCCAACAATCTCCGCTGCCTCAAATTGAGATCCTTCTGCTTGAACAAGTGCTGGAGGCTACGATGATCAGTAAACACCTCACAAGACAAACTATACAGATAACGCCTCCAAATCTTCAACGCGTGAACAATGTCAGCCAATTCTAGATCATGAACATGGTAGTTCTTCTCATGGGGCTTCAACTAGCGAGAAGCATAAGCAATCACTCTACCCTCCTACATCAACATACACCCAATACCAACTCTCGAAGTATCATAATACACCGTATATGAACCTAAAGCTGAAGGCAAAACTAACATTGGAGCTGTGGTCAAGGCAGTCTTGAGCTTCTTGAAGCTCGCCTCACACTCATACAACCACATGAAAGGGGCACCCTTTTGAGTCAACTTGGTCAAGGGTTATGCTATAGATGAAAATCCCTGAATGAACCGACGGTAATAACCCGCCAAACAAAGGAAGCTGCGAATCTCTGTGGCTGAGGACGGCCTGGGCCAACTCTGAACTGCCTCTATCTTCTTCGGATCAACCTGAATACCCTCATTGGACACCACGTGCCCCAAGAAAGCTACTAAACTGATCCAAAACTCACACTTGGAGAACTTTGCATAAAGCTGCTCCTCCCTCAACCGCTGTAATACAACTCTCAAATGCTCCGCGTGCTCCTCCTGACTATGCGAGTATACCAGAATATCATCAATGAATATAATGACAAACGAATCGAGATAAGGCCGAAACACGCTGTTCATCAAATGCATGAATGCTGCTGGGGCATTGGTCAGCCCAAAAGACATCACAAGGAACTCATAATGACCATATCGGGTCTTGAAAGCTGTTTTAAGAATGTCCGAGTCCCTGATCTTCAACTGGTGATACCCTGACCTGAGGTCAATCTTGGAGAATACCCTCGCTCCCTGAAGCTGGTCAAATAAATCATCAATACAAGGCAAAGGATACTTGTTCTTGATTGTGACCTTGTTCAACTGCCTATAATCAATACACATCCTCATCGTGCCATCCTTCTTCTTCACAAATAGGACTGGCGCACCCCAAGGCGACACACTAGGCTGAATAAGCCCCTTATCAAGGAGTTCCTAAAGATGTTCCTTTAACTCCTTCAACTCCGCTTGTGCCATGCGATACGGTGGAATAGAAATGGGATGAGTGCCCAACACCAAATCAATGCCAAAGTCAATATCCCTGTCCGGTGGCATGCCCGGCAGGTCTGCAGGAAACACATCCGGAATGTCCCTCACTACCGGGACCGAATCAATACTAGGATTCTCTGCACTGACATCCCTCACGAAGGCCAAGTTAGAAAGACAACCCTTCCCAACCATCCGCTGGGCCTTCAAAACCGAAATCACCCTGCTGGGAACAAAATTAGTTGAACCTCACCTCTCAATCCGTGGAACACCCGGCATAGCTAACGTCACTATCTTAGCATGACAGTGCAAAATAGAACGACGCAGAGATAACCAATCCATGCCTAATATCACATCAAAATCGACCATACAAAGCAATAAAAGGTCCACTTGGGTCTCCAAACCCCCGATAGTCACCACACACGACCGATATACAGGGTCTACCATAACAGTATCGCCCACCGGAGTAGATACACGGACAGATGAAACAAGAGACTCACGGGGCAAATCCAATTAACGAGCAAAATATGATGACACATAGGAAAAAGTTGAACCAGGATCAAATAACACAGAGGCATCTCTGTGACAAATCGAGGCGATACCTGTAATCACAACATCTGAAGCAATAGCATTGGGTCTGGCTCGGAGTGCATTGAAACAGGCCTGACCACCACCTGATCGACCTCCCCCTCTAGGGTGACCTCTAGTTGACTGCCCTCCACCCCTAGCTGGCTGGGGCGGTGGCGAGGTAACTGGTGCTGAAGTCGATGGCTGACTCCTCTGCTGAGACGAACCCCCAAGACGACGAGGACACTACCTCCTCATATGCCCCAACTCTCCACACTCATAACAACCCCTAGGTGCTGGAGACGGGGACTAAAGGGAACCCCTAGCACCGGGATGACTAGCAGAAGAACCTGGCATAGAAGAGCCCTGAAGTGATGGAGCACAGGACAAACTCTAGGTTGGAAGGGCACTAAATGAGGAGTGGACCTGATAAGAACTGTGAGAACCATGGCCGGATGATGCCCCACGATAAACCGGGCGAGCTGACTGAGTATGCCTGAATGGACGGCCTCTGCCGTGCTGAAACTGACTCCCATAAGGAGTACCACTGAATCCACCCTCACCACGAGGCCTCTTAGCCTCACGCTCAAACCTCTCCTGAACACAAACCATCTCAGTCTGTTGAGCTATGTCAACAGCCTCATCAAAGGTAGCACCAGACACTCTCTCTCTGGTCATAAGCAACCGAAGCTGGAAACCGAGGCCATCTATAAACCTCCTGATCCTCTCTCGATCTATGGGAACCAACCAGACCGCATGACGAGACAACTCGGAGAACCGCATATCATACTGTGAGACAGATCTATCTTCCTAACAAAGCTGCTCGAACTGCCTGTGTAGCTCCTCTCGGCGAGACTCAAGTACAAAATTCTCCACGAAGAGAATGGAGAACTGCTGCCAAGAAAGGGGCGATGCGTCAATCGGCCTATGCCTCTCGTAAGCCTCCCACCATCTAAGTGCAGCCCCGAAGAACCGGAAAGTAGTGAACAAGACTCCACTGGTCTCCAGAATACCCGCGATCCGAAGCATCCTCTGACACTTATCCAAAAAGCCCTATGCATACTTACCCTCAGCACCACTGAATGATGGATGTTGAAGTCTACCAAACCTCTCCAATCTGCACTGCTCGTGCTCTGGCATAACAAGAGCTACATAGTCCTAAGCAGCTGCAACCAGCTGGGCGGGGGGTGCCCCGGGTGTCTGAAGTCCCTGCACGACCTGCTCAAGTCTGCGAGCGGTGGGAGTCTGAGTGCCTGCCCCGACCTTAGAAATAGCTGCGGTCGTAGTAACTGAGACCACCTGAGCCAAGCCAGTGCACGCTGATAGAATCTAGGCCAGGGCCTTCTGAAGGCCTGGGATAACAATAGGCACAGCCGGTGCTTGAGCTGGTACTGCTGGAGCGTCCGCAACTGCGACCTGATCCTGAGCTGGGGCAGCTGGAGCATCTCCACGTGCTGCCCTAGCTGTTGTGCGGGCTACACCCCTGCCCCTACCATGGCCTCGACCGCGTCCTCGGCCTCTAGTGGCCCCAACTGGTGGTATTGGTGGTCGCCCGTCCTATCCAGTAGCACGTGTCCTCACCATCTGAGAGAGAATAGAATAATAGAAGATTAGTACTAGAATCAACAGATTTGCACGACACGAATTCCAGATTATGAAGTTTTTCCTAAAAGGTTCTGCAGCCTCCCGAGGATAAGTACAGACGTCTCCGTACCGATCCGCGAGACTCTACTAAACCTACTCATTACTCGTGAGACCTTTGTAACCTAGGCTCTGATACCAACTTGTCATGACCCTAAAATCAACCCGGTCATGATGGCGCCTATCATGAAACTAGGTCAGCCGACACAAACCCATAACCAACCAGAAACTCATAAAATGTCATTTTAAGCCATTAATCAACTAAAATCTCATAATATAAGTTTAAATAACCATTGCGGAAAATAAAACACAATCTGGTAAGTTTAAAGTCTAACAAAGTTTGTAAGACAAAACTAAATAAATCTAGGAAAGATACGAGGGAAAGAACAGGGCTGCGAACGCCATGCAGCTACCTTGTCGACTCCAATTCCTGCTGAATGGACAATCAAAGCTCACTATCGCGACCCACAACTCCTGGATCTGCACACAAGGTGCAGGGAGTAATGTGAGTACGCCAACTTAGTAAGTAATAAAAGTAAAAGCAACTAAGCAGTAAGAAAATAGGAAATTCCATGTCGCTACACTACAGCAAAACAGTATATTTCCAAATAGTACAGAAATCAGTTAACTCGTAAAAACAGTCTCGGTTTTAGTAAAAAACCTTTTCTTTTAAACATATTTCAATAGTTTCAAACAAGTGTAAAATCAGTGAGAAAAAATGATAGAAAACGGGAACAGCCCCTCAGGTAAGACATGAACCATAAACCACCCCTCGGGCAAAATATCAACAGGACCATCCCCTCAGGCTACCTCACAATCACTCATAATCAGCCCCTAGGGCAACAACATAATCAAGATCAGCCCCTCTGGCAACATCACATCACACACACTGGGTACCCGCTCTCACTAGGGATGTTCAGACTCCGGAGGGGCTCCTACAGCCCAAGCGCTATCACAAGCCATCTCGTAGCATAATAAATCAGGCCCTCGGCCTATCATGTATCTCGAATTAGTACAACACACTACGGCGCGCAGCCCGATCCTATGATATCCTCCCAACACAGGCCCTTGGACTCACTCAGTCAGAAACCTCTCAAGCCACTCGGGCATAGGGTAAAACAGGTGCTCGGTCCAAAATATAATTTATAGAATCAAAACGGAATAAATAGAACGGAGTTATGAAATCAGTAAAACATAGCATGACTGAGTGTAAATATTAAACCAAAAACAGTGAGGAAACAGTAATAAAAAGCCCCTAAGGGTCCAAACAGTCGGCACAAGGCCCAGCATTCAGCCCCAAATATAGCAATACTTTCCAAAACACAATAATATCAAACAATTTTCAATGAAATACACGACTTAATAGTCGTACGGGACGTACCAAGTCACAATCCCCAATCATGCAGGACCCACACTCATCATCTACCATGTGCGTCACCTCAAAGTAGTGAAACGATATGAAATCCGGGGTTTCATACCCTCATGACAACATTTACAATCATTACTTACCTCAAACCGGTCCAAACTCTAGCCCGCGATGCCTTTGCCCCTCTAATCGGCCTCAACTAACCCCGAATCTATCCAAAATAAGAATCATAACATCAAAATAGGCTAAAGGGACAAGGCCCACGCGAAAATAATCAAATTACATCTAAAATTCCGAAATTAGCCAAACCCGACCCCCGGGCCCACTTCTCAGAATTCGATAAAAATTACATCACTAGAATCCTTATCCTCCCATGAGTTTATACATATCAAGAACATCAAGATCGGACCTCAAATGGCCCCTCAAATCCCCAATGAAAACTCTCCAATTTCAAGCCCTAATTCTCCATGTTTAACCCTTAAATTCCAATAATATCATGCCTGATCAGTTAGAATTCACCATAGAATCGAGTATTGAGTTCAGAAATCTTACCTTCAAGCGTTACCCCTTGAATCCCTCTTCAATTCCTCTCAAAAAGCTCTAAACCCGTCTAAAAAATGGAGGAAATAAGCTGAAAATGTGAAGATGGCCTTTTATACTTTCTGCCCAGGCATTTCCGCACCTGCAGAAAAATTAACGCACCTGCGGTCAACTTAACCACATCTGCAATTTTTCATTAAGATCCCCAGACGCTACACATGCGACCCAAGTCTCGCACCCGTGGCTCGCAGATGCGGTCCAAACCTCGCTCCTGCATTCCTTGCCGCTTCTGCAATCTACCTCCCACTTCTGCGGCTCGCACCTGCGATCCCCAATCCGCAGGTGCGGTTATGACAGGAATAGCGGCTGAAGCTACTCATCTCCAATTCCAAACATTCCGACAACCTTCCGTATTCATCACGAGGCCCCCGGGACCTCAACCAAAAATACGAACAAGTCATAAACCACTATTCAAACTTGTACTAACCCTCTGAACACTCAAAAGAACGTCGAAACACCAAATCACCCTCGGATTCAAGCCTAAGGATTCCAAAACATCCGAATTCTGCAAACGATCAAAAAGCCTATCAAACCTCATCCGAATGACCAAAAATTTTGCACACACATAAAAAATGACACAACGGATCTACTCCAATTTTCGAAATTCCATTACGACCCCGATATCAAAATTTCCACTACCAACCAAAAAACACCAAAATTCCACTTTCGCCAATTCAAGCCTAAATATACCATGGACCTCCAAAATACATCCAATCACGCTCCTAAGTCCCAAATCACCTAACGAAGCTATCGGAACCATAAAAACTAAATTCTGAGATCATTTACTCACAAGTCAACTTCCGGTTGACTTTTCCAAACAAAGCTTCCAAATAAGAGACTAAGTGTCTCATTCCCCTACAAAACTACTCCGAACCCAAACTAACCAACACGATGAGATGAAATACAGCTGAACAACACATAAAGAAGCAGAAATGGGGGGAAACGGAGCGGTAACTCATGAAACGACCGGCTGGGTCATTACATAAGTGTTCATTCTATCCAACAAATCCACGATTTCACCCCCAATGTTAAGATATCCTATCTATGTGGTTTCACTTGGGAAAGGTTGAAATTAGATATTTTCAGATTTTGGCACATATCATGAGCATATTGATTTGAAATACAAGTTTGTTGCATCTCTAGTTCTCTCATATAGGATCAACTATCGGAAAGGGTTAAGCTGTCAGAATGATAATAATCTCACAAGTGTTCAACTTCTTTTTCATCCTCGTAGGATTGTGGCAAAGATTCCTTGTGCCAGATACTATTAAGAGCGTAATCCAATTTCATGTGTTTTGAAACCTATATCACATTCAGGGTGCCAGAATATTCTCATTTCGAGCTAAACTGATTTTCTCTACACCTAAGAGACAACTGGTGTCACGTGCCTTACTGTTCCTCCTTAAGGATTTCTATTGCCGATATACTAGTTAAATATCTCGAACCTCGTTGTTCCTTCTTATTTTGAATATATGGGGGTTGAAGGTTCAAACATGTCAAAGAAGAAGCATCATCCCATGATCAAATATATGGGATAGGAAATTTTATCATCATATGCATGCTAGCACATCTTAAAGTCATTGTTGAATGTCGTCTAAGGTTTAGTTTGGGTGTTCGCGTAGAGATTTAGAGTTGAAGAGGGTGAACCGATTATTCAACATATTTTCTCCCTAAAGATGTTATGTGAATTGCTAATGAAGGTGAAATACATCTAGCTCACTTTAGGCCTTATGGAAATATCGAAGGAAATAGGCCGGACTATGAGTATAATATCTCCCCATCATTGTTCTCCATGTACGGTGTTTTCATGTGTCTATGTCTAAGAAGGTAGCTGGAAATCCTTTGTGTATCATTCCGGTGGAAAATATTGAAGGTGAAATTAATGGGTAGTTAGCTTATGAGAGGTACCTAATTGTGATCCTTGATTAAACAAGTCTGAAAGTTCAGGAATAAAGTGATTTCCTTCGTCAAATGTTATGGTGGAGTTCGTGAGTCGAGAAGGTCACCTTGAAGGCCGAAAGTGTTAATGAAAGAAAATGCTCTCAATTGTTGATATAGAAAATGATCGTGGATTGAAAGTTACTTTCTATGTGATATGATTCAAATATGTACAGTTCATGCCAAGATGCCACTTTTGATAATGCAATGTCGGTAATGTTGAATTTATATTATTGGTATGTTGTAATGCTTTGTTGAGTTGTGAATAT
This sequence comes from Nicotiana attenuata, assembly GCF_001879085.1. Classification (NCBI taxonomy): domain Eukaryota; kingdom Viridiplantae; phylum Streptophyta; class Magnoliopsida; order Solanales; family Solanaceae; genus Nicotiana; species Nicotiana attenuata. The sequence goes on from NC_031998.1 coordinate 8,036,688, forward strand.
GTTGTTAGGAGTGGTTTTGGTGATTCTCTGGCAAGTGGATAGGCCCCATTATAGAGGAGACACTGCCAAAATTTCTGAAAATTTTGGGAGTTAGTAAAATTTGGGAGTTTGAGGTGTGTGAGAAAAGAGATAAGTTATGTCAAGTGTTTGGGGACAGAATCTACTTCTCATTTGAGGTCGAAAGATCCTATGTGGGGGAGAATGTAAGGCCCCGGAAAATTTTGCTTTTATGATGCCAGGTAGGCTAATGTAAGGTATTTTCGGAGTTTTTAGGTTGATCAGTGTGTTATGGAGTTGAAATTTTCTAATCTCGCATCGCCCAGCTTGTAGCGCACTGTTCAGGACATCGTCTTTAGCGCCCAGACATTGCAAGGCATTGTAACCTTAGTGCAACAAACAGTGCAAGGCACTGTCCTTGGCATCAACTTCAGCGCCCTAGACAATGCAAGGCATTGTAACCTCAGCGCCACAGACAATGCAAGGAACTGTCCAGGGCATCAACTTCAGCGCCCCAAACAGTGCAACACACTATAGTTTTGCTGCCTACTATGGTGCCTTGCAAAGTTAGTTTGGCGCCCCTGATGGAGCATTGCGCTTGCACTTTTCATCCTCACTATTTCTATTCCCTCCTCAATTTTGTGATGTGTTCACCTGTTTTTAAAAGCCCTTACTCGCCCCCACACCCCAATCACGAAAATTCACTAGAAAGGGGAGCTCTCAAGAACCCAACTTCCCCAAGGTCCCTCAATAATCCAATGGAAGTTCCAATTATGATTCTTTGTTGATTTCAATTGTCCGACACCTTATTAACGCGGGTAAATCCTTTAAATCATTAGATATTCGATTAAGAAACCTTTATGGAGAAACAAAATCCTAGAACTCGGATTCAAGAGGATTGAATGTCAAAAGGTATTGTTTCTACTCCCTAATCATTGTAACTATGAATTGATGAGTTATAGGAGAATAGTAAATGGATTTTATAAAGGGAACCATATGAATTAAGCTCGGGTTTTGGGATGTTGACTTATGATTATTGTAAATATTTGGGTGATGAGAAATGGTGTTAGTTACATCTATTTGGGACTGTACAATCACTTAGATGTAGTAGAATGAGAACTTGGTGAATGAAAAGACTAATTACTAAGGGCTATGAGGCTTTACGCCATAAGGTGTTTGATAAAATGCTCAAATGAGCTAGAACGATGGACATCCTCCTAATTTTGGTTCAATTTGATATATTTCTAAAATAGATTGAAGTTGCTAAGAATTCCGGAATATTTTAGAGTTTAAGGAAGCTCAAATTAAGGTGTGTTGGTTAAACTTTCTCTCTTAGATTGGAATTTCATAAACATTTCTATAAGTTCAACTATTGTTGGCTCAAGATTCCTAATTTGTATATCTCGGTTTGTCCCCTATGAACTTGACTATTCCGATTGAGGTTTATGTCATAACACTACTAAAAAACAGCAAATTTTTGATCATCAAATCAGTCGCAAATCGGTCGAAAATCGTATTTCTTTCATCGATTTGCGAATGAAAATTATTTGTTGGAAAACACATGGTCGCAATAGATTTGCGACAGAATCAGTCAAAAATTTGCGACGGATTCAGTCGCAAACTGAAAAATACAGGGACATTTGAAATTAAGCCATTTGCGACCGAATCAGTAAAAAATTTAGTGACTGATTCAGTCGCTGACCAGGTTTAAAGAATAAATATAAATAAAATGTTTTGATTGATTCCGTCGGAAAACTAAAAAAATTAATTTTAATTAATTATTTCGACTGAAGCAGTCATAGATATTGATTATTAATTAATTAAAAATATCGAAAATTCTCCATTTGTGTCTGATTCAGTCGCAAATCTTAATTAATTTTTTCAATTTACGACTGAATCAATCACAAATATGGGTAATTCCCGGTGAAATTTGAGACTTATTCAATCGCAAATCTGGCTATTTTTTAGCAGAATCCTGTTGTATTTCTAATTACACAAACTGCCAAATGAAATAGCCAACCAAATACCTAACAGTTAACCAAAAACCTGATACACCTATCCAAAAACATCATATAACAATCCAAAATCCAATATTTACTACAAAATGAACAGTAATATTTATAACAATCAACCAAATATCAAACAACATAAATTAAACATGTCTCTAACCCCAACTCTAAAACATTCAAATAGCCTATTCAGAATCAGTCTGCTCCTCAGACCGAGACTCCATTGCAGCTCCATTCTTGCTTTTCTTTTTTTAATAATTTTTGGACCAAAGCCTGAGTTGCTTGAATTTCTTACGACATTTGATCCATTTTTTGACGCATAGCTTCCAAGTCTTATTGGGAAACTGACGTCCCAATGAATAATGTTGCTGGTGGACGACTGAAGGATGGTTGTACTACAATCCCGTTGACGCGACCTTTATTTATTATCTTCACGAGAAATAAAGAAAAGAAAGTAAAAGAAGTAAGAAAATAAACAAGCTAAATTCAAATTAATACCAACATAGATAATTACGTAATATTTATACCTTTATTTGCGCCACCAACCGTTTTTGTCCATCTGTGTGATGAATATAAAATATTTACGTGTAAAAATATTTAACATAACAAATATGAACATAAAGTATACATAATAAATATAACAATATAAACATAGAAAAACGAAGATGTCCTTAAATTAATCTAATTTATTTCAAATTAGCATATAATGCGCTCTTATACTTAATTGATTGCATTTTCTTCATTTCTTTCCAATATTACATGACATAATTAACGCATAGATAGGGCATGGAGAATTTTCAAACGAAAAACTGAAACACAGAAGTATTAGCACTTAAGTTGTTTCTTAACTAACCCAACTTGAATGTATAAAAATTCTAACTCTTTAAAATAATATTCAACTTTAACTATTATAGCCTAAATTATAAGAAGTATTCGCTTAATTTGTTTCATTAGTTGTTTTTTATACAAACAACAATTCCATACTTATAGAACACACCCAAATTATTCTAAATTTTTTCTTTATTTACTATTGGATACATACAAGTATACTAGCCATTTTCAAAAGAAAATATAACTAAAAAGAAAAAAGCTAGCTCATTAATCTAAAAAAGTAAAGTTTTAACAACTCACTACATACATATTATATTGCAAAAAATTATTGCGAATCAATCTATACTTGTGCAAATTATATAGCTAATTTATATATACTATTTTGCAAAATTAAAGCCAAAAAAAACCTGGAAAACGACCAACGGATTTGCTGCCGAACCACCAACGGAGGGGAAATGAACCGCCGGATTCCTGCACCAAAAACGAGTTCAAAAACTTGGGAACAAAAAATTTTGGGGGAGGGGGGGGGGTGGCTGGATTGTTACGACCCAAAATCCATTAAAGGTCGTGATGGCGACGGACACCGCTGTCAGGAAAGTCAACAATAATTTAATTAATTTGGTTCTCTTTTTAGTATTTTTAATATCATAGTTTTCCTTCAATTACATAGTAGGAGATGAGAATTTCAGAGTAAACAATAATGTTCTCAACAATCTCAATACTGAATAACCCATAATCATCCCAAAACTCGGTGTCACATGTGCATAAGCATCAACTAGGAAAAATAAAATAAAATACATCATCTGTCCAGGATATAGTATTGGACACGAGAGAAAAGATATAATTACTCTGAATGAGACTCTGCTGGCTGCGGATCGCAACATAAGATGCAACTCACCTAAGTTCCCGTATCAACCACGCTGCTGCGCCCATAAGGTCACTAGATATACATGTGCATGTACAACAAAATGTACATCAAGTGTAGTATGAGTACGAAAATAACGTGTACCCAGTAAGTATCCAGTCTAACCTCGAAGAAGTAGTGACGAGGGGTCGACTCCGACACTTAGTATGGGTTATATAAACATGAGTTATATAAAACGGCTACAAGCTCAATATTTTAAAGTAAGTAAGCAGTTCTTTTATAATTAAGAAATCTCCAAATTTATTTCCAATTTTTTTAACAATTTATCTCAGGCCAGAGAGACAATATCATTAATTGTAAACTGCAAAGCAATCAATTCAATCATGCGCAAATCATGCCAAGGTCGTGCGGCTTGATTCAACATATCAATATAAATTATGCACTGCCGAGGGTCGAACGGCTCGAACCAACATATAAATATAAACTGTGCACTGCCGAGGGTTGAACAACACGAACCATATATGCATCTATTAACCTGCCGAGGCGAACGACTCACTCCCATGAGAGTAGTGGAAATTTATCCCGCTCGTAGAATATAATTGCAACATGGTTACACATAGATTTCTTAAGTTATTGTACCATTCCTCAATTTCAATTCGAAAATACGAAGTTCAAATGAAAATCTTTTAAATCTTAAATTCCTCAATTTCAATTCTTTTCAAGAAAATTATTACGCAACCTCAATCTTGCTTCTTCTCAAGGCAAACAATAACCATAAATCAATTAGCAATATCAACAAGGCATGATGTAAACCTAACACTACCCGGACATAGGCATAGCTTGTAGCTACGTACGAACTCTCGTCACCTTGTGCGTACATAGCCCCCATAATTAGACGCACATATTAATTTAGTTCACCTATGGGGTTAATTCCCTCTTACAAGGTTAGAAAAAGAGACTTACCTCACTCTGAAGCTCCATAACCGATTCCTAAGTCTTCTAAGCAATTCCATAAATATATACTCTAATACTTTTATAATCCTATTCACAACACTTTTCAACTCCGTTCGAAAAGTCGATAAAATCACCCTCGGGCCCACATGCCCGGATTCCGAAAATTTTGGAAGATAAACTTTACCATAACCTCACGAACTCAAATATATAGTTTATTTCAAATTCCATGCCAAAATTCGTGGTCAAAATCCAAAAATACCAACTTCTAGATTTCTACCAAACCCCCACAATTTCTACAAATTTCCATGTTTAAATCCTTATACAAACCATGTATTTAACTTATAATAAGTGCGAATCACTTACTTTGTGTTTCTTGATGAAAACCTTCACTTAAAGCTCTCCAAAACTCGTCAAAACCAAGGAAGAATGAAGGAAAAATGACAAAATCCCGTACTTAAAAAGTCTAATGCTTAGTGATCCTCGCACCTGCGGTCTGTGGACTGCTTCTGCGGTTCCGCGGGTGCGGCCCGAATTTCGCTTCTGCGGGGATGCCCCCAGCTGCCCCAGTCTGCTTCGGTGTTGCCAAGACCGCATCTTCAATCACGCAGGTGCGGAAATTCCTTCGTACCTGCGGCCTCTGCCCCATTCACTCCCAGCCGTTTCTGTGGTTCACTGCCTCGCTTCTGCGGGTCCGCTTCTGCAATGAAACATCTGCAAAAGCGGTTACACCAACAACTAGAATCCTTCAGCTTCTCCTTCAAGTAAAAAATCTATCCGTTAACCATCCGAAATCCACTAGGGGAACTCGAGACCTCAACCAATTATACCAACACGTCCAAAAATGCAAAAAGAACTTAGTCGAAGCCTCAAATCATGCCAAACAACGTTGAAACTACAAATCACACGTCGAATCAAACCTATAATTTTAAAAACTTTCAAATTCTATATCTCGTGCCGAAACATATCAAATCAATCCAAAATGACTTCAAATTTTTCACAAAAGTCATAATTGACATTACAGACCTATTCCCACTTTCGGAATCGGAATCCGAACCCGATATAAAATAATCCACTCCCGGTCAAACTTCTAAAAAACCTTCAAATTTCTAACTTTCGCCAAATGACCCTAAAGGACTTTTGGGTGAGGCTTGTCTTAAAGGTTTATTATGCGGACAACATATTAACCCGGCTAGGTTTGACCATGATGCATGCGCAGTTAATCAGAGTAAGGTTACTATATAGAGGTCTAGACTGGGACCCTCAAGCGGACAACCTTAGGGGGAAAGGCACGGAACCGTCGAACGCACCGCTGATCGACTAGTTTTACCGCAAATACGCCTTTCCAAATTTAAAAGGGTGATATATAGGAAGAGCGCAAACACTCATTAAGCGTTGCTATAGGATTGATTACGCACGAGTGGAATATGATGTTGAGCATGATTTATGCAACAATAAATAGCATGTTGTCAAGTATTTGCATGTTTAAAAATGATAAATGCGGTATTTAAATAATTGAAAGAAAATTGCAAAAAAGAAAACAAAGAGACAAGCTAGTTTCAGGAAATAAAAGAAATCATAAAAATAAGCAATTAAATCCAAATAAGGGGGAAGGGAAAGGTTGTATCAACAAAAAAAGTATGCTTGGGACTAATTCACAAAACAAACTCATTATGGTAAGAGCCTAAAATATCCCCAGTAGAGTCGCCATACTGTCGCGCCCCCTTTTTCCTCGCGGAAGTTCGGGTTTCGACATTCATTGGGAGCAAGTCGTTTCCTTTTGGGAATTGGGTATTTGAAGAGTTGCCACCTAAAGGATTAAGGTGCGTTCGGTCACCTAGAGCAATTAACTCATATAACTAGTTTGCATGACCAGAGATTAGGGTAAGGGCTCAATTAACCTTGAGGGGAAGGTGTTAGGCACCCCTCGCGGTCCATAACGGTGGATCCCGGCCGAACTCAATTATGTGAATTAGCCATTTAACATGTCAGCAGTATAAACACACTTTTTGCAAATAAAGGATGTTCAGGAAGTTTGACCACATATATATAAATAAAGAAAGTTCAGGAAGTCTGAGCACATATATGTAAATAAAGAAAGTTTGACGGATAGGTAGTCTAAGCACAGATATGTAAATAAAGGAAGGGAAGTCCTAAGTTGGTTAGCCTATAGGATCACATCTGTACAATACCCGGTAAGCCTTCCTCAAATAGAGGGGTTACACGTGGAATTAGCGCACATGTCATCATATCCTTTTACTACCCATTACCCTCTAGAGGTTATATAAGCGAGTTTAATTAACGAACTCTAAGCGTGCTTTACCCGTCCCTTCCTTATGGCCCTGGAGGTGTTTAGGACCTCTAATCTTAGGCAGTTCTAGACCCTCCTAAGGTGTTTAAAAGGGAAAATCTAAGAGACAACAAAGAACACATAGGACTGTCAAATAGGGAAGCAATTGAGGGCTCAGGTTTACCTCCACACATAGAGAATAAGTAGCACGTCTCAAACAACCGTTTTTAAAGAATTCCAGAAGGTCCTAGAACAGGATACCTAGGTGAGCATCACAAACATATAATATGCAGCATTGTTTCAAAGCGAAGTGATATAACCTGATCAGTTTGCCTACTGATTTTAAAACCTGTTAAACATGGACAATTTTAAAACCACAACACCATTTCGCAGTTTTTATGAAACCCTTAATTACCTAAGGCCTGCCTAGGTGTGAATCTATTATGCCCCTATAAACATGCTGTCTAAAAAAGAATTCTGGGAATTAGTCAAATAGCTTGAGTTTATTAAATCCTATAGGCATGCTGATCTAGGTGCTGAATGTTATAAAAGCTGAACTCATGCATATTTATACTATGACATGATATCTATGTGTTGGGCTATTTTAAACCTCTTTATGGATAATTATTCATTTATACGACATAGATAAGATTTAGAGAAAATGCAAACAGAGTCCTAAGACAGGATTTCTAATGCACAAAGAGAGATGGTCATCTTGTTAAACATGATTACAACAATGACTTAATGACAGGATTTCCAGGTGATTATGACTTGTGCAGAAACAGTGTTTTCGTGATAATAGAATGATGATCCTATAACATGTTTTCTAGTAGGGAAAATCAGTAAACATGATTATCCTAAGGGGGGATATCTAATGCACAGATTTATGGCATAGTTTAAATACAAATAGGCATAGCAAACCTAGAGGCATGATATCTATTGCATAATATAAACCTAAAGCATGATTTCTATTTCAGATCAACATGATAAACCTAAAGCATGATTTCTATTGCAAATCAACATATTAAACCTAAAGCATGATTTCTACCCGATTTCCCCACAAAAATCGTATAGGAACCCTCCCTTTTTACTAATTAGCCCAATATCTGTTTACAAAGAATATTATTACAGACTAGGATCAAATGAATTACATAAATAAATCTAAACTATACAATAGGGAGCATGAATTAGGCCCAAAGTAAACCTGGGGATGCCAGGCCTTCAAAAATAGTCTCAGATGCCAAGAGTCTCACAGCCAATAGTGTGTCCTGGTGTGTCAAAGATCCCTAAGGACCTCAAGGATCTCGAGCAATGCTCACACCATGTCCTTTCTCAAATAGAGGATTGGTTATGTGCAGTGTGGAAGGGCCAGCCCTGGGGTGCTAGAGTTCAGAGGAATCTTAAGGATCCCTAAGCAGTACACACACCTGAGGGGCATAACGTAATAGTCTAAGAGTAAAGTGAGAGTGCTTGACATAGTTTTGAAAGACTTAGTAAAAAAATGTAGAGACAATTTTAGAAGTAAAAAGTTTTCCGAACTGGAAAATAGTTTTAAGAAGATGCTAGGAGTGACACCAGTTTTAAGAAGAATACTAAGAGTAGAAGAACAATTTTGAAATCATTTATGAGGAGAGCAAATTCAGCAAACAACCAATTAATCATAGAATTCCCACATTCACAAACACTTAACAAACAGATCTACCAACAGGGGGTGAAGGGGATTGGGAACATATAGAGTTGAAACCACATAAACAGGGAAAACATTTGAGATGACAAATGCACATAACAGCTAGGAGTCCACTGAACAAGCCAGTCATGGTAACAGGCAGTTAAAACATAGAGAAAGAGTAGAGTAAAAGTCATGTTGAAGACAGGGTTGGTCATACAATTAGGGCCAATCGAATGCATTAGGAGACTGAGTGACTAACATGATCACACCAGTTAATGGGGGAGGGGGGTAAGAAGGACTAAGTAAATATGCTGGACGAGTATGAAGTTTAGACATGCTGATTACACATTGAACAAGAGAAGGCAGAATTTAGACATGTTGAATATAGCAGTACACAGGGAAACAAACTGGATACATAGTCAATTAAACTAGTGCAGGAATAGAACATATGGAGTTGAGTTTAAAAATTTTGCTAGAGATATATGAGTTAAAGAAGAAAGTGCAGAGTGTAAAGCAGGTGTAGTTCCAATGTCTAGCCCTGGCTTTCAGCCGGCTAGACCAATAGTTATCACAAGTAGCAGAGAAAGAAGAGAGAGTTTGAGTGTGAGTGTGAGTGTGTGTTCTGAACTTAGTGTTCGTGTCTTTGAGAGGTAAAATAAGAGTGCTTATATAGCAGTTCAAAAGTAGAGCAAAATAAGGTAAAGGAATCAAAAACCAATAATTAAGGGGTCACAGAATCCAACCGTACAAAGGAGTTCAGCATAGACCTCCCTCAATTAAGGGCAATTAGCCAAACGATAATAATAGGGATTAATTAAGGCAAGGAGCTCAAATAAAATAAGGGAGTTCAGAATAGACTCCCCAATCAAACGGTAATACAGGGGCCTAATTAAGGAAAGAACCCTAATCGTAGCATGTAAAGAATCAGCAAAGATCCATAATTATACAGGCAATTAAATAAGGCATGGATGACTAAATTAAGGCCATAAAGAAGGAAACAATCAAGAACTATGCACATGAATCTTTGACGGAGCACATAAATCAGCCAGAATTTCAATGTAATACTGATTTATGGAATGAAATATCAACTGATCGAAGGTAATAGACTAGGGTTTTTTAGAAAACATAACAGAGATGAGAGCATAGGTTTAGAAACCATAGATTCATAACAAAATAAAGAGAAATCTCTTACTCATGGTCGAGAAAATAGTCCGAGACAGGCTAACAAGCACGGTTTCAACCCAGAACTGCTTGGGTTCTTTGAGATCCTCTCAAGGATCTAAAAAGCCTAAGAACCATAGTGAGTAGGAGGCCAGGATCGGCTGGAGAGGATAAGGAAACATCACATGACTGAGATATACGCCGATGACAGCGCTTGAGAACTAGGGTCTAGTTGAGAGAGTTGAGAGAGGAAGGGGGAGGCGTGACGATGGGTGAAAGGATAGAATGAGAGGTTTGGGGGGTCGTTTAGGTTTAATTAAGGTAAGAGGGTTGTGGACCATTGATATGAATGATCAACGGTCAAGATTGAACGGGGTCTTGGGTCGGGCATATTAGACTTGGGCCTAAAGGGATTGGGCCAAATTAGAAGGGGTTTTTGGGCTGGTTTAAAAAGGTTTTCTGGGCTGGTTTAAAAAGGGTTAAATCTGAAAATAAAGGGGTTGTTTATTAAATACCCAAGTAATTGAATAAAAATTATTTTATAAAGTAATTAACAATAAAAAAAATTATTTTTTATGCATAGAAGTGTTTTAAAATAATTATTCGCTATTTTAAAAAATACAATGGACCATTTTCTGGTAAAATAATGCAATAATGTGTGCATGGGCTATAATTGCAAAGCTATTGCAATTGTAACCAAAAAGTGTAAATCTGGCCATTTGTGAAATGATTTCAACTTAATACGACTATAAATGGCAATATTAAAACATGAAATGCTATAAAGTCATTTGTGATGCAATTTTGTAATTATTTATATAAGTAAAATACTGGACAAATTAACGTATAAATGTCGAAATTATGAGAAAATATCAATCGATGCTAATGCATGGGTTTGAAGGTATATATGCACTTAAAAAGTATTATAGGGAAAAATTGGGTATCAACAACCGTATCAGTCACTGCACACTGTAACAAACCATGATTGCACACCCTTGACGATGCACCACATAATTCACGTGACCATAATATCATACTCTTATGCCAATAGCCAAAATTCCACGGATTCGATGCCCAAAACACACCTCATGACACATATAAGTCCTATTCCAACTCCTGCAATACCGCCACAACGGAAGAGATGTAGAGAAATTCATAACCAACTACCGAGTCAATTAATCATTGAGCCTATTCTTCTAACAAGAACCATTACCTCTTTCTGAACCACACAACGACAATTGTTCTTTAATATACTTCATATAAATCCAATCACACTGATCCCAGGCCCAATAATCTCGTCTCACCCAGTGTAAGCTGCCCAGGCAATAAGCCCCCTCAGACACTGCGAGAAATCTCGTATGATGCCACAATATGACGGCAAGCAACAAAATTTAATGTGATACCAAAGGGAAAAATGAACACTGGATTGAACTACTCAAACCACGTAACTAACTAGCATCAGAAAAGATGTTATGAACCTTTCTCATAAAATGTGAAACAAAACACACAAGAATAGGTATGGGAAATTGTACTCAACATCACATTATTGCGGTGTGTAATCCGATCCACAAATGATACCCGTGGCGGCGTGCCACCCGATCTATACAATGTACCCGTGGCGGCATGCCACCCGATCCAAACAATGTACCTGTGGCGGCGTGCCACCCGATCCACACATAATAATCTATAAAGGCATTACTTACCGAGCTAAAATGCTCATACCTGTGAAATTCCCGAGTATCAACCACAAGCATGCGAAGTGCATAATTAAATTCCTGGGGAGACAGATAGCGCCATACGCTACAAAACTCAAGCACGACTAAGGTGCGATATATGATCTGAATCTCGAGAGACATCCTGCTCGCATAACACCATCGCTATGCGGAACCTCAACACATATGCAATTTATCAAGCCGTTTCACAACCCACATGGCACAATATAGTATTACATGAAATAGCCGACAACGAAATAATATCCAACGTTCGCATACTCCTCCATAAGGAGCGCTTATGCTGAAATGAACACATCTTGCCTGATATAGAGCCCAAATTCATATTTTAGATCCATCCATGGGCCTCAAGCTGATTATGATCATACCACAATGGGCTAATAACCTTTTAAGGATCCACAATAACCCCTGACACACCACAACAGTCGTCAAATCCGGAGAAAACTTCAAAAATCCACAACCAAATGAATCGAGCGCCTTTCAGGCATATCTCCATACTTGGCTTTAATCTTTAACCAATTAAGTGACTACCTGCCACACTTATACCATCTTCCCGTTGGGATACGGTCCCACGACCTTCTGCACCAGGTAACTAGTCTGCGCATCCATACCACCAGCCATACTAATGTTGTAAGGCAATCAAAAATCCGTAATCAGTACGCAAAGCCTCATACACATGACATGTGACGCAAAAGACAATGCCAGCTTACTCTAACCATCTGAATCCTTTTCTGCTCGTTCGAGCTTGTGATATTCTTGCCAATACCAAACGACAACCTGAACCTGAACTTCCAATTCCCATGCTACCCATTACACCTAATCATGCCAATACGCAATAGTACAAGAATTTCATCATAACTCCATAACCTCTAATACGGTACGTACTTCATCAAACAGAAACCTTTCACTTAACTCATTTCAGGAGAACCATTGGAACACGTGACTGAATCCTCATACCATAGAAAATACAATTCTGAAGTAGTGGTCTAAACCACCCTAACCCTTTGGATATCCATCTACACTTAACATACCATAATACTCAAGCGCCTCCAAATAAAATCAATTATGGCAGCCGTCAAGCCTCGCACGTACCGCCACAAATCACGTGCGTATCTTAACACGCTGAAGGAGCTGATCATCACGACCATCATGCTGATTCAACCATTGCTAACCGAGTCAACTTCTTCTAATTTACTCTGGACATACTCGGATGGTCCAATTTTCCATCGTTACGACGTCTCGAAGGCTCTAAACCACTGTCAAGTTTCAGCCCTTAAGGGCCATCGACGCTCGACCTCGAATCAGTACGGACCGACAGTTACGGGGAGAAAGTGGGGAGTTCCCGAGGTGTGTAGATAGAGCCGATAAAGTCTGTCAGGCTAGACTGAGCCCACATCATGGCAATAACCAACTGTCCCATTTCCATATCTTTGTAATTAATAGATTTGTACTACGTAGGGATTTTCCCTCCTATATAAAGGGGATCCCTATCATTTTGTAGATATCTGTTGCTCCATACAAAAATATACAAGAACATTCTCTTTGCTCTGTAACACATTCTCTTGAGTTCATTACTTCATTTATTGTTACATTTATTGTGTTCTATCCATTGTTCTTCATTTATTGCTTATTATAGGCCCTAAAGAGCCGTCATTGATTCTATTATAACTGTTAGTCATCCATCGATTACCCCCGATAGCTCCCAGCCGAGCTTCAGACTCGACCCCGAGCCCTCGAATAAGCCAGCTCAAGGCTCCGACCATTAGTCAGTCGGTTTGGTCACCACCCTGCTCTCAAGCTCTAATCTCGTTTCTAAGTTTTTCACATAGCTTCAACTGCTTAACAACTACAATAAAAATAGATCACGTATTTTTATAACCTCACATAATCTAATTTAATTGTTATTACCATTTTCGCGGTAAACAGTTTGGCACCCACCGTGGGGCTAAAAATAATAGTGATTATTTTCTTGCTAGTTTCACTACACAAAAACAAGTTATCTTTCACAGTTTATTTGCCCAAGATCTTTGATTTCAGGTCAAAATGTCCGATTCGATAAACAACAATCTCGAGAACCACAAAGAAAATGGTGTGGATGTTCCAGGTGCTGGTGTACCACCACAAAACCTCGAGAACGTGCCAGAGCCAATTCCCATGGATGCGGTCTCGCGCGATGCCCAACACGTCGATATAAGCTCCTACACTAATAGGAGCGTGCACCATGGCGACCAACAAGAAGCCAAGAAAACCCCAGCCAGGGAGGAACGGGAGGATAGCCTTAACGTTATTATTGAAATGTTGCAGGCACAACAGTTGGCTATTGCTCAGCTGGAAAGTTACTAGAAGACTCCTAGTACGGTATCAACGGGGACGGCTCCCCCAGCCGAGCAGGTACCAGAGAGATCAAGCAACAACGGGTCGGCAGCCGACCCCGCCATCGTACAGATGCTCGTGGACCTCACAAGGAGGATTGAATCGGGCAAGAAGAAGATAGAGGCCAATGATAAAAAGGCCGAGACCTACAATTCCAGGGTCGACCAGATTCCGGGAACACCCCCAATCCTGAAAGGTGTGGATTTGATGAAGTTCGTGCAAAAGCCGTTCCCACAGGAAGCAGCTTCGAAACCCATTCGGAATGCCAGACCTCCCGAAGTACAAAGGGACCTCGGACCCCAATGAGCACATTACTGCTTACACCTGTGCGGTATAAGGCAACGACCTGAGGGACGATGGGATCAAGTCCGTCTTGCTAAAGAAGTTCGGGGAAACACTTTCTAAAGGGGCAATGATGTGGTACCACAACCTAGCCCCAAACTCAATAGATTCATTTGCCATGCTGGCAGATTCTTTCATTAAGGCACATGCCGGTGCCATCAAAGTTGCAACAAGGAAATTCGACATCTTCAAGATTAAGCAGAGAGAGAATAAGATGCTGCGAGAGTTCGTATCTCGCTTTCAATTGGAACGAATGGAACTACCACCAGTCTCCGACGACTGGGCAGTGCAGGCCTTCACTCAAGGTCTGAATACGAAGCTCGATGGCCTTGAAGCAGTTGAAATAGAATATGGTTGAATATCCTACCGTGACCTAGTCGGACGTTCATAGCCGATACCAGTCGAAAATCAGGGTCGAGGACGACCAACTGGGGGCCCCTCGGGCTTGGTATACCCAAGCAGGCTTCTTGCAAGGGAGCCAAAACTAATCAAAGAAAGGTACCAGCCATACATCGAAGATAGGAGAAACGCCCCGAGGCGCAACATACCCCGCAACGACCGAAAGAATGGATCGAGGATAGAATCCTCGAGGACTCGTCAAAAGAACCGGATTTGATAGGCACATAGGGCCAAAGGAGGCACCTCGCTTATCAGAATACAACTTCAACGTCGACGTATCAGACTTCATGTTCGCCATCAGTAAAATCGGAGACGCCAGGTGGCCCAGGCCCGTACAATCAGATCCTTCACAAAGAAATCATTACTTTATATATGAATTTCACAACACGCACGGCCACAGAACCAAAGATTGCCACTAGCTCCGGGAAGAAGTAGCCTGACTACTAAGCAAAGGTCACCTCCAAGAATTTCTCAGCGATCGGGCCAAAAACCAGTTTCGGGAAAGAGAGACGATAAAGAAGAATGAGACAAATGAGCCACAGCATGTCATCCACATGATCCTAGGAGTCATTGACAAACAACAGGAACCACGATCAGAAGAACGAAAATGTCCCCCCGGAAGGTCACCTACTCGGGGAAGCCAATATACGCCGAATGGGTCTCAATAGGAAAGGATGTACCGGACCAGATGGTCAAACGAACCGTATCCGTATAGAATAACAAGGCCCCTGACAGCAAAAACATGTATACTTGTACAATGTAATCGATGAATACTTTCCATCAAAGCATTTCATGCTTCAAAAGAGACTCGGTATTTTTTAAAAAATGGCTCCTCTGTCAAAAAATTCCCGAAAACTCGAGAACTAGAGTCAACAACTCAAAACAATGCGACCCCAGGGTTGGAAACTACGGAATCGTAAGCCCTCAATGAGGCAATACCATGTTTGCAAGTAATGGCTCCCGAATCGAGAAATCCTCGACAGCTTGGGGACTGCCATCAATCGCTATCTCCATCGCAATGGCTCCCGAGCCGAGAAATCCTCCGCAACTCGGGGACTGCCGTCAATCGCCATCTCCATCGAATTATCAAAAAACCGAGGCCATAAGACAACAAATGGGCAGCCTCGGTCTCATAAGACCTGTATAAGGCAACAACAATATCTGTAAGAACTCAAGCAAGGCATGAACCACACTTTTACCAAGTAATAATATCCGTAAGACCTCAAGCAAGGCGTGAACCATACTTGTACCAAGTATCCAAAACTGTAAGACCTCAAAGGCATGTAAAACATGTAAGACCTTACTAAACGCATAAACCCGATCTCAAAGTTAAGGCTATATATCAAACTTGTAAGACCCCTAAAAGGCATAACCTCGATATAGATGCCGAAACTACTTGACTCGGGACTAAATGGCTCCGGCCAAACACAAATGACTATGGTCACAAGGCTGTACCAACCAAACTAACGCGACTCGGGGACGCCCGACCATCGCTACAAAATCATAGGTCTTCAATTACTTCGAATCTATTTTGAAAAGAACCGGTTAAACAAGCTACCCTCGACAGAGGCAAAAGAGCTTCGACCATGTCAGCTCCAAATTACAGTCTTCGAGCCACTCAGCCACCGAGCCAAACCTCCCGGGGTGCTCGACCATCGCCACATAACGACTCGTAATCAAGGTTTTTTTATTAAACCGTCGAAGAGTCAGGCAAACAATATTTCAAAAAATCCTTATCGAGGGAAAAAATAAAGCCTACATAAAAGGTCGCATCGACCCAAGGCGTAAGAGCCATTGTCGCCAGCCCACATAAAAGGTCGCATCGACCCAAAGCGTAAGAGCCACTATCGCTAGCTCCAAATTCAAAAACTTGAGGGTCGAATGAGCTTGAGTCGAAACCCGACTCGGAGACTGAACCCAAAACAGTTAACAAAATATGCCCAACAGCAACGCGTAATAGCCACTGTCACCAGCACATACAGAAGGTCGAACCGACCCAACACGCAAGAGCCTATATGAACCATTCTAAGGATTCCTCTCAACTCAAAGACCAGTTCATCTGGCTAAAATCAAGGCAAAAAGAAATGCAGGAGAAAAAAAACCGCGAGGTCTCCTCTTTATACATGCATGCAAAAAATACAAGCTCCAGTTACAAACGTGCTTTGAAAGTACTATGTACAGAATCAGAAAGTGAAATCTACTTCCCCCTAGGGGACTATGGCCCATCGGCCTCAGCCTCGCTATCCTTGACATCGAACAGAAGTGCCTTAGCGCCACGTTCGTCCGCCCTCGCCCGCTTCACCTCTTCCGAGAGGTCAAAACCCCTAGCACGGATCTCTTCGAGGGTTTTCCTTTGAGATTTACACCGAGCATATTCTTTGCTCCTTTCCTCGCGGTCAAGAGTCCTTCTCAACTCAACTTGAGCATCGGCGGCGTCCTTCGAATAGACGACCATCTTCTGGTCAGTTTTAGTTCGGCTCATTACGGCTTCAGCCCGGGTATCCATGATCTCGGCCTTTGTCTTCAAAAGCTCAGACTCGAGCTTCGTAATCATATCTGTCCGAACCAAGCTATTATCACGGACTAAGCGAAGCTGAACCTCAAAAGCTGAGGCTTTGCCTAGAGAACTCTTCTCCGCCGAAGCCTGAGCGTCCACCTGAGCCTTTAAATTATCATACGCATGCTTGGCTCGACCTACTTCATTCGGAAGGCGCTCCAGGTCCTATGTCTTTTTCTACTACTGAAATAAATGAAACATTAGTCTCAGGAGCTAGAAGAGAGAACACACACTCGCTCGGAGCAAAAACTACCTGCTCATAATTCATTCTCTGACTCGCCTCATACCGAAAGTGTGCCAGCTCGACTTCCCTTTCATCGCAATGGAGCCTAAGGGATTTCTCCTTATCCAGAGCTTTGCGCAGCCTGGCCTCACGGCGAAGTAGCTCGGTCATAAGCTTGTCAAAAGCCTGCAAAAGAAGACCCAATAAAGAAGGGAAAGCACGAAACTCGAGAGGCCTATGCCAAAACTCACCGTGGAGTGAAGCCGTTGGGCTTCCTCGAAGGTCGAGCGCACACCTACTAGCCTGGCCCCCTCAGCTCTGGAAGAGTCAACCCCGGTTGTGGCACGATCGCTCGGTGCATGTGATCCCGAATATCGAGTATCCCTTGAAGTACCTCCGACAGAAAAAGAGGATGACAGCGGAGGAGAAGCCGCCTTTTCATAGACAAAAATTACGGGCGCGACAGGCTCAGTCAATACTTCCACCCCGGACCCCCGATCCAGGTTCACCTTGCTTTGAGCACCGTCGCCCTGCAAAGGTATCTCTCGCTTATTGTTATCATTCTTTAGCCCAGAAGCTAGCAACCCTTCTCCCTCTCCAAAGGGGCACTGCATCGCCTAAGAAGGCTCCCCAATGCCTACAATAAGAGGGTTAGCACGCAGAAGGAGAAAGTGTTTTTCCAACTAAAAAAAGGGAAGGGAACAAATCGCACGGCACGTACCATGATGCTTTGCCTCCCATCTGCCAGTAGACAAACCTCGCCACTTACGCTCATTGCAGGTCGCGTGGGCCGCCAACCCCCGAGCCCAATTTGGTAGATCAGGAACCTCGCACGGTGTCCATGAAATTGTTGCACAAGAGGGAAAGAAAGCACACTTAAGGAATACTACTTCGCTATAATTAAAAAACTGCGAAGGCACGAGTGTACAACTTACGGGTATGATTCCATTCCTTATGGAATGGGATAAACTCCATGGGGATAATATCAATAGTCCGTACTTGGACGAATCAACTCATCCACTCCTGATCTCCATCTTCTTCATTGTCAACAATGAAAGGCGTGGCCGACCGGCATCGTAAGGTTAGCAGACCTCGATGGTGAAAAGGTCGGTACAACCTAATATGATGACTGAGCGTGAATTCAAGCCCTGCCTTCTCCATAAAGAACCTCATCATCAATACTATCCGCCAAAATGACGGATGAATCTGCGCCAAGGTGACCCGGTATTTCCGACAGAAATCAAGCACAACCCTATCAGGGGGACCTAGCGTGAAGGGGTACGTATACACGTTCAAAAACCCCTCAGTGTGGTCCATAATGCTCTCTCCCGGGGAAGTACACGCAATACTACCTTCTCCCCCATCCACAGTCTCTCCTCACTGATTTGAGATGCTCCTCTCCTATTAAAGAAATGAACTTCGAGGCATAATCCCGATAACCTCGGACGTTGGGAGTCTCTTCTGGCGGGAGATTTCCTCCCGAAGCAAAGTGCCCAGAGGCAGAGCTCTTTTCTCCTTGCCGAGCAGATTCAGGCATAGCGTCCATGGCTATAGTAAAACGAAGGAAGGGGAAATGAAGTCTTGGGCGAAAACTTTGAGTTAAAGGAAAATTGGCGCAAGAAAGGAGAACTCTATGAAAGAGTATAACTACTCAGAATAACAGAATCTCCAAAAGGGCGATGACAACCCTATATATGGAAAAAGCGGTGACCACCCGCCTGCCTCGAAGGTCGGCTAAGAATGTTGGCTAAAGCTTTTATCGCTTTTGAAAGACGCGCCGCCGGAATCACCTCGGTCACTTAGCAACCGTATCCTACACGCGACGTCGCCATACGATGCTTCAAGGTCGAAAACCCCGCGTCAACCAAGTCCCGAGGTGGTACCCAACCTCGAGGACCTCCATCAAAAAGAAGTTAGGCTCCAATAAGCCATTGGCATCATTTCAAGTCCCGAGGTGGTTCCCGACCTCGAGGACCTCCATAAAAAAGAAGTTAGGCTCCAAGTAAACCATTAATATCACTATAAGTCCCGACATGGTACCCGATCTCGAGGACCTCCACCAAGAGGAAGATTAGCTCCAGAAAGCCATCAATGTCATTACAAGTCCCGAGATGGTACCCGATCTTGAGGGCTTCTCTCAAGAAGAAAATAAGCGCTTAAACCCTTCATATGGGCTTGGCCTCGGCGCACCGTCAAAACTCGGGTAAACCCTCATCCGGGATCTATGTACGACGCCTTAAGGCTATCTACACTAAGTTCAAAACAAGATTCCAGGTGCTCGGGTTTGAGCAAACCCCCACTCGGGGACTGCTCTCGAATGCCTAAAGGCAGTCTCTATTCAACTCGAAGACAGGGTCCCGACGGCCCGAGTTTATCAGTCCAATTCGGGCTCGGTCCAAGGAACGACAAAGGGTTCTACGGGGAGCCGTATTAATCAATCAAAACTCAGATGAAATACTCGCACCCGGGCTCGATATATGCGCCAATCAATGGGGTCATGCACTCAGATTCTTCACAAACATAGATAAAGGGAAATATAGCATATATATCAGAGGCAAATTGAAGAAACATCTTTGTATTCATAATAACTTGATTACAAAAGCCCATGAGGGGTCCTTGCATATTATTACAAAGGCCGCGAAGGGTCCTTGCATATAGTTACAAAGCCCGCAAGGGGTCCTTACATAAGATTACAATAGCCCACGAAGGGTCCTTTCACAGAAACAAAGAAGCAAAAAAAAAAAGACATACAACGAAAGACAAGAGCCTAATCTGTTCTCGGGGATGTATCCTCGACGACAGTATCTTCGAGCGCCATCTTCTCGGGGTTCTTGTCTCTGTCTTCCAAAGTAGTATCTCCAAAGGAGAAGATGGAGAAGAGGAAAGTGCGAGAAGCAGAAGGGGATGAAAAAACGCCATAGCCCGCCAAAGAGAAAAGGGTTTCACCGGGCTAAGGAGATCACGACCCGGTAGAAGACTTGGCGAGTGTCGGCCTTACTTGCACGGCTACTTTGAGTCCACTTCTTGGGACATTGTGTCATGCAAGTTACCGGCCAGAGATGCCACTTCGCCCCACAGAAAGCAAAAGGGATGAAGTGACACACCAGGCCGGGATAGGAGAGTGAGCAGCGGTGTATAGTCCAAAACCCTGGCAAGCAACGACGTATAATCCAAATATCATCCCAGGTCGGAAGAAATAGGGCCCCCCCGTCTCACCATCTCGAGCCAACAACGACTGCAGTAATAGTATCAACAACAAAAACAACAATAACAAGTCCGAGTTATCTCGCTCGGCAAGGGAAAGCCCAAGGAAAAGGACATGGCATGGCTGAAGAGAACGACGCCCTGTAACCTAAGGCCGCGGGCCCCAAACATGAGGGATGTCAATGGATAAGGATGAAAAGAAGGAAGAGGTGGAAGCATATTGGAAAACACTTGAATGAGGAAATGGTTCGGTTAGGTTCCCTTTCATAGGGGTGGTAGTAAAACCAACGGCCCCATTAATGTCTTTGAAAGACATATCTGCAAACGCAATCAATGCATCTTTTGGGAACTGAATCGATGGCGATATCCCTACTTTGGGGAATCAGAACCGGCAGTGCATTGAATGACACTAAAAAGATGGACCGACGGGACGCCTCAGTTGTCACAAAGGCTTATGTCATAAGTATGGCAGTTAGTGTAACATTATCGCGGGAAATTCGGAAACATGGTTATCAAGGTCGTTTCTTATCGTTCTACTCTAAGAAATGCGGGGACTATCTGTATACGGTGAAATTGCAGGGTCCAATTTTCCATCGTTACGACATATCGAAGGCTCTAAACCGCGGTCATGTTTCACCCCTTAAGGGCCATCGACGCTCGACCTCAAAGCAGTACGGACCGACAGTTACGAGGAGAAAGTGGGGAGTTCTCGAGGCGTGTAGCTAGAGCCGACAAAGTCTGTCAGGCTAGTCTGAGCCCACATCATAGCAATAACTAGTTGTCCCATCTCCATATCTTTGTAGTCAATACATTTGTACTACGTAGGGATTTCCCCTCCTATATAAAGGGGATCCCTGTCATTTTTTAGATATCTGCTTCTCCATACAAAAATATACAAGAACATTCTCTCTGCTCTCTGACACATTCTCTTGTGTTCATTACTTCATTTATTGCTTACATTTATTATGTTCTATCCAAATATAATTAACTTCAAGGCTTTGCAAGCATATGTGCACTCTTTCAAAGTAGCACTCGGCTGAATCACTTTCCTTATAACTCATCTTTACACGAAGCACAAGTCCTGCGCCTCCCTAGAGCCTGAACATAAATTGATAAGGCCAATTATAGCACACATTCCTCAAATCCTTTGCTCAAATCACCACTGATGTCCTCTTTCCTTAGTGCTAATAACCCACCTATATGCTGATAACCAGAGACCTCACAAGTGGATAACCATGCAATCGAACCGTAGGTGGTGGGGCTCTCCCACTTAGCTTAAAACCACCCATTTAAATAATTCTAGACTCCACTGAGATCCCTTATCCCCCACAGACATGGTCTTGTACAATCAACCCGCCAAATTCCTCGAAATCCTTCTGTTAGTATTTCATGAACACTCAAAATCACTAACAATATTTACATATTCGACCTCTTACCGGATAGCCAGTAGAATTCATCGTAAAAGCTTCATCAACCACGCGACCGCTAACCTGCTCACAAGAGATAGCCCACCTGTGGAAAATTATATGCCGACATCTTCCAACGTTACTACAAAATCGGTAACACATCCTGAGCCCGTGCACACTCACCACCTGTACAAGTCCGTTCACTCTTCATGGACATCAACTCAAGGTGCGACAATACATTCAAATCCAAAGTCATGTCGTATCCTTCTTCATTCCAAGCGAACACCTTTCTGTCGCATCCAACCTCCCGCCGTATAGTAGCCAATATTCCAAATTAAGTCTATAGACCTAGTCAGTGTCCACCATGAATCCCAAATCACTCTAACTTCTCTCAAGGCGTGTAGCTATCCTACCACATAACCCATATGCTACTATGCCACTCTCCCACTTTTGTCAAACTCACTTCTTTAAGCAACTACTCGTCTCCTATTTCTCACACTTGGCCTTCTAGAAGTTTATCCACCGCAAGACACCTCCCATATATCCTTCCTTATCCTTCACTGCCCTGTTGTTGCCTTAAGTCAAAATCCATCCCTGTAGCACTTGAACTAATAGATCGCTACCAACTTTAAACCCCTTTAGAGATCATCTTTCTTGGGCCATCAACACTAGGAACACAGATTCAATCTTGAACCACCGCACACGCAATCTCTGGAAGCCGCTTCTCCTGTATTTTTTAACACTTCCCTGCCCCGAGGGAGATTTGATGAAGAGCATAACACCAACGAACTTAACACATTCCATTAAGGGCGACGACACCACTTTACCGATGAAAATTCCAACACGCTCGAAAATACCAAGTCTCGATACTCCATCAACCTAAACCTGAACTTTCATAGTCTGATTGCCTTTCCTCTGCCGGAAATAAAATACTGAATCTCTAAATCATGCACCGAGCAAGCCTCTTTTCAAGTTATTCACTGCTTCGACGCATAGGCAAGCACCCTACCATTGCACTAATATTGTGCGATAGCAACGCACAAATTGTAATAACAATCAATGCCAAATCTCAAAGCCTTAGATAGTACTGATACTGAGCTGAAACGATAGAACGGCCTTCCGTAGTGCGACGACAATAGCCCAATCTAATACTTATGGAGAACTACTACAGCACATATGTAGTACCGTTAGAATTCCCCAATTTGCAATTTACAACAAGCGTTCACGTCGCATAAGATTGAATAGGAATGAAATAAAGGCATAAGTCTCACAGGAATCAAATCGCACGATGAGAAATCAAGAAGGGAAGAGCTCCTAACAGCCCTGTAGTCTCTCGAAGATATGTACAAACGTCTCCGTACCGATCCGCAAGACAGTACTAGACTTGCTCATGACTCGTGAGACCTAAGTGAACCTAGTGGTCTGATACCATGTTGTCACGCCCCAGAATCCATTAAAGGTGGTGATTGTGCCGGACACCGCTATCAAGCAAGCCAACAATAATTTAATTAATTTGGTTCTCTTTTTAGTATTTTTAAACTCATAGTTTGCCTTCAATTACATAGCGGGAGATGGGAACTTTAGAGTAAATAATAACGTTCTTGTAATGCCCCGCAATATTACGTCAATATTACGTCCCGCAGTACTACATTACGATGATGTTACGCTTTGCAGTATTTTACGGCAATGTTGCCCCCTGTAGTATTGTACATTGAATTTGTCGTAAGGTAATTGACATCAGTCCAAGGAAAAGATTATTTAGAGATTATAGGGATTATGCTATTTCAAACAAGTGATGAGTAAATTCGTGAAGGTGAGAGGGGAAGCAAGTCAAAGAAAATGAATTTTCGTCCAAGTTTTGCATGTTGGGATAAAATACGGGCCGAGCGTTAATACCCGATATTTATAGACTAGTTCCATACAAAGTACCGTATGACCATGATAGTATGATATATAAAGGGGTATTAAAAATAAGTAGAATTTTAAGTAATTTGAGATAATTCTTAATTATGCGGGTAATTGGTTAATTATCGGGTAGCGGGATATTACCTAATTAAATAATTAATTATTGGATAAGATTAAAAACCCTCCCCCCACCCCATGTGGCAACAAGCCACCACCCAAACCAAATGACTCACTAGTACTTTAACCCTGTTCTGATTACTTGCTGCACTATGACTTGTTTCCTCTCTGGTGCTATTTGTTGTTCCTACTTTCCATTGCTTGTGTTATATTGATATTCTTTCCATGTTCATCTTTACATTGATATTGATACCACTATTAGCTTTATATTAGTATCTTGCACAGGTTATTATGTCTAGTAGGTGTCTTGACTATACCTCGTCACTACTCCACCGAGGATAGTCTTCATACTTATTGGGTACCGCTGTGGGGTACTCATGCTACACTTACTATATATTTTTGTGTGCAGATCTAGGTATCGCGGAGCGTGTCGGTCATTAGCTAGCTATTGGTGTTTTCTCTTCGGAGACTTCAAGGTATACCGTCTATTGCGTTCGTATGCCTCGGAGTTATCTTTTGTTGTCTTTCACTACTACTGTTTATTTCATTTCCCGAACAATATTGTATTTAGAGATTTCTAGTTGACTCAGAAGAGCTTATCACTCCATACTTTAGGTTTTTGAATTGTATGATTAAATGCTCATTTCTGAGATGTTTTGTCAATTACTAGTGTCGCGCCCCCTTTTTCTCGCAAAATCGGGTTTCGACATTTCTGTGACAACTCCCTTCCTTTTGGTACGGGGTATGGTATTTGAAGAGTCTCCACCTAACGGATTAAGGTGTGTTAGGGAACCTAGAGTAGTTAACTCATGAAACTAGTTTGCGTCAGCAGAGATCGGGTAAGGGCTCGAAATTACTGCTTACCTTGAAAATGGTAACTATAATTATATTTGATTTTGTTGTTCTAAAAATACATGATTTATTTTAACACTAGTTGTTAGGCAATGAATTCTAAGTGTAGGTAAAGAAAATAGGCAATGCAAACCAATAGGGTCACAAGGTTGGGCCTCGAGCTGGCTGGAGCAGGGCCTCGAGGTCTAGATGGGGAATAATAGCAATGAACAAATGATGAAGAATCAATGATAATGAGGGCGTCAAAGATGGCCTTTGCAGTTAATAATGAGCAATAAATTAAGAACAATAAGTGAACACTGAATGAACAATGAGATAATAAGCAATAAATGTGTAGAACAATTGTTTAAGAAAAGAGCAGAGAATGTTGTATTGTGTTCAATATGTTGTGTAATGATCTGATCTATTACAAGGGGGATCCTAACATAGTACATGTCTAATAATGATGGGAAAAGGCTATCGGTACAGCTGTATAATAGCTCGGTACTACTTTGTCCCATTCTTGTAGGCCCTGTCAGTTCTGATCACGTGCCCTTGGGAATCTCTCCGCCTTTCCATGATGGTCATCAATTTTCATGCTGCCTTGAGGTATGCTATGATGAGTCTTCGGTATACCCCCTCAAGGTGAGTGCTTCGAGGACGAGCCCAGGACAGTGCTCCGAGCCTATCGAGGCCGGGCTCGAAATACCATAGAAGCCTCAAAATCAACTTCCTTGATTTTGACCGTATACAGATAGTCCCCATGTTCCTTGGAATGAAATAACAACGAATGATTTGAATTCTTCAACTCTTCAATGCCTCAGTCATTACTTTAATTATGTCATATGAGCAGCTGATGTGACAAAAAAGGGGATGTTCAAAAGTCACATTCGTACGCCTCTTAAAAGGCCTCGAATTGATTACGACGGTAGGTAGTCCTTTGGCTTTCCCCAACGCGCACTACTGGCCCCTATAAATTCTCCAATCCTTCCTCCCTTACTTTTCATCATATCTCCAAACTTTCAACAGATCTTATCGTTTCTTTCTTGTGTTCGTCTCTCATCCAGTTTTTCTCTTTTCCTCTGAATTCTTTCAGTAAAAATGGTGAAGACCCCTAGAACCGTTCCCAAAGATGACAAAGCTTCTTCATCTTCAAGCTCTTCTAAGGATAAGACCATGGTACCTCCTCGCCTTGAAGAGTGCATCCCCGGACTCTGTGAAACATCCTCCGATTTTACGGTTGACAAGTCTTCCTTGAAACTAGGGCGGTGCGAACCCATGTCCCGGTATATTAGCCTGATAACCGACATTGGGAAGGTGAAAGCGAATTGTCGTTGGGGAAAGGAGGTGCAAGTGGAGATTCCTTCTCGGGAGGAAGATGTAACGAAGCACAAACCCAATTTCCTTAGTGTATACCCTTATCCCTTTACCCTGGGTCCAGTACGACCATCCTCGCCATCGATAGACCCCGTAATCCTTGATTTCTGCGGACAATACTGGGTGACGCTCGGCCAAATTCATCCATCATTCAGGTGCATTTTCTACATGATTAGACACTTTGCAAGCATGGTCGAGGGGATTCCTTTTACACTTGACCATCTGATTAAGATGTAGCTTCAACGTCGGGCCCCGAACGCTTTCTTTGCCTATACCGATTAAGGCAAGGACAAGGGGTGGATGAGCCTCTTTGTCCGAGTTAAGACCTCAGATCTAATTCCTGCTGAATGGATGCCATTCCTTGAAGAATGGAATATGAACCGTAAGCGAATATATTGATCAAATATATGTTTTCTTTCCTTTGGACCATTTTCCCTCTTGAGCTAACTTCCTTCGATGATGCAGCTGTTGAGTGGTATCCTGGCGCGGTTAAGGATCTTTCGGGCTGGGTTAACCAGCTTGATTCGACTTGCCCGTATGCTAAGCGCGTGTGGTGCGGTATGCCCACGGCCCGATGGGAAGCTAAAAATCATGGTGAGGTTTTTCTTCTACCGAACATGTGCTCGTTACAGGAGGTACCCCTTGACTGTATTCTCAATTTTTTTACCTGCCTTTTGGGTTCATGCAGGCCCGGCGAGATGCCTCTTTGATGAGGGAAGCCTCCTCCGGGGAGGCAGATACCTCAAAACTTGCCAAGGAGAAGAAGAGAAAGAGAAAATCACTGACCAAATCCTCGAAACCGAAGAAAGCAAAGGCTCGAAAGCCTAAGGTCGATCCAGCGGCCCTAACTTCGGAAGCAGCGGAGAGCCTTCGTGCTGGGGGCGAGGAGAAAGATGACTCTTCTTCGAGTCTTGCTGAGCCGATGGCTGCCAAGCCGAATACTTCCAAACTAGATGTTACTGATGTTGTCCCACCTCAGGCTGAAAAGGCTCTCGAGGGTGGGTCAGACGATGTCCCCGAGCCAGTCGACGACTAAAACATTTCCTGAGCCGAGGGGTATTTGCAAAATGAATTAGGGGGGCCTAGTTCTGAGGTTCCCTGCGGGCAAGAGGCCCCGATTGATCCAGCCGTAGTTGTTGATGTGGGTGAATCTCCGTTGGGTCCGGCATTCTCTCCGAGGGAGGTACATGATGCCCATAATAGAAAAAATTCCGATGCAGGAGCGTCCCTCGGGGAGTGCTCTCAGGCTAAGTCCCAGCTGAGTCAACCCGCTATGAGGAATAGCGTAGGAGGCTTTCGTTAGAGGCTGATGAGCTTAGAGCTCTTTTTACCAAAAGGAAGGAAGAACTTCATGACCTTCGGGCTCATTTGGAAATGATGTCTCGAGAGCGGACCAATCTTGCCGAGCAGGTAGTGCAGTCTTCGTAAGCTTTTATTTTCGTGCTTGTCCGACTTTTGCACTTTAACGCTTTTGGGTTGATCTTTACAGCTTGAGAAGAAAAATGTCCTAGTGAGGGAGGCACTCGGAGCCAGGGATGTTGAGATTCTCGGACTCAAGTAGCGTGTTGACGAGATAGCCTCCGAGAGAGATGCCCTTCAGGGGAAGTTGATCTCCGCTGAGCACCATCTTTAAGTTGCGAGGGTGGATAGTAGTAAGTATAAGGATCTTTATGCTTAATTGTTCGTCGCGCTATCTGCAGCCAAGTCCAAAGCTGATGGGTTCATTTCCCCGTACCGAAAAGATGCTGCTGCTGCAAATGCTCGGGCCAGAAAGGTGTCTGAAGAGGCTGAGCTTGAACTGACCTGGGCCTTGGAGCATGCCCAACTGAGATCTCGGAGACAGGCTCTCAAGGATGTACATGCAGGGGGCATCGATTTGTCTGCTGAGATCGAGAGGATGAAGGCCCTAAAGGAAGAATCGGCAGCTCTGCTTTCCTCCGATGATGGTTCAGACAGTGGTTCAACCAGCGGCTCGGAGGGTCATGATGATGAAGGTGAAATTCCAATATGGAAATGGAGATGATCAACATGGATTTTGTTGTCGGATTACCGCGCACTCCGCGCAAGTTTGACTCAATTTGGGTGATTTTGGATGGACTCACGAAATCAGCGCACTTCTTGCCAGTTAAATCTACCGACACAGGGGAAAAGTATGCTTGGTTGTATATCAAGGAAATAGTCAGGTTACGTGGAACTCCAGTCTGAATCATTTCAGATCGAGGGGCTCAGTTCACAGCCAACTTTTGGAAGAAATTTCAGCAAGGTTTGGGCACGCAGGTAAATCTTAGCACAACTTTTCACCCTCAGACCGACGGGCAAGAAGAGCGGACTATTCAGACGCTCGAGGACATGTTGCGTGCTTGTGTTCTTGATTTTAAGGGTAGCTGGGATGACCATTTACCGCTCATAGAATTTGCTTATAACAATAGCTTCCATGCTAGTATCCAGATGGCTCCATTTGAGGAATTGTATTGTAGGTGATGTAGGTCTCCCATTGGGTTGTTCGAGGTTGGAGAAGCTGAATTGATAGGGCCGGACCTTGTGCACCAGGCCATGGAGAAAGTCAAAATTATTCAGGGAAGGTTAAAAACTGCTCAGAGTCACCAAAAGTCTTATTCGGACGTTTGTCGCAGAGATTTGGAGTTCAAGGAATACAATTAGGTATTTTTGAAGGGTATTTTGCGGTTTGGGAAGAAAGGAAAATTAAGTCCAAGGTATATCGGACCGTACAAAATCATTCAGAGGATTGGTCAGGTGGCGTACAAGCTCGAGCTGCCACCCGAGATGTCATTGGTACACCCAGTCTTCCATGTGTCCATGTTGAAGAAGGTAGTAGGAGATCCATCCACTATTGTGCAAGTTGAAACTATTGAGGTTAATGGAGAACTGTCATATGAAGAAGTTCCAGTTGCCATTCTCGACAGGCACGTCCGAAAATTGAGAAATAAGGAATGCCTCCGTAAAAGTGTTATGGCGGAACCAACAGGTTGAGGAAGCCACTTGGGAAGCTGAGGAAGAAATGAGCAAGAAGTGCCCACATTTGTTTGTATAGCCATGTAATAGGTTTTTATGCATTAGGTCTCTAGGAACTCTTATCTTTTGATTTGATCTATGTAAAAATGTTCTGTCCTTGTTATATGTTGCCTATGTGGCCATGGTTGGTGTTGTACAAAATATGTTGTGTCTGTGGAACATGTATTTGCTGTTAGGATATGTTTCTGGGGCTCTCTGATAGGTGGATAGGCCTAGTTACAAAGGAAACTCTGGTGAAATTTTTTAAAATTGAAGGAGTTAGCCAAATTTAGAGCTGTGGATATGTTTCATGTTGTGAAAAGCTGAGGTTGCATAAAAATTCCTAATAAATGAACCTTGATCATCATTCAAGGATGAATGATCTTATGTGGGGGAGGATGTAAGGCCCCGTGAAATTTTCTACTCAAAACCCAAGAGCTCGTAGTGCCAAGTTAGGTATAAGTGTTAGAGATTTGGCTCGCCGCAGTTCGGACCCTTTAGACCGATCTATGCATTAAAAAGTTAAGGAATAATGTTTTCTAAAGAAGCGAGTTACTGCAGTCCATTATACGATCGCAGAATAGCTATGCGGACCGCATAGTCGCCGCAGAGTCAGGCAGTGTATGGCAAATTTGAGGACAACTATGCGGCCAATTATGCAATCGCATAATCACTATGCGGGCAGCATAGTCATCGCATAATCCCCTTGGAATTTTTGTAAGGGGCAGTTCTGCGGTACATTATGCGACCGCAGAACAGGTATGCGGATCGCATTTCTGTCGCATACCCAGACAGTGTGTTCAGGTTTTGGGGCCATTTTTGCGGTCCATCTGCGGGCCGCATGTCCATTATGCGATCGTAGATCGTGTCGGGGCTCCTATTTTCTAACTTTTAAAACCCGACCTCATCCCATTAAAAACACCCCATTAGACCATTTTTCTGATATTTCACCGCATATAGAGTGATAGAGAAAGTTCTAAAGAGAGAGGGAGTGATCTTCATCAAGTCCCCACCCAATCCTTGCCCCAAATCCTTGAAGATTGTCAAGTGAAATTAGTAGGTATTCACGCTAAGAGGTAAGAACTTGTACCATCATCTATAATTTCGAAATTTTTATTAAAATAAGTGATAGCATGTGGGTTCATAGGTATAAGGGCTGATAATCTTACATGCATGAAAAGATAATGGGGTGTGGGGAGGTTGTGAACCAAAAAGATAACAATTGTGGTATAGGATGATGAAAATCCCTCACAGAAGGGTCCTAAAATCACTATGCACAGTTAGTGCTTGATAATTTACTTAAATGAGCTAGAATCTTATTCATGCCTCTAATTCTTGGTTCAACTCGTAATTTTCATAAAATAGATCGATGTCACTAGGAAATTCCGAAATTTATTATTAGGATTTAAGAAAAGCTCTGTTGAGGTATGTATGGCTAAAACCCCCCTCCTCTTAGAAATCGAGCTTCCATGGTGCCCTTGCAAATGTTGTAAGTTCGAAATTTGATTGATGTAGTACTTGTTATGTTAAATGAATTGATGTTGTGAAGATGTATGTAGAAGGTGCTTCTTCATGTGTTTAATGTGTTATTCTTTGTAAATTAAGGATGTGTGGAGAACATGATCTATGTGCTAAATGCCTAAATGTCAAGTTAAGGTTACATTGGGACTAATATGCCGAACTAGACGAGTTCCTCTCTATGCTTATAACTTAAATTGCTTTTGTATGTGCCTATGATCTTAAATGGCAAGGTAAATATTGAAAATAGGAACAATGTGAAACGTGAGCTATGGAATGTGGTAATTGCATCCCCAAGCGGCGATGAACTAATACATGTGAAACCAAAGATTGATGTGAGATGATTAGCGGAAAATGGTAACGTCTCGGGGACACGGCTTAGCTGATCGTGCTGTGATCGGACTCCATCTTATACACACATGGTGCAAATGTATTGATAATTGAAACTAGAAAGTGAGAGTGAAATAATGGAAACGTCTCAGGGAGAAGACTTAGCCGATCGCGCCGTGATCGGACTCCACTCAAGGAAGCGGTGGTAATGTGGATAATGATGCAACAATATGGAATGCCCCAATCTAAAATTTCAGAAATTTTGTGAAAACTATGTGAACCTCTCATATTGTTGACGTGGTGCTTATGTGAAGCTTTGTTGTCTTTATGATGTCTTTTTACTCTTTTGTGGTTGTTCTTTCTAACAGGATGGTGTTTAGTTATACATACTAGTACTATTCCATGGTACTAACGTCCCTTTTGCCGGGGGCGCTACATTTTTTTATGAATGTAGGTGGCTCCATAGCGGATAGTGCCGATCGCATGTAGCGGAGCGTCCTCCTCTCAAAGTCTTTGTGAGCCCCTTTCTCCTTCAAGGGGTTATGTTGTACATCTATTTGTTACAGATATTCACTTTTAAGGTATAGCCGGGGCCTTGTTGCCGGCGTTGTTATCATTGTCTTTTGTATCCTTAGAAGCTCCATAGACGTTTGTGTGGGTTATGTACGGGCATTGGATGGGTCTGTGAACTATGTTGTAATTACAAACTCTTGCTTTCTTCTGAACTATAACTGTATGAAATCTTGGAAACTTATCTACGGTTTAAGATTTGTGGTATGAATAATGAACTTACAGCATTGAATGCTCGATTTTGCTATTGTCTAAATAAATGAAAGCATGGTTTCTTTAATCATATGGAGTTGGGTAGAAAGTTGTAATAAGGCTTGCTCAGTTGGGTTCACTCGATTGAGCACCGGTCGCGCCTCCCGAGGTTGGGGCGTGACAAGAGTCCACTCTTTGAAGCGATGCAATATGACCTGAAGTTTGTCCAAGTATCTTTGCATCCTGTCTTCTCAAAACTCGAAGCTCCTATTTACTTGGTTAACTTCCAGAAGGGAGTTGCATTTTGCTTCGACGACTTCTGCTCCTAGGCTCTTGGCCAACTCGAGAATTGCAATCACAGACTCATACTCGGCCTCGTTGTTAGTGAATTTTGAAGATTTTATAAATTGCCTAATCATGCCGCCCGTAGGCGGTTTCAGAAAGATGTCGAGCCTGGACCCTTTTACTTTGAAGCACCATCGGTGAATAGGGTCCATACCCCCGATGATGTGCCCGTTTCTAGCAAGAGTTCTTTATCTACCTCGGGCACGAGGGCAGGCATAAAATCAGCCACGAAGTCCGCCTAAATTTGGGACTTGATAGCCGTCCGAGGTTGATACTCGATATCATATCCTCCGAGTTCGATGGCCCATTTGGCCAATTTGCTCGATATTTCAGGCTTGTGCAAGATATTTCAAAGAGGGTATGTTGTTAGAACACATATACAGTGGCATTGAAAATAAGGTTTTAATTTTCGAGATGCACTTATTAATGCAAGAGCTAATTTTCTACTTGGGGATACCTGGTTTCAGCATCTCCTAGAGTCTGACATACGTAATAAACAGGGAGTTGCGTACGTTGTTCTTCCCGAACAACCACACCACTCACCGCTACTTCAGATACGGCCAGATACAAGTATAACATTTTATCTTCTTTTGGGGTGTGGAGCAAAGGTGGGCTCGAGAGATACCGCTTTAACTCCTCTAAAGCGTGCTGGCATTCCGGAGTCCACTCAAAGCGGTTTTTCTATTTGAGCAAGGAGAAGAAATGATCAGTCCGATCTGACGATCTTGAGATGTATTGGCCTAAGGCCGCTATCCGCCCGGTCAGCCGCTGTACGACCTTACACATTGTTCACCACTGTGATTTCTTCAATGGCCTTGATTTTATCGGGGTTAATCTCGATCCCCCTATTCGACACCATGAAGCCTAAAAATTTGCCCGATCCTACTCTAAAGGGACATTTCTCGGGGTTGAGCTTCATGTGTTACTTCTGAGGATATCGAATAATTCCTGCAAATGGGTCAAATGGTTCTCTGCGCGCAGGGCTTAACTAGCACGTCATCAATATAAACTTCCATATATTGGCCAATTTGATGTTCGCACATCTTATTAACTAAGCGTTGGTACGTAGATCCTGCATTTTTTTGCCCGAAGGGCATTACGTTATTACAGTATGTACCATACTTCGTGATGAACGAAGTCTTTTTGGTGTCCTCTGGGTTCTTTTGAATTTGGTTATACCCGAAATAGGCGTCAAGAAAAGTGAGGATCACGTGGCCGGTCGTGGCATCGATCAGGCGATCGATGTTGGGCAACGGGAATGAGTCTTTGGGGCATGCTTTATTCAAGTCTTTATAATCTACGCACATTCATAATTTATTTCCTTTTTTGGGAACCACCACTACATTAGCCAATCATTCGGGGTATTTTACCTCCCTAATTGATCCTATTTTGAGGAATTTTGTTACCTCTTCTTTGATGAACGCATGTTTTACCTCTGATTGAGGCCTCCTTTTTTGCTTCACTGGTTTGAACCTGGGATCGACACTTAGTTGATGGGTGGTTATTTCTGGCAAGATCCCTGTTATGTCTAAATGGGACCAAGCAAAGCAATCAATGTTGTCAATAAGAAACTGGATGAGTTTTTTCCTGAGTTCAGGGGTTAACCCCGTTCCCAGGTATACCTTTCGATCCGAAAGATACTTAATCAAGACGACATGTTCGAGTTCTTACACCATTGCTTTTGTTGCATCCGACTCCTCAGGAGTAACGAAGGTCTGAGGAGTGAGGAAGTCTTCTTCGTCATCTTCGTTCGAATGCTCACAGACCACCTGTTCCTCGGGAGTCAGCCTGTTTCCTGACTCATCCCAGATGAGGGGAGTCGATGTTGGTGCCATGTCGTTTACCGCGAACATCTCTTTTGCTGCACGTTGTTCTCCGTACATTGTTTTTATACCATCTTTTGTTGGGAACTTCATCATCTGGTGAAGAGTTGATGGTACCGCCCCTATGTTGTGTATCCACGGTCTCCCAAGTAAGGAATTATACCTTATGTCCCCTTCGATGACATGAAACTTCGTCTCTTGAATTGTACCGGACACGTTGACCAGGAGGATGATTTCTCCTTTTGTTGTCTCTCTTGCCAGGTTGAATCCATTGACGATTCGAGAGGTGGGTATGATCTGATCAAACAATACGAGCTGCTCCACCACCTTCGACCTGATTACATTGGCCGAGCTACCTAGATCTACTTACGCGTTTAATTTGAACGTTATTCAAAAGAAAAGAAATTACCAGTGCATCATTATGTGGTTGGGACGAGGTTGCGATATCTTCTTCTCTAAATATAAGAGCGCCCCCAGGTACATAGCTCCGAGATTGCTTTTCCATTGCGATGGGCACTTTGGCACGTTTGAACACGGGTCCTTGTGGGACATCGGTTTCTCCATTGATCATGTGAATGATGTGCTGAGGTTCTTCCGGTCCGTTCTTTCCATGAACCCCAATAACGTTGTTTTCGTGTGAATTTGCTGAGTTAGACTTTTTTTGACCTAGAATCAAAGATCCTTGGACAAGAAAAAGTGTGAAAAATAACATATGTTTTCAAGAAACTAGCACCAAAACAATCACTATTATTTTTAGCCACACGGTGGGTGCCAAGCTGTTTACCTTGAAAATGGTAAGTACAATTATATTTGATTTTGTGGTTCTAAAAATACGTGATTTATTTTAATACCAGTTGTTAGGCAATGTATGCTAAGTGTAAGTAAAGAAAATAAGAAATGCAAACCAATAGGGTCACAAGGCTGGGCCTCGAGCTGGCTGGAGCAGGGCCTCGAAGTCTAGATGGGGATAATAGCAATGAACAAATGATGAAGAATCAATGGTAATGAGGTCCAAAAAGATGGACTTTGCGGTTAATAGTGAGCAATAAATGATGAACAATACATGAACAATGAATGAACAATCAGAGAATAAGCAATAAATGTGTAGAACAATTTTTTAAGCAAAGAGCAGAGAATGTTGTATTGTATTCATTATGTTGTGTAATGGTCCGATCTCTTACAAGATGGCAGGGGTCCCCTTTTTATAAAAGGGGGGGATCCTAACATATTACATGTCTAATAATGATGGGAAAAGGCTATTGGTACAACTGTATAATAGCTCAGTACTGATTTCTGCAATTCTTGCAGGCCCTATCAGTTTTGATCACGTGGCCTTTGGAATCTCTCCGCCTTTCCACGATGGTCATCGATTTTCATGCTGCCTCGAGGTATGCTATGATGAGTCTTCGGTATACCACTCGAGGCGATTGCTTCGAGGACGAGCCCTGGACCGTGCTCCGAGCCTATCGAGGCCGGGCTCGAAATACCATAGAAGCCTCGAAATCGGCCTTCCTTGATTTTGACCGTATACAATTACCTTGAGAGTAAGGTGTTAGGCACCCCTCAAGGTCCACAATGGTGGGTCCCGGCCAAACATAATTAAGCGAATTAGTCTTAGAGGAAAGTAAAATCAATTTAGACAAATACAAATTACTTTAAAACTGGATTAAGGGGGTCTTAGATTTTTTAGCCTATCGGATCATTCGATGCAATACTTTGTAACTTCCCCAAGTTGGGGTGCTACTCATAGTATTATCGCACCGGTCATCATCTCCTTTACTACCCAATTACTATCTTTCAGTTGTTACCTAAGCGTTCTAATAGCTTCTAACTCGCGCCTTGTGCATGCACTACCTGTCCCTTACCTAAGGTCGTGGAGGTATTTAGGACCTCTATTCAGGGTGGTTCTAGACTGACCTATGTTGCTTAAAATGAGAAAAAGCTAGGTGACAGACAAAATTCAGTAGGACTTCATGTAAAGAACAATTAGGGAGTTCACATTTACCTCCACAAGTAGACAACGAATGCACGCAATTCAATTAGCAGATTTCGTTAATTTAGGATCCTATAGCCAGGATATCTAGATGAGTAGAACAGAATATAAAGAAGCAGTTTATTAAGGCAAGCATCGGGACCTATTGGTTTGCCTACTGATTTTATGATGCTTTGAATATGGGAATTTTCAGGCAGTAAAATATCAGAGTTTTAAATCCAAAATCAATAGCGAGCCCTGTGGATACATTGCCTAAGTGATTTATAGGAGTGCCTGAATTCAAAATAGACTAGCAGGATCCTATAGGCATGATTTCTAAGTGTAACACTGATTTTAACTCATAAAGAAAGTTTTATTAAATCCTACAGGCATGATTTCTAATTGCTGATTATATTTAAACCCCTATAGGCAGGATTTCTAAGCTTCAGAATTAATTTCACCCTATAGGCATGATATCTATTATTAGAAAAACCTTTAAGCTTGACTTCTATTGAAACGGATCCCTTTTATTCTTATAGGCATGGAATCTAACTTGAAACTGATTTTATCTCCTATAGGCATGATATCTAAGTTGAAACTAATTTCTTATTTCCTATAGGCATGATATCTATTAATCGTATGTGGGCAGAATTTTAAGCGACTTGCCAGGAAGGTTATTACTCTAACAGATAGAATCTTATAGACATGTTCACTAATGCATGTAAGTTATAAAATGTGCACGGATCGTGTGGAAAGGTTTTCTAAAGTAAGGGGTCTATAAACAGGATTTCTAGTATGCGAGTAAATACAGAACAAAACAATTAGAAAATCCTATAGGCAGGATCCCTTAACAAATAGTAGCATTCACATGATTCAATCAATGTAATAAACCAATAGGCAGGATTTCTACCCAAGTTTAAAGATATAAGAAACACCCCCCCTGATTTTACTAATAAGCCCCAAATATGTTTATTACAGAAATTATTACAACCCAGAATGAATAAATTACATAACATTATCCATTACACTGTACGGAGCCTTAGCAGGCCCAATGTAAACCTGGGAACCAGGCCTTCAAACATAGCAACTTTGAAGCATAAAGGAGGATCCATCCATGGCACATAGGATTAGGTTCCTAGTGTGTCAAAGTTACCAAGGGCCTCAGGGACCCCGGGCAATGCTCACACCAGGACCACACATAAAGAAACAGTTCATAAAAGATTGGGAGACCAGCCCCAATGTGTCAGAGTTCGGAGGAGTCTCAAGGACCCTAGGCAGGGCTCACACTGTGGGTGGTAGGAACATAAATAACTAAGAGTAGAAATTTGAAAACCAGTACATAGAGGGTAAATGGGGATAGTTTTAGTAAAACAGTTTAGTTTTCAAAAGCAATTAGATTCAGATTAGAGGGTTGCAAACAGAGTTGTACCAAGAAAAAAACAAAATCCATATTCAGCACATGGTTCAAGCAGATTGGTATTTGTTCAAACTAGATACTCATACCAGTATTAAAAGTAATCACAAAAAAGCAATGACACTTGAATTAACAGACGGAATTAGCCACACATTAGTTACATGCTTGCAGTATCCAGCCATGTTCAGAACGGGGAACATACAACTGAATTAGACAGGGTTTCACATTTTAAGAGATAACATAGTTTAGCATTATTACTAAGTGGAATCATAGTCATATAGCAAACAGAATCCTGCTGAGGTTTTGAAATAAACTGGCCAAGTAAGTACATAGAAAAGAATAGGATGACAGGATTTAAAGCATACGAGTTGAAAGGAAAGCAAATAGGGATGCAATAGCAATTTGAATCCAGAGAATCAAGCATTGGCACTCAGCCGGCCAAACAGTGCAGAAATCAGAACAATAAAAAGAGAGCTTAAGTTTTTTTTAAGAACAGCCAGTTTGAAAGTTATAAGGTTGTTCAGTGAAGAAGTTGTAAAGCGTGTAAGTGTCTGTGTAAAATCAGGACAAGGGGAGGGCTTTATAGCATACAATAGAGTAAAACATATGGTATAAAAACTAATTACACACAAACAAGGTATGAAAATCAATTAATCAATCAATTAAGGTCAGCATGAATCAATTAAGAAGACATAATCAAATAAGTACTACGTAATTTAAGGAAAATCTCACACGTAATCAATCAGTAGCTAAGAATGAGGTTAAATAAAGTAATAACCAATTCCAAAATCAATTAGGAGTCAGAACACAAAATCAGCCAGTGGTACGGGTCCATAAATAAGGTAAGAACTTAATAAGGAAATACGGGTACTAAATTCAAACCCTAATTTAGGTAAGTAAATCAATTAACACTTCAATTGACAGATTTAAGGTAAACAGGCAAGAGTCAGTAGAATAAATAGCCGAATAACCGAAACCCTAGGGACTACAAAGACAGATATATGGAGCTTAATTAAATTAAGTTGAAATCATTCGAAAAAGTAAATAAAAATTAGAGATGAAAACACTTAAATGTTTAAAACATTTTTTTGTAGAAATGCATTAGAACCAAAACCCTAGCTCTTAGGGTAAATGAAATCGGTCAACAATAATAGTAAAAGCAGAAAATTTTAAAAGAAAAATACCAAACAAACACAAAATCACTCCAGATCTAAAGAGATATAAACGGATTCAACCAAAAATAGCTCGGTTCATAAAAATAGACAGAAGAGAATCAAATCTGCTTTGAACCAGAGATTTGGAACCATAAAAATACCAAAACATTCGTGCTTACAGATTTCCGAGTGAACATAGACGGAATAGTCGAGAGAAGAGAGACTTTGAATCATATTTGGTTCGAGTCTTTGAGATTCATATCAAGCAACATGAAAATTATACAACCAGTAGAGAGATGAGGCTAGATAAGGCATGAAATAGAAGGAAAACCCCATGAATCAAGGGGGATTTGTGACGGCGGGCTAGGGTTAGAGGGGGGTGAGAGAGAGAAGAGACGAGAAAAGGGATGCAGAGGCGGCGGGTTAGGGGGAAATGAGGGCAGGGTTAGGAGGTTTAGTGTAATTAAAAGGGAAGGTGGATCCTGGACCGTTGATCTTCTGAGATCAACTACTAGGATCAATTTTAAGCCGGAGCGGGTTATGGATAGGTAGGGTAGTTGGGTTTTGGTATTGGGTTACGGGTTAGGATAATTGGGCTGACTAGTTATTGGGCTGGGGTCCGAAAACTTAATTGAAGAGGGGCTATGTTTTCAATACCCATTTGATAATAAAATAATTTATAAATGACAAAAAAAAGTCATTTGTGCATCAAAATGATTTAAAATAATTACTTAATATTATAAAAATATAGAAAGTCATTTTCTGTATAGATAATATAATTATGCATGTATATGGCGTATTATTGTAGAAATAG